>NC_091127.1:8045625-8375000 GCF_040183065.1 Periplaneta americana | reverse complement strand
GGGTAGAGCTCTGGATTTATAATCCCTGGTTCGATCCCCGGTGTACCCCCAATTCATAACTTGTGTTGGGCAAGTCCGTGGTCTAGGTAACAGGGATTTTCTCCGGGAAGCTCCAGTTTCTCTCTGGCATCCCAACAAATCTCCATGATCATCTCATCACGGGTATAGTGTAGACCAGCCTCCTATGACGCACCCTGGGCAACGGCTCTGTCGGTAAATTGGTCTACACAACTGACTTCATATGGGTGAATGATGAACAGTAAAGTACCCGCTATTAGTTTAAAAAAATATATATGTATAATGAATACCGTACTTGGTTAGACCGTGCTTTAGTTCTTTTCATTGCATCTTCATTTCAACAGTAGACACGTACCAAAAATGAAGTGCAGAATATTATGCAATGCAGGATAGGTTGTAATTGACGTGGCCAAAAATAACCATAAGCATTTCAATTAATAAAAAAATATTTCAAATTCATTTTACTCACCCAGGACAGAAATCCTGGAAATCGAACGTTCATCACATGACTATCACACGTACTGTGTAGTTGATCTAAATTAGCTTTTTAAATGTATTAATTTTTAGGTCTGAAGCCAGAACACTGGAGGCAACTCAGTTCCACTGGATACGGTAACAATCCATTGGTTGGCTTGACGCCTTCTGCCATCAAGTGCATTCCTCCACAGATTTTCAAGGTCAGTACATTTCAGCAGCATTGCGTTAAATCCTTTTCTTATATGTCTCTCTATTACTTTTGGTATTTATATATGTGTGACTTCAGATTTTAGATTTGTGATACTTTATTAGTGATGTGTAGCCTATTTGGGATATGTATATGTGGAAATATTTTCAAATGCTTGTTTCTTTACTACAGTTTACATTCAAATGAGAAGGATCGGAGCATAATCTCGCAGTTTTAGATTCTAAAATGTCAACAATTTTATTTAGTATACAGGGTTAGTTAAAAGTCCCGCACCACCTAAATAACTTTTGAAACCTGTGGTTCAGTAACATGAAACTTGGTATGTGGGGATAACCATATACTAAGAACTCAATGTTACCGAGTTTTTTCTACTTCCAGTTTAACCGGAAGTAACTCCAACTCTTAAATGGAACTCCCAATATATTTTATTTCTGAATAAAGCTCATTAAAAGCTTTTCAAAAAGTACCCACACTCGATACTTCTGTACAAATTCAGTGTTGCTAACTAAAAATGGAAGTGGTGCAAGATATTCCTAAAACCTGGCTAAATCATTCCTTAAATGGTTTCTATGATCGAGTGATGCATTGTAAAGCAGCTGAGGGCTACCAATTTGAACACACAATTTAGAAGGTGAGCTAGCTTTGTTTTGTTTTTGTTAAGGAAGGAGTATTTTATTATTTTAATATTCGATACACTTTTCTGTTTTCTTGACTTAGCAACACTGAATTTGTACAGAAGTATCGAGCGTGGGTACTTTTTGAATAGTTCTTAATGAGCACTATTCAAAAATAGAAAAATATATTGGGTGTTCTATTTAAAATAAGAGAGTTGGATTTACTTCCGGTTAAACCGGAAGTAGAAAAAACTCGGTAATACAATTATTGAGTTCTTAGCATATGGTTATCCCCAAATACCGAGTTTCATATCACTGAACCGTATTCTTCAAAAGTTATTTAGGTGGTGCGAGACTTTTAACTAACCCTGTATAATATAATTATTCACGACTCGTCTCTTCCATAACTTAATTGCAGTAGCACAACACTGCCGCTAGTGTGTGCATGTCAGCTTACAAACGGATTTTTTTTAAGAAAAAGATGTTTATGTTGATTTTTTTTCTCTAATTTTATAAACTTTGAACGTAAATAATTTGAAATGAGAGGCTATTTATTTTTTTAAATACGTCACAAAACTTATGAAAGCACTTTAAACAGTGTGTATAATATATTTTTAAATTGTAGCCATTGAAGTAGATTTGAACGAAATGACTTTTCTTGCAATAAGTTTCATGCTTCTTTAATGTAATACAGACATACATAAGAACCTCATAATAGTTGAATGTGAAATATTAGAACTCCATGAATTTATGGTTTATTAAAACAATCTACGTAATTTTGCACGAATTCATATAATGAAGTCGGATAGTAAGCCTATTAATTTTTTTATTTTTGAAGATCGGTGTTCAAAGTAATTGCTGGATATTAATGGTTTATAATAAAAAATCTAATTATTGTTAAAACAAGCCTTTTGTAAAAACAAACTTTTGACCGCTATCTTCTCTTTAACAATTAATATTGTATTACGGACATTCCAGCAAAAGAATGTCTAGTCAAGTCCTCACATCCTGTTCATAACAGACCCCAAGTGCTTCTGCCTACTTTCAAATTACTTGTGGTAAGAAAGAAATAATCATTCTTGCACAGGAAAAATCTTCTCTACTTGATCTCCATAAACCACTCTTTCGATATGAGGGATGCTGAAAATCTAAATACGGATTCTTTTGCAACCTCATAATACTCTGTATAGGCTACTTCGTATAAGCACGAAACCTACAAGATTTAATAATACATTATATTTATTTAATTGATATTGTCTTTGTTCCTAGCAACCGTTATCAGATCCACTAAAAAACTTTTAAGCCTGCATCTCGATTAATAGTAAGTTATGTGTTGAACAAGCAGAAAGTAACAGTAAATTATGTAACAAGTTTATAATGTTATGGTTTACTGCATGATTAAATGTTTATGAAACTCGCTATGTTCGTTTCTTAACTTTTACGAATGTGACAATGAGTTTCATAAGCAAATTTTTTGTACGACAGCATTAAAAACAATAAATTAATAAAGAAATAGAATCACATTTGTAATAATGAAGAAGAAGAAAGGTTTCTATGACAATAATGATGTATTAAATATTATAGCATGCCAAATCGTTTCATAATGTTAGCTTTATGATACAAGCTAAGCCTTCTTAATAGAAATCATGACTTTTAGTTGTGGTAATATCGCAGTCTAGTATATAGTCACGAAGCTGAATACATAGGAAATATGCATTCATAGATAGTTGCTAACCACTAGGTTCGCTACTATCGCCTCATCACAGATAATGCGAAATAGTACCAGCACAGTCTATTGTTCCTAGTACCCTCAACAACTCACGTTTCGTGACTGTATATACTAGACTGTGGTAATATTGTGACAGTATTGTAACAATATTGCGACAATGTATTATATTATATACGATTTTCACTAATGATAAAGACTGATTATAAACTTGGAGTAAAAATATTACATTATGGTCCAACTCGAGAAACACTAGTGGTCTGCGGACCGTAATTAGTGTGGTGGTAACCCTGAAGATAGAGAAATTTTGTGGTTGCATCACTGAAGACTAAAAAATTATTTTGTGTATTGGGAACTATGGCAACAGTAATGTTATGAAAAAGTTGTTGGCCTCTCAGCTAGCATTATCAAATTGAACTTATTGGTTATATGGGAGTGAAATGTTTTAATGTTATGTAATTAAAAATACAATTAATAGACTATAATAACAGTGAGTGACGGAAAGAGTCGATTAATATTTTTCTAAATACAATTGAAAGCATCGGACCAACAAATCACGATAGTCTTCTTTTTATCAAACCTGGAAAAATTGAACATCATTTGCTCGTTTCTTTACGCAGCTGCATTGTTATGATTTTTTTTTTTTTTTGTTCGCTGTTCGCTGCAGGAACTGGATGAAGACCAGTTGAAGTCCTTGTCCACACTCAGCGCTGCGGTGGTTTCCGAGGAACAGCTTTCTCACCTATCAGAGTCGCAGCAATTGGCTTTGGTAAGAGTGCAGAGGGAGCTGCCCGTTCTGAAGCATCCTGAAGCCACAAACTTCACGACGGACTTTACCACGGACTTCACCACGGAACAGAACGATGTACCAACTGGCTCGGCTTCGCAATACAAAACTTCGCTCATCATGGTGGTGTCGGCTGTGATCTTTAGGTTTAGCATGTGAATCGTGTTGTGTAATATATTCAAATGTAATATATTGTGTTGTATATTGTATAATATGTAATATTCACGAATTTTATATATTTCCTATTTAATATTGCACTACATTGTGATACCACGTGTTGACATGAATTGAATAAAATTATTTGTACATATTATACTTCGAATTTACTTGCCTATACCAAGACATTCTGACTAATTATTGGTTAAAATAGGGTAAGTGAAGGCACTAGGTATTCATTAGGAACTTGGTTCATGAATATTCCCCTATCAGGAATATTATTGACAGGAACATAATTTTGATTATTATTTCTTTTTGCTGGTTCTTATCGGCTTGAGGTAATATAGAATTTTAAATTGTATAAAATGGCTTTTAAATATCTAGGGATTTTTACACTCTTAATAACGTGCTTGAGAGATTTTCTGTAGGTTTGAAAGTACAGTAAACCTTCGCTTATATGTCTTTATGGGGGTGAGAAATGCAACTAAAATGGCACTTAACATCTCAAATAGCATTTGAAGACTACACGGGAAGAAAAGTTGAGTCTGACAGCAATCGTAATAATTTTTGCAATGGTCTTGCCTTTACGAGTTCGTATTGGCTCGTTCCATCCTATTATGAATGCAATAGACCAGTGTTTCTCAAACTATGGTCCGCGGGCCACCTGTGGTCCTCGAGTTCTACCCTTGTGGTCCTTCAAAAAAGACAGAAGGAAAAGATAAAATTCAAACGAATTGCGTATCACAATACAGCTGAAAATCTCAGAGTTTGGAAATCACACATGGCAATCGCCTTTCACTTTTTCTCCCAGTACTAATATTTTATGAAGTTTCTTATCCTACCCGTCTACCCACTTCCAACTCTACTCTCGGCAAAAAAAAAAAAGGGGATTTAAAGCACTACGAACGTGGCGTTTCTCGCCATGTTTTCCCTGCATATCTGGCGCCGAGCCTGTAAGCCAGCCAGGGACCACCCGAATTCATAACAGAGGACCAAAGTACCGAACCTTTTCATGTATTGATGACTTTCTTGATAGTTTTGCCGACACCCAGTCTGCACATTGAAATGGACAGTACTGTAAATCGTACATCAATAATAGAACGTGCCAAATTGTATCTTCACTTGTTGAAAATTGGCCATATTTCTGCATTAATTTTTTTATTCGTTTTTCCAGATGATGATATAAGAAATTTTAGATTCTGCTTATTTTAAAATCCGACAGGTTTACTTTTTACACTTGCGTGTTTCGTCTCTAAGTGCCGTTTCAATTTCGCGGGTTTCATACACTCGTTTGAAAGCACTTCGTAACAAACAACGCACCGAGGTTTTGGTTCACTCTCATTGCCACGCCAAGCAAATCCAAGTTCCAAATAACTCTCGCCATATTTACCAAAGTTTTTTTTCTTTGAATAGCTACCACTAGGGCTAGATATTTCTTTAATGGCACTATAATTAATATATTTCTTCACACACAGCTTCTGAACTATTAGCACTGCCTAAATAAAGCGTATCATCATGTTCCTTTCTTTTCAAAGATCCGAATCGAAGCCAGTGTTCCATTATTTATAATGGGCACTATTTAACAGAGACATGGACAACTACTAGCGTGTACCACATAAGAAGGATTTCAAACTACTGCTAACAGGCAAGCGATGAATCAATAATGCACAGAATTTGTTATAAGTTACTTGTGATTGGCTACAAAAAATATAATTACAAAAGTATTATAGTCAGTTCTCTTTTAAAATAGAAGTATAATGGTATTAAAATATGCTACAAAAATTATAAATTTGTTTTCGAAGGGAACAAGAGTAAGATGAATAATTTCGAGGGAAAAATTGTTCCGGAGCCGGGTATCGAACCCGGGACCTTTGGTTTAACGTACCAACGCTCTACCACTGAGCTACCCGGGAACTCTAACCGACACCGATCCAATTTTTCCCTCTATATCCACAGACCTCAAAGTGGGCCGACAACCGTCAAGCAACCAACTTCGAGTGCACACTAACTCCGTGTGACTTAAATTGTGGTTTTCTGTTAACGAACAGTGACGTGTATTATGCAAATCAAGATTTCAGATATAACTCCCTGTAAAGTTGATTTGAATAATTTCGAGGGAAAAATTGTTCCGGAGCCGGGTATCGAACCCGGGACCTTTGGTTAAACCAAATCAACTTTACAGGGAGTTATACCTGAAATCTTGATTTGCAAGAGTAACTTGGTTCGCGTAACTGCTCTGACTTAAAAACGTGGTCCCCACTTCAAAAAAGTATGGGAAACGCTGCAATAGACAATATACCAACGCATTAAGATTTCGAACATTACATGGATTTGGAGATTGACTCTACTCTCTAAAATCATTTCGTAATTTGAACAAATATGAGGAAACTGGTTTTAATTACCGATAAAAAAAAATCGATCGGATAGACTGAAGAAACGAGGTGAATACAAATCTAGTTTAACAAGAAGTCCAGTAAATTCGTGAACATTATACATTAATGCTTATAGTGCTAATAATGTTGCAAAACGTTTGTAGCAGAGGTATTCAATAGTGACGGATTCTGAGAAGACAGCTTCAGCTCTCCCTATCAAATGAAAATGAGTTTCGATTTCAGAGAACATGAGTTTTTTCCATGCATAATGCTAATTTCATTACATAGAGTTAACTGGTACAATAAGATGAAATTCGAGTAAAAATTTCGAATGAATTATTGGATAAATTATTAGATTCTAATAAGATATAAGTGAAATTTAGTCGATAATTTTTATGACCAATTAACATCGCGCTCCTAGGATAGTTGGGAAGTATAGGATTGGTGATTTTCCACTACACCACTATGCACCTTTTCCACAGCCCAAAACCCAAGCATCAAAGCTGAACATTGCCGTCACTAATCGTTGTCAATGCCTTAGTCTTCCTAAAAAATTAAACCGAAGTTTTATTCACATTTCTTAGAGTGTATCTTGGAAACTAGGCAATTCAATTTTACTTCGGACTTTCTGCTCATTTTCGACCTTTTGGTTTATATTCCAAGAATACTATGATTACGTTATTGATCTGTTCTATTAAGATGTTCAATTTTTTTATGCTCGACCATGCCGAAATGTAGTAATTATACACCTGGTAGCAGTCCTTTAATGCATGTCATTAAAGTACACCTATTCATTAAAGTTCAGGTTTTCGATTATTCTCGGATATGCTATCGAAAGACGAGGGAAACGTCACGGAGGCTGGAAATCCAATACTGTCGCAGAAGGTTATGTTCTGTTACTATAATAATTAGCGTTAATTGTAAATAATATTCAAATAAATTCAATTTGTCATCTCGTTTTTCAATTCTAAATCAATTTCCAGGTTATATTCAAAATTAGTTCATGTTATTCTCCAGATTATATCAAGGTCAATGACATTATTGTTCCTCGGAAAAAATCAATACTTTCGCGTCTGCGCATATCTCAAAATTTACGAGCTATGCACAAGGTCACTTCGGCCTTCAGTCAGATGCGAATAAAATGAATACTTCTGAATAATTTCAAGTTAGAAATATGGCCCAGCATAAAAAGTCGTATGAAACTTGCCTATAAATAGTAAATAAGACGCTCGTATGAAAATTATGAAACTCGCTTCCGCTCGTTTCATAAACAAACATACTCGCGTCTTAATTACTATCATTATAGGCTCGTTGCATAATGTACTATTATTTACTGTTACCAGAACGCACTCCTTGGTGCATATTCTAGATTTTTTGCCACTTCATTGGACATGTCCCATCACTTGTTCTTGTCATTTATAAAATTATAGACGCGTTCTTTTGTTGCTTTTTCAAAATGTTTTATTTCATAACGCGTACTATTGACTTCAGTTCTGTCATTGTTTATCAACCTTTAACAGCGTTAGAGATTTTAAAGATGGTGAGATAAGGCACGATATTTATTTTTAGAAATTGTTTCCGGATTTCGTGGATAAGATATGCATCGAAAGGAAATGAGTGGTTAGAGAAAAAAGGAGGGGAGAAATGTAAGAAAACCGTTAAGATTGCACACACTTTCACATTTTATTCATCTTAACCTGTTTCGTAGGAATTTAATCCCGCGTTATGTTGACAACTTATCACTCTTATCCAGGGTTGCCAAAATTCTCTCACCAATCCAGGACAGGTGATGAAACTGCGTACCTTATAGTGACTACACATTTGAATTAATTCAATTTGCAATATTTTATTCATTGTATGTATTTCGACTAATTATTTAGGACCTGCCTAAACTTCTAATTTTATTAATTTTTTGATAGATTATGAAATTGCCTCTCGATTATTAAGCTCGGGAAAATGTAGCATTACAGGCTGACCTATACAGAAAAAAAAAGTATCATACAATGTTTAAATTCTATGATAATACATCAACTTCTAAACAGAGTAAAGAATACAGTTTTTTTAGTCCACTGTCCGAAGACAGGTCTGAACCTCATAAGTGACACCAATAAGGCATCACTCGTGAGGCAACTAAGTCAGGAGATAATAAGTTAGAGTGGCCAGTTCCTTTCCACCTCCATTGCATACATATATATTAACTACATATTATGCTGATCAGACTTCAGACACTACAGTCGCGACGCTGTTATTCCCGGCGTGACTCCTCCTCTTTGCTTACGTCTTAGGACTTGAAGTCTCTATAAAGTCTAGGTAGGTAGTATCGTTCGCCATTTTTGTTCTTTCGTTGCCGAGCTACCAGACGAGGGATCTATTTGCCACACCGTTAAATATTATCATGTCGTAGCTCCTATGATAATAAATCAAACTCACTGTAATTCAGCAAATAATTGAGCGGCAAAAAATGTCCTCGTGTACTTTCTGCGAACGCAAATGAAAGAGCCAAAATGGCGGGCGATTATATTAAGTATTTATCGAGCCTTAGGAAATGCTTAACGTCTTCACCAGCGAATCACAAGAAGCACACGTTTAAATGTAGCCGACCTGCAACGTGATTGGCTGCCGGAAATTAGAGCGATGGGACTATAGATGGAGTGCATATCATTCGTGGCGGAACAAGGACAAGTGCCTGCAGACTAACACTTTATAAGCAATCCAAAACATCGACTATTAATTACCTCACTCTCTCACTAAATCATTCGGATTACGTCAGTACAATGCCAAGCTGGGGAAATCCCTCTGATTGTTTCCGAGACCTGGCCGTGTGGGATATTGGAGGAAACATACGACGATCAACCTCGCGTTGCGTAACATTGTCGGCATCGCTATCTGATTCTGCGGTGGTCGAACTTATTTCTGAATTTCCGTCTACAGGCGCACAGAACTTAAAACGAAGGATTAAAATGCAATTGCATTACATGATCAGTTTACAAACCATTTTGATATCGTTGTTTCATTTGCTACAACATCACTGGCTCCAAATTCGATTCCTGAATGATAATTATGCTGTTTGTAGCTATAAAACGCACATGTTGAGAAGACACAATCGTGTATTCGATCCCGCCTTGGACTAGTGCGTTCTTCTGTTGCTAGTGTGGTGTACTATGTTGTCTCAGACGGAGGTCCCGTGTCGTGTTGACTCCATTTCATATTTATTCCGCCATGTGTTTGTCTAAAAACATGTCGAATCCCGAAAAATCCAAATAGAACTTTGACTATCTAATAATAATAATAATAATAATAATAATAATAATAATAATAATAATAATAATAATAATAATGTTGCTCCAAATAATAGAATTATTGTTATTAATAATAATAATAATAATGTTGCACCAAATAATAGAATTATTCTTATTATTATTATTATTATTATTATTATTATTATTATTATTATTATTATGTCACAGTATATTTATTAATATTATACTTTGATCTAATAGAATATATTCATGAATATACTTATAACATTTTTTTAAAAAGCCACCGGCGTAGGTCTATCGGCTAAAGCGATTGCCTGCCGGGCTGAAGTTGCGCTTGGGCGCGGGTTCGATCCCTGCTTGGGATGATTACCTGGTTGAGTTTTTTCCGAGGTTCTCCCCAACCGTAAGGTGAATGCCAGGCAATCTATAGCGAATCCTCGGCCTCATCTCGCCAAATACCATCTCGCTATCACCAATTTCATCGACGCTAACTAACCTCGTAGTTGATACAGCGACGTTAAATAACCAAGTATAAAAATCTTTTAGACGTAGTTTTTTTCACAGTCATCCAATTTTTAACGAAGTTTAACTTCTGTTTAATTTTGTATAATTAAAAATGCTTGTGTCATTATTACACTTACACAATAATCCTATATATATACGCACATACGAATCACCCGGAGCTAAAAGGAACTAAGTCACTTTTCACAACCTTTCAGGAGAAGCAAAAAACATTCCCCTAATAACACAAATATTATATTTTTATGTTATAGAAGACAATAGTAATATACGTTACAAGAGCGTTATATTGACGTTTTCATGGTCGAGGAAAAGATTGAAAAAGCGAAACGTAGTTGAGCTTTTTTAATTTCCGAGAACATGAAAATAAACATACCGCTCGTGTATTGTACATTATTTTGTGCGAAGATCGTTTATTACATACCTGAAAGACGAATTTCTAATTAGTTGCAATGAAATCTCCATGTTGGTTTCTGTTTAATGACGGCAACTTCAGAACACGAAAATATCTTTCTTCAACATTGTTGCTATAAAATGTTTTCTGTGTTTACTATACTCCAGCAGGCCGTGATACACGTCTGTCTTCCCCCCCCCCCCTCCAGTCTATAAATGCGAAGTTAAAACAAACGGTAAGGTTATGTAATGATTTAGTTTTCATTTTAATATTTTAACAATATTATTTATATAACATATTGCAGTAATAACATCGGCAACTGGAATCTAGTTGATTTTTTCACGGCTTCCTTAATGTTACTTGTATCAGGAATGCAATAAGTTTCGTGGAGTAGTAGACTTTGCTTAATTTTTGCAAATATTTAAAAACAATAATTAACATTGCAATGTAGGTGAAATTGCAGTGGTAAGTTTCCAATTTATAATTATTACTATGTTAAACGTCTCTAAAAATAATATGTTAAAAGCCTAAAGCAGTAAAATGCATGTCGCGCTTAAGCGGTAAGAAGAGGGAAATTGTTATGTGTGTTACGTTGGGAATACTGAATGTGGTATTTCACACTTACCGCGTATTGTTTCTGTGCGGAAAACAAGCAAATACGCACAATCTCGCACAAAATAATATTTAAGGGCCGTATTCATAGACATTTTTAGCGCGGGTTTCCGGCGTTTTTCGTATTCATAAACCAGTGTTAGCGATAGGATATGATTTGAATTCTGTACTAGTAACCAGTGGATAGCCGGGGCTAGCTTAGTACGCTCGTAACGCGTGCTGCGAAATGTCTATGAATAGCACCCTTAAAGTCTTAGTTCCTTCTTCCACCGATCGATGCGCATGACATCCGTTGTTCAGACTGTTGCATGACTTAGTTCCTTTTAGCTCCGACCGATTCGTCAACACTTATTTGTTTATGATACATAAGACGCTTTACATAACAGGAAAATCCATTGAAACAATCAAATATATTGAAATAAATGTAACTACTAAACACAATAATGAACATGGAACTCACCAAGGACGAAGAATGGAACTGCCTGATGAATATATTGAAGGAGAGGTAGGAGGACTATGCCTTATGTCGATGTAGATTTTGTTACTCTAAAAGTGAAAATTAGAGAAGGGAAAACAATTATGGAAAAAAAAATACTCAAATTTGAATATATATATATTTTTTTTTTAAATTCAAGGGAGGTTCAAATCCGGTAACCTTTCCTTGCATACGCCACTGAGGAGTGGTAAGCACAATAAGCCTCGGACAGCAGCGCAAAATTTCGGGTCCCTCCGTACAAGAGAGAAAGAAACATAAAATTACGGAACTTATTTTCACAGCATTTGTGCACACTTCGCATTTACCATGATTACGAAAATCTATCTTATCTAAGCATGGTGCAACACTGCTGAGATAAGATATACTCTCATACCACCTTTGATTAATAAATATAAATAATAAACATACTTCACGTTGGACGTGCAAACGTCATTGCCTCTTTTCTTTTATTTATTTATTTTTTCCTTTAGTGGGTTATTTTACAACGCTGTTATCAACATCTTAGGTTATTTAGCGTTTGAATGAAATGAAGGTGATAATGCCGGTGAAATGAGTCCTAGGTCCAGCACTGATAATTACCCAGCATTCTTCATATTGGGTTTAGGGAAAACCCCGGAAAAAAACCTCAATCAGCTAAGTTGCCCCGACCGGGATTCGAACCGGGCCACCTCGTTTCGCGGTCATACGCGCTAATTGTTACTCCACTCGTATGGACTACCTCTTCGCAAAATTACGTGGAATTATAATAATAATAATAATAATAATAATAATAATAATAATATTATTATTATTATTATTTTATTATTATTATTATTATTATTATTATTATTATTATTATTATTATTATTATTATTATTATCATATTGTTACAATTAAACTTAATAAGTATCTCGATCTTCTGGATAGATATAATTTTGTAGTTTTCGCCGTAGAATCTATGGGCCCATGGTGTTCCGAGGCGAAGTTGTTAACTTCTGATATCGGCAAGTATTTATCAGCACTTAACGGTGTCTCTCGCTCTACGGCTTTCCTCCGCCAAAGAATTAGTATTGCCATTCAACGAGGAAACGCTATAAGTGTTATGGGGACTTTTCCAGAATCTAAATCGTTGGAAGAAATATTTTATTTCGCTTAGAGCTGTAGAGAGTACTTCGCATCCTTTAGTTTTGTTGCTAATTTTTAGTTTGTCCCTTACTCAATTGTTTAATTTTAATTTCAAAATTGAATTAAAGTTTATTTTGTATATTCGGAAAATATAGTAATATGCATATGAAATATTTCTTAACCAGTTAACTCTTCTGATGTTGACTAAATTCTTAAAAAATATGGAAATTAATTACATTACGGAACATGATACATTTTAAGAAATAATAATAATAATAATAATAATAATAATAATAATAATAATAATAATATAATAATAATAATAATAATAATAATAATAATAATAATAATGGCTTTATTTAACGTGGCAGAGTTAAGGCCGTAAGGCCTTCTCTTACACTCAACCAGGATTAAAACTTCCTTACATAGTTGAACATAAAATTGGATCGGAATTAATCAATTTAGGTACATAATGAGATCAAAAGAGGTAATTACATAAAAATGTACCTCATAAAATAAAAATAAACATAGTGAAATACATATTAATGTTGTTAGAATCAAATACGAATCACATAAAAACAGAAGCCGATAATTCAATAAAAAATGTACACAGTAAAAATAAAAATAAACAGATTAGTATACATATTAGTATTAGATTACAATTAACTAGGATTTACATAATTAAACCAGAAACCGACAATTGAATAAAATATACACACAAAAATAGATTAATAATAAAAAACAACACAGTGGGATACATATTGGCGTTAAGTGATAAATAAACACGATTTACATGATTACACAATAAAAATAAGAAACAAAAAAAAATAAAAATAAATTCAGTGGAACACATTCCATTAAATATTTGCAACGCGTTAGGTCTGGCAACTCGTCATAACACAGTCGAAGTCGTTAATCAGAATGATAATAGAGGTTTGTGATACAGCATATGGATAATAACAACAGATTGTTACAAATATGCCCTTTAAAAAGAGTGGTCGCTTGAAAGAATAGTCATTAAGACAGATTTCAGTATAGTTCGGTACAAAATATAGCGTCCTCAGTTGCAAGAAATACTCGAGACACATACCCTTACCGCTTACTGTGTTAGTGAACAAAAGGCAAATCTTCTCTCACAATATATTCTATTGTAAAAATGACTGAGAAAGTTCAGCTGCCTTCAGACGGTGCAGTGGGACAAGGACGTAATTATTTGTACATAGTGGAAGGTTTGAATGACAGTAAGTTCACAGAGTAAATCCTTCAGATAGAATGAAGAGAAATTTCTTTTGCCATTTTGCTGTATTTCTTTTTAATTAGAGGGAAATCGACTTTGTTTCTAGAAAGAATTGCAACATCGCAGTCAATTCAATTGTGCTTCATTTTATTTATATGTCTCTTTTGTTTTAATATTTTGCATATTCATTTTTATTTCATGTATATAACAACTTTTTAATGTATTTTTGTTTCCATTGTATTTAACTTAAGATATATTTTTGTAGTTTTCTAATTGTAATAAATTGAATGAATGAATGAATGAATAAATGAATGAATGAATTTTTAATAAATAAATAAATAAATAAATTTTTAATACTTACTTACTGGCTTTTAAGGAACCCGGAGGTTCATTGCCGCCTTCACATAAGCCCGCCATAGGTCCCTATCCTGTGCAAGATTAATCCAGTCCCTACCATCATATCCCACCTCCCTCAAATCCATTTTAATATTATCTTCCCATCTACGTCTCGGCCTCCCTAAAGGTCTTCTCCCCTCTGGCCTCCCAACTAACACTCTATATGCATTTCTGGATTCGCCAATACGTGCTACATGCCCTGCCCATCTCAAACGTCTGGATTTAATGTTCCTAATTATGTCAGATGAAGGATACAATGCGTGCAGCTGTGCGTTGTGTAACTTTCTCCATTCTTCTGTAACTTCATCCCTCTTAGCCCCAAATATTTTCCTAAGAACCTTATTCTCAAAAACCCTTAACCTATGTTCCTCTCTCAAAGTGAGAGTCCAAGTTTTACAGCCATACAGAACAAACGGTAATATGAAATAATAAATAAATAAATTTTTAAATAAATGAATAAATAATTTTTAATAAATAAATAAATTTTTAGTAAACAAATAAATACATTTTAATAAATGAATAAACAAATAATTTTTAATAAATAAATAAACAAATATTTTAATAAATAAATAAACAAATAAATAAATTTTTAATTAATAAAATATGTCTAGTTTGGGAAAAAATTATACGCATCCTGTTTACAATACACGTACATATAGACCTACTGAAACTTGTCTTACTCTCGGCTCCACAAGTAAAGAACCCTGGCCTCACACCACTTCCACACAGATGACAGTGATTGACAGGTCAGTTAGGGGAAGTTGTCTTGCTAAAACTTTCAGCTGTTGCCACGTTTGCGCTTGGCTTGACTCTTTAAATGTACTTTCTTTTGCAACTGGTTGGATTCTTTCAAAAATGGAAAATTCACAACACAGCATTCTCGGCGGTCTTCTGGCGGTATCTTTGTCCACAGTTTCACTAATTGGGGGAGCGTGTCAGTCAGATTTATGGCTTCCTGAATCCAACCCTGCAACAAAGGTTCTTTACTTGTGAAACCAAGAGTAACAACCACCCCTTCTAGTGATAGCCTCTATTAAAGACATTTTTTAACAATAAGTTACACAAATTATGTAGCCTGTATGTGCAGGGTGAATGGCAATACCGTAGGAAACCTGTCCAACTTCGAATTTTCCTGTTCTCGGGCATTCAGCTGCATAATAATAACAAAGTCCAAACTTGGATATCACAAACGCGTATTACTAGTCGACTGCAAGGTTTATAAGGCCAGCTGCAGGCAGATAAGATGACGCAGCACTGGCGGTATATAAGGGAGAGAATTTTCCTCGACGAGATTGTTGCTCGAAGAGTGTGGCATGAGCAGGACGGAGATGATGACCTCCACCGTTTCTGCTCTCTTGCTGGCAACCTGTTTTGCGGCGGTCAGTAGCCAGGGGCAGTCAGGCGATCCTCTGGTCGTCAGTACAGCCCAAGGCTACCTGAGGGGCAGTGTGCTAACGTCAAGAAAAGGAAGGACTATATATTCGTACAGGGGCGTCCGTTTTGCAAATCCACCTGTTGGAGAGCTTCGATTCAAGGTAAATAAAATCATCATACGTTAAGTTATATCTACCTATCTGTCTATCTATACTTACGAACTCATCTATGCTACCTTCTGTCGTTCTGTCTGTGTAAAATTTGAATTAATAGACTTTTATTTTTTATTTGGTTATTTTACGACGTTTTTTCAATTACTGTGGTTATCTAGCGTCTGAGTGAGATGAATTTATTGGTGGTGATGTCGGCGAAATAAGTCCAGGGTCCAGCGGCGAAAATTACCCAGCATTTGCTCGTAATGAACTGAGGGGAAAACCCCGGAAAAAGCCTCAACCACTAACTTGTCTCAACCAGGATTTGAACCAGAGCCCCTCTCGTTTCACGATTAATTTTCGTTATTGCAATCAGCACCATTGTCACAATCGTCATAAATCGATGCAATATTTTGTGGAATAGAACATTTTTACTCACATGTCAGTTGCCGACATTAAGGGTATATTAATATTAATACATGCGAAGTGAAAGGACTTCTTTTTGGCACTAGGGAACTTCATTTAAGTTAACCAAAACCATTCTCCTTTCTCTTAAATTTTCTAATGAGGACATTAACAAAATTTGTCTAATGGTATTGAGAGATTCATTATCCATTTTACACAATCACTTGTATAATACTATGCATTTTGTTTACTTCATTTCATTACTCTTCAATGTATTTTCATCTCATGTTTCTCCGAAATCAAATTGTACTTTATTTTTAAATTTATCATTGTTCCGTATTCTCTCCGCAATCATATTGTATTTTTAATTTAACCTCTGCTTTGTATTCTGGATCCTAGTGGTCAGCCGTAGATTTCGGCCAGATGTCACAAATTGTGGAATTTGTGTGTAGGTGAACGACCACAAATATTATCAGAAACTGCAGGCTCTAAATTTCTAAAATTTTATAAGAAAATGAACTCACAATTGGACAAAAATTACAAGGTACCACAACAAGACCTATTAGAACTTAAATATCTGATAAAAGTATAAAAAAAGGTTACCATTAATATTTTTAAACCAGTCCTATCAAAGTCTGAAAAAAACAAAAAAACAAAAAAATTCTGCAGTGACATCATTTGGTAACCATAACATTGTTATAGTCTCTCTGACATCTTTAATATTTTTCCTGCATGTAATAAACACTTATTTCTGAAAAGCAGACTACTCTCAGACATGTAGAGTTGTTTATTTTAATATAATTAATTTTTTATTTGTCCTATATAAAATATATTAAAATGTGCATAATGTTTTGTGACCTAATTTTTCTTCTTCAAAGAAATTGACATTATTGTAGTCTACCTTTTGCATAAATGCATGTTAAATGTGTACAAAATTTCAGAATTCTATCTCTAATTGTTGTGGTGTTATGAAATAATGTGTGTGAAAATGTTCACATTTTGGAAAATGTAATTTGGAGTAAAAAGTGAATTCTAAAAAATATTATTAGTAACCTTTTTTATACTTTATCAGATATTTAAGTTCTAATATGTCTGTTGTTGTACCTTGTAATTTTTGTCCAATTGTGAGTTCATTTTCTCATAAAATTTTAGAAATTTAGAGCCTGCATTTTCTAATAATATTTGTGGTCGTTCACATAGTCGGCAAAACTAATTCGTGCCTAGACTAAAGCCATTATAAATACATACTAGGTTCAAAAAGTTCCCGGAATTTGCTAGCATCATAGAAACAACGTACCTTAAACACTATTCTACAGCATTCCCTTCAAAATAGTTGCCTTCCGCAACAACACACTTTTGCCAACGCGTGTAGAGTTCCTGGAAGCAGGCCTGGAAGCCATTTTGTGAAACCCGTCTTAGTGCTCTCGTCGCGTTTGCGATAATCTCTTCAGCATTGAATCTCCGTCCTTTCAGATGACTTTTCAGACGGGGAAACAGAAAGTAATCAGGTGGTGAGAGATCAGGAGAGTATGGTGAGTGATCCAAAGCAGTTATGTTGTGCCTGGCAAGAAAATTCTTTACAATAATTGCGCGATGAGCAGGTGCATTGTCATGCATAAGGAACCAGTTGTTTTCTACCCACTTTTCTGGACGTTTCCTTCTCACTGCGTCCCAGAGGCGACGGAGGGTTTCTACGTACAATTCTTTCGTTACAGTACGACCTTCTGGAATGAACTCATGGTGCATGAGACCCTGAGAGTCGAAGAAAACTTCCAAAATAACTTTGCTTTAAGTGTGCTTAAATGCGACAGGCTCATGTCAGTAGATTTACTGGCATATGAAAGAACTCCTGCGTGACAAAATTCCGGCACATCCGGCGATGCTGATATAACCTCTGCAGTTGCGAGCGTCGTTAAATAAAACATAACATTTAAAATAACTTTGCCTTTGGAAGTGTCCCTAGGAAATTTTTGCTTCCGAGGAGATGTTTTCGATTTCCACTCAGATGACTGTCGTTTAGGGACTGGGTCGTACAAGTAGCACCAGTTTCATTTTGTTTAAGAAATCACCATCTTCATCAGCCATACTGATCATGTCCCCAGCAAAACACAGAACTTGATGTTTGTACTTTGCTCTGTGGACATAATTACAAAATGCGACGAACAAACAAAACACTATGATAAACAATTGCCTACAACTCAAAACCAATAATTGCCATTATCAACAAACTTTAAGGAAATGACATCATGAATGTTACCAACAAAACAAATGTATAATATCCCTTGTTATATATTAATACGAAAAATGGTAGTAAAATTCCGGGAACTTTTTGAACCTAGTAGTATATGTTGAAATAATGCGATATGAGTGTCTTTTTTTGTGAAAATTCATTTTGTGTACATGATTTCCAAGCGATTTCTTTTATGTGCAACAATGTTCGAATACGTACAGTACGAATAGTTTATTTAGTGTGCGTGAATTCTCGACCCTTTTATCACTATCAGTTTTCTTCGAAACAGATTTATTCTAACTACCTGATAAGAACAACTTCTACTTCCCACCAGTGACCTCAAAGTTTGTAGTACAAAATGCATTTTCTTTCCTTTAAGACGACCTTCAATGCAATGTCATTAATTCTAATGACAACCCACATTGTTTACCAGGTAACAGTCTATAAAAATGCTTCGTTAACGGAAACACGTCTTTATCCTTTAAGATAGCTGAAACAGTAACCCAGATTATTTTATTATTATTACTGAAATCACTATGGCAGCAAGCACATTTGAAAATAACATTATCTACAGGGACATCATTTTATTTTTACTAACATTTCTAATATTAACCTGGTTATACCTTTGGATCAACGATTAAGAACCGGAAACACCGTTTGCTACCCCCTTCCAAGACTGGAGTTCGATGATACTGGCGTAGTATACAAACAAATCATTTTACTAGGTATAGGAGGGAAGAAAAGTAGTTCATCCATTTACGTAAACTAGGAAATATCGCTATTTTGAGTTTGATAATTTTCATTAGGTTTTTATTTAATCAAAATACAGTACAGTATTAACAATAAGTGTTTTTACTCACGAACTGAGCTATCCATGCGAACGTATTCATTATGCAGTGTATATTATACTGTCCACAGCACATTAGCGTACAATATAGAGAATGAAGTTAAATTGAAAAATAATCATAATATGGATATTTAAACACATTTTTGAAAATGGTGGCCGTTCATTTCTAATGTGCATATTATCGCACTATAGACTATTGTATGTAATTCCAATTACCAGGTTCGTACTTCGTATCAGTAACTCATGTTGAAATAATTCTGACCTACTCTATAAAAGAGACCTTACGTACTGTAAATTCAATCTTCACTTCTGCCCGATCCGAAAAGATAAAATTACTCAGACATGCTATCTACTGTCCGTACAAGTGGTTACGTCGCAGCGTCGTAGAAAGGGAGGAAATCACGTGACAGTTAATTACTTAACGAGGCCCTTTCATTTAAGTTATTTTAAACAATTATATGGGTATAATATTACGTAGACGTCCAATTCCTAACAGAAATTAATGTTCTCAGAAAAGAGCTAAGACAGCCCAGCCACTAGCATTTACAAAGAGGCGAATAGAAGCAGGTGGGGAAAACCGGGATGCGACGTAGGTAAATGGAAAATTAATCAATATTGAAACCTCTTTCGTCACTGGAAAACGCGAACATATTTTTGGAACGTACTGTTTACTATGACTGTATATGCGGTCTTGGATCTGTGAGGAGGACGGTTGAACTTCATTAGTAGAAGGGGTGGAAGTGAAGTACATTAAAAAACTCAGGTACAATAAAAATTGAAGTAAAAATAAAATGATGTCCCTGTATTACAAATTCTCAAATAACTGAAAGAGAATTAATCCCGTTGGCCACCGATGATGCGATATGCGATATGTGATACTGTACAATTATTGCTGAATCAGCTGAGGGAATCAACTAATATTGAGATGCAATTAATGATAATTTGTGATCGCCGGATAAGTTGCGTGTTACGGTCAACGTGAGCATTGAGATGAAATCGCTATCGACACGTCATTATGAAGATCCTGATAGGCAGATTCAATTCAGTGACACAGAAGGGAGCAATATTCAACCTAACGCCTTAACAACACTCTTATTGGTGTTCGGAAATATACATTTGTGCGAGATCGTGCGTATTTGCTTGGTTTCCGCACAAAACCAATTCGCGGTAAGTCTAAAATTCCACATTCAGTATTCCCAACCTAACACACACAACAATATCCCTCTTCTTACCGCTTAAGTGACATATTGATTTTACTGCTTTAGGTTTTTAACATATTATTTTTAGAGACGTTCAATATAGTAATAATTATAAATTGGAAACTTACCACTGCAATTTCACCTAAATTGCACTGTTAATTATTGTTTTTAAATATTTGCAAAAATTAAGTAAACTCTACAACTCCACTAAAGTTACTACATTCGTGATGCAAGTAACATTAAGGAAGCCGTGAAAAAATCAACAAGATTCCAGATGCCGATGTTATTACTGCAATATGTTATATAAATAATATTGTTAAAATATTAAAATGAAAAATAAATCATTACATAACCTTACCGTTTGTTTTAAGTTCACATTTATGGACTGGGGGGGGGGGGGAGACAGACGTATATCACGGCTTGCTGGAGTATAGTAAACACAGAAAACATTTTAAAGCAACAATGTTGAAGATAGATATTTTTGTTTTACAAATTTGCAGTCATTGAACAGAAACCAAGATGGAGATTTCATTGCAACTAATTAGACATTCCTCTTTGAGGTATGTAATAAACGATCTTCGCACAAAATAATGTACGATACACGAGCGGTATGTTTTCTTTCAATTCTCGGAAATTAAAAAAGCTCAACTACGTTTCGCTTTTTCAAACTTTTCCTCGAACATGAAAACTTCAACATACCGCTCTTGTAACGCATATTACTATTGTTATTCTTGACTTAGGAAACCCAATACTAATTACCTCATGGTATGGTATGAAATTGATTTAGGATGAAGAGTGGAACAAGTCCGTGCTCACTTAGAACTCTGCTACTTACAAACTTCGACGGGGAGAGAAATTAACGGCACATTTTGCCCTCAGTCAAGGACAAGCCTTTTGCACGTGCCGTAAATCTACGACACTGAAATTCCAGCCATCTGAACGCAATGTTGTGTTCTTCTCTGTAGTGAGTTTCGAATCCTCTTGGGTAGTCCTGGATCATGACCACAGAAGTGAAAACCAAGCATTTTACATAACCCCAAACACAGAAGCCTAATCGGATTTAAATCCGGTGACATAGGAGGCCACAGTACAGGTTCTCTTTTGCCTAGTGAATATCACATGAACAGTTAATTTGAGGAAAAATATATATTGGACCTTTCTTCTTTCAGTTTGTACTTTTCATCTGTAAATTATAGACTATTTCTTTTGGAACATCCTGTATAATCCAAGTACTAGTCCACACCTGTGGAGTAACGGTTAGTGGATCTGGCCACGAAACCCGGTGGCCCGGGTTTGATTCCCAGTCGGGGCAACTCACCTGATTGAGATTTATTATGGGGTTTTCCCTCAACGCAATATGAGCAAATGCTGGGTAACTTTCGGTGCTGGACCCCGGACTCATTTCACCGGCATTATCGCAATCTCATTCAGACGCTAAATAACCTAAGATGTTGATAAAGCGTCGTAAAATAAACTACTAAAATAAATAAAATAATCCAAGTACTATTTCACATAGGTACAGTAGTGGCAAAAAAAAAAAACGGACTGACCCTTGTAGCTGATACCAAAAAATCCTGTGCTGTGTATTGTGTCAAACTGTGGTAATTTCAATATGGATAGTAAAGCCAGAGGTATGTACTGCTACTTAATGTAAAAATACGCAGTTATCTTTGCCGAATAGAGGTAGAAATGTAATATTGATGCCAGATGAAAATAAAACTCTCAAAGGTTTTTCGTCCGTAAGTTTGAGGCACTGAAGGAAACAAAAGACGGTAAGAATCGAACAAATGCAATACATTTCATTGTTACAATTAATTACACAAGATGGATGTGTTTTGTAGCTAGCAAAATTTGAATCTGTGACTCTGAAATCGGCTACAAGGGTCGGTCCGGTTTTCTTTGCCACTACTGTACATAACTTGTATCATTGATTTCTATGAGTAGGCCCCTCAACCGCCTGACTCGTGGGATGGAGTACGGAATGCTACTGAAGACGGATTTGCTTGCCCTCAACCAGAAGCCGATACAGAAATTCCGACATCAGAAGACTGCCTCTTCCTGAACGTCTATACCACAGAGGTATGTCTGCTCTTTCTTACACACCATCTTGTTTGGAGGGCAACGAGTCTTTGGAAATAGATACTGTTAAGAGTCAATAAGGTGATGGAGCAGTAATTGAATGTAGATATAAAAATAAATTTATCTCAATCTATTTCCAGCTCAAGTGTCTGGACAGATACGAGATCCATACTATATGCGGGAAAATATGTTGCAGCGTTGACTGTAAAAATCAAGAAACTCTTATTGGGTTCCTCATAATTACGAGTGATGAAAAATTGGTGAAATAATGACATCGAAACCGGGAGTAATCCGACAAAACCTGTCCAGAAACGTTCTTGTTGACCACACTTTCCATTTGAACCCCATGAGGTTTGGATTCGAGTCTTTCCACATATAAAAATGATACTTTAGCAACATTAATAATAATAATAATAATCATAATCATAATCATAATAATAATAATAATAATAATAATAATAATAATAATGCATGGTAAGTTATGTTCACACTATGTATGTATTGGCTACACTGCTATGCTTTGTCACCCTCGTATATCGGCAATACTGCCACATTCAAATTTTGTATTATTATTATTGCATAATAATAATAATAATAATAATAATAATAATAATAATGGTGATGATAATAATAATAAATAGTACAAAGATTAATGTAATCTAATGTAATTCAAATACGATAGACGAAAATGCTTGAAGTTCTTTCAGCCTGAATAGTAAAATTATTATTCTGGAGAAATATCTGAGAAAATTATAACATAAAATAACGTACAAGTCATAGTACAGTCTTAGAAAAAGTTTTGCCACAGAGATAGGCCTACTTAAGTCCCAAAAAGGAGGCAGTGCGCATGATCAGAGGACGAGCGACCTGGTTCACAAGAGAACGACTAGTTGAAGTAATAAAATTAGTTTTGTTTCGTTGTATGTCTGATTATGCGCACTGCCTACTTTCTGGGACTTATAAAGGATCTGCGCGACAAAACTTTTTTCTAAGAGTGTACATATTAGAAATTGTGAAATGTAATTTAGAAAAAATGTATACAGAAAGAGTTTAAATTAATCTTAAAAACAAATAAACTTTTCTATTCGCACGTGATTTCCTTTTATTAATAAGTCACTCCATCATTTGAATGAAATCAGATGTTATTTATCTCTTCAGCTTCCAACCAATGACAGCAATCCAAACCGATCTGTTCTGGTTTTCTTCCACGCTGGAGGGTGGTACAGTGTAACAGCAGCAAGTTCCTTGTATGGACCGCAGTACCTCATGGATCAAGACATCGTCCTCGTCACAACCAATTACAGACTGGCTGCTCTAGGTAAACACGTGATCAGAACGTGATATTATGTAACGAAACCCTCGCGAGTAAAGGAATGAAATAAACTTGACTTTTAACGATAAATCGGCCGAAAAATTTTGAAAGACTAAAAGACATATCAATTTTGCCTCTGATTAAAATAAAACTTCCATCTTTAGAGTTCTATTGGCCCAAATGAAACATACTTTATAGCCCTACGGCTATAATGTCTTATAAAGAAAAAAAATATATACATATATATATATACATATATATATATATATATATATACACTTCTGTATTATATCCAGGTATTGGAAAACAGGCTTATCCCTCAGCTGAACGAATGGTTCCCAAATGGGCAGAAATATATTTTTATGCAAGATGGTGCACCTTGCCACACTGCTAGGAGAGCCAAAACGTTTCTGGCTTCCAAAAACATTCCACTTTTGCCATGGCCAGGAAACTCACCGGACTTGAATCCCATTGAGAACGTCTGGGACTCGTAAAAAGAGAGATGGCAAAAGAATTTATTACTACCAGAGTTCGACTTATTGAAAGGCTGACACATGTTTGGAATCACAATGAGAGGATCCAGGAAGTAATACAGAAGTGTATTGTAAGCATGCCAACGAGAATTGAAGCTGTAATTAAAGCGAAAGGAGGTCGTACGAAATATTGAAATTTCTGTAAAAATGAGGTGTGGTTGGTTATTTATCAATATTTCTTGAATTAACGTTGTTATAATTGTACTTTTACTTAATATTGTTTAAAAATTAAATATGTAATGTCAATTCTGCTTAAGAAAGGAAACCAGAGTTCCAATGAGGAAGTAATATGTAAAGTATAGTGAAAATGTCAGTGATTATAATAATGTGGCCAGGTACTGTATGCATGTATGTATGTATGTATGTATGTATGTATGTATGTATGTATGTATGTATGTATGTAGTACCAGAAGTATTAAGAATGAATACTCTTCCCCAGTGGGTACGACGATAAACCTCTGTAATATGTAAAAGAAAGTCTGAAAGAAATATTTTGTAAGTTTGGTGATATCCTTTTGCTCGTCATCTTTAAGTAGGCCCATATCACTTCCAAGGCTCTGAAATTCTCTCCCTGACCATGTCAGACTGTCGGACAACATAACAATTCAAGTATACGAATAAGTTCTTTTTCGTGGAATCGCTTGCTAAGCACTTATCGAGTTGTTTAACGTAGGCTCAAGCCATAATAGATACAATAACTAGGTTAACAGACACATTATCAGTTTTACCCTTAACGTGTTCATCTGCTGTCCACGTTTCCCTAGCAACGAAGTATTTATTTATTGTACACAATAGTTTGCCATATTGTGAATTCAATGTTGTGTTGATTTCTGAAATTATGGTTCTCACAGCAGAGGAGAAGGTGTTTATTGTCGAGCATTATTTCCAGTCATACGGAGTGGGGCGTCAGAATGATTTACTCCGCATGACCGGAAATATTGCTCGACAATGCTGTGATAACCATAATTATTACAGAAATCAACACAACACGGAATTCACAATATTATGTCTATTATATATGACGATAAATAAATACTTCGTTGCTAGGGAAACGTGGACAACAGATGTGCGATAATTTCAGTGTTTTTTTTTTTTTCGCATACCGTATTTAATTACATATTTTGGATTTTCAGGATTTCTAAGCACTGGTGACGATGTTCTTCCTGGAAATTACGGAATGAAAGACCAAGTGGCGACATTGCGCTGGGTACAACAGAACATTGCAACGTTTGGGGGTAATCCAAACAGCGTCACTATAGGAGGCTACAGTGTGGGTGGAGCCAGTGGCTGGTTCCATATGATGTCACCGATGTCGAGAGGTATACTGCCTGCGTTCTTGATCATTGTACAGGGTGTTTGACTCAAGCCATTTATAAATTGTTTTAGCATCACGTACAACACGACTAGGGGTAGACACTTTTCGTCGTTGAAATTCTTTAACTCGCAGCGCTTGTATTTTAGTTTTAATAATGATTTCTAGTGCCGAGGTCATGGAAAGCATAGGCCTCTACTTCCATGCCCCCCCAAGTGCCATCATGGCATGTAACGGGGATACCTTTACCTTTTTATATGTATATATACACACACACACACACATACAAATTTAAAAAAAAACATTTGAACGTAAGGCACGTGATGAAATGTTTTCTTCCGTTGGCTGATCTACAGTTGTTTTAAATTGAGTTAATCCTTTCAGGCATTTGGCTAAGAAGTTCATTAATTCATGTAAGTGACCTTATGTAAAGATTCATCTTTATGGACGAGGAAAGCTTAATACCGGTAAAGACAATTCGTTTTGGTTCTTTATAGTTGAGTTTCTGAGATTTACGAAAAGTTTAACAATCAGTTTAGTTATAAAATGAAGATAAAAGGATAGCCCGGGCAACGCCGGGTACTTTCAGCTAGTGAAATCATAATGTTTAGGCAAAAATATATCCTTTACTACATTCCGACGGTTTTATAAATTCGTTTAGGCCTATACCGGCATATAGACTGCTCCGTATCCAGTTGAATTTTTATCTTATCTTATTTATTTGTTGATTAATTAATTAATTTATTTATTTATTTATTTATTTATTCCTACTTTTCGCTGTATTCTATAGAATCTTTACTTTAACCCTCATTACACATTTCTGATTTACACCAATTCTGCTCTCAAAGGCTTATTTATTTATTTGTTTGTTTGTTTGTTCTGCTTGTTTGTTTGCTTGCTTATTTATTTATTTATATACTTATTTATTTATTTTTTACTTATATTTAATTATTTACTTATTTATTTATTTATTTATTTATTTATTCATTTTTTACTTATTTATTTATTTATTTTTACTTATTCATTGTTTACTTATTTATTTATTTATTTTTACTTATTTATTTACTTATTTATTTACTTATTTATTTATTTATTTATTTATTTATTTATTTATTTATTTATTAACTTATGTATTTATTTATTAACTTATTTACTTATTTATTTACTTATTTACTTACTTATTTATTTACTTATTTATTTACTTATTTATTTATTTATTTAGCCTACTTATTTATTTACTTATTTATTTATTTATTTACTTATTTATTTTCTTATTTATTTTTTACTTATTTATTTATTTATTTACTTATTTATTTATTTACTTATTTACTTATTTATTTACATGTTTTTTATTTACGTATTTATTTATTTACTTATTTATTTATTTATTTATTTAGTTATTTATTTATTTACATGTTTTTTAATTACGTATTTATTTATTTATTTAGTTATTTATTTATTTATTTACTTATTTATTTATTTACTTATTTATTTATTTATTTATTTATTTATTTATTTATTTATTTATTTATTTATTTATTTATTTACTTATTTATTTATTTATTTATTTACCTACTTATTAATTTATTTATTTACTTATTTATTTATTTACTTATTTATTTATTTATTTACTTATTTATTTATTTATTTATTTACTTATTTATTTATATACTTATTTATTTATTTATTTATTATTTATTTATTTATTTATTTATTTATCCATCGATCCATCTATCTGTCTGTCTGTCTATCTGTACGTTTGTATATACATGTACTCGTTTTCATTTATTCGTTTATTTATTTATTTATTCAAGCAGATATGTATTATGTACTTTCAAAATAATGTGCAAGTAATACAAATAATCTGTTTTGACTCCATGATCTCTCTCACACTCAGGATTATTTCATCGAATAATTTCCATGAGTCCCTCCATCAATACTTTCTGGGATTTGAACAATAATCCTATGGACCAGGCGAAAAGACAGGCTGCTTTACTCAACTGTCCACAAGACACTTCGAAACAAATTGCAGACTGTCTCAGAGGAAAGAAAGCGCAAGATATTGCAAGCACATTTAACGGCATGTTGGTGAGTATTACATTTTACATTCCGGTGAGAACGAAATATGAACAATGCTTGAGAAGCAATTACTAAAATCAAGTAATAACAGTCTTAAAAATTGCAATTAATATTTTAATTTATTCATATAAACTAGCAGAAAAAATACATTATGGTTACCATAAAAACATGTAGTGGTTAGTTATATTCAAAGGTGGAAATATACCAGATCAAATGACGTAATCCATGTAGTTGATGGTGGTTGTTGGTGTCGAGAAGGTAAATGGTAACGACGACAGACACGATGATTTTTTTATTTCTACGGAGGAAGAGCCCGAAGACTAGCACCGCAGATAAATAGAAATGATGAGTGGATATAATCTACAGTAATAATATAATCGCTGTTCGTGTATCCAGATTATACGGTTTGGAAATTTTCAGTATGTGATTCTTCAGGTTATTTATGAGCACATAAAATATAAGAATTCTTAACAAGCTATAATCAACAACGTGGATTTACGCCAAATGAAATCTCAAGATTTTAAGGGCAGTTACAAGACAAAATACGACCGATAGATTGAAACAAATTTGGACAATCATTTCACGAGGTAAACACAATGAAATGTCGCAACTCCGTTTGTTCTGTACTTAATATTGTATTCTTATACACCTTATAAATAAAAGTGTTAATAGCTGATTAAAATTACTGTTTTAAATTATTTTTATCCTTGCATTTTTGGTCCCGATTAAGCCGGATAGCCTAATCGGACTTCGCTACACTTTTTTTTTTTTGTTAACTCTATAGTATCTACTAGTGCTTTATGGTTGTGCTAACAGATGGAGTTACTTGTCAACAATGTGACGCTGAGACTTGTGTTCAGGATTCGCTACACTTGGTAAGATAAACTTCCAAACATTTTTTCTTTTTCAGGATTGGGGTTATGATCCACTTTTGCCTTTCACGCCTGTTGTGGAACAGGAATCCACGGAAGAGCGCTTCCTCTCTGAAAGTCCAATGAAAATATTACAAGAAGGTAACTTCGTTAATGTTCCCTATATGACTGGAATGAACAAAGATGAATTCAACTACAGAGCTCTTGGTAAGTTTCTCACTTGAATTTAATGTAGCCTAACATTAAATCAGTATTGAAATTTTAGTCTTCCCGCATTCTTTCTCGAGACGAATCACATACCAAGTACAAATTAAAAAACAACATAATATGAAACGCAGAATGAATCTCATTTGTTCTTCCAAACTGAAAACCATTTTAGTGAAAACTTTTATAAATTCATGTTAGACCCGAATTCGTCAGTTTTAGATACTTACGTATCATTGATAAAATAGCTACGACACACTTATCAATTGTTTATTTTAGTAGGTTATTTTACGACGCTATATCAACATCTTAAGTTATTTAGCGTCTGAATGAGATGGTGATAATGCCGGTGAAATGAGTCCGGGCCCCAGCACCGATAGTTACCCAGCATTTGCTCATATTGGCTTCAGGGAAAACCCCGGCAAAAAAACCCACCAAATAACTTGCCCCGACCGGGATTCGAACCCGGGCCACCTGGTTTCGCGGTCAGACTCGCTAACCGTTACTCCACAGGTGTGGACCACACATATCAATTTGAATCGTAGAAATAAATGAAGAAGTTTCTGCGAGGTCTATGGGTAACGTACGGGACTCGTGCCGTGTTCTGTAAATTCGTTGTGGCGTAAGTTCGAATCCCTCTTGAAATGGTTACCTGATTGGGTTTTTTCCCAACTTTAAAGCGAACATCAGGTAATCCTATTGATAATACTGAAACTCATTTCGAGTTTCCCAATTCCGCCAACGCTATCAGATGCCCTCGCAATTGGTACAGTGCGGTTAAATAACCAATTTTAAAAATAAAAGACTTAATGAACATCTTGTAGTCTTTGGTTGTGGTGGGGAAAATAATGAACTTCTTTGTTCTTGTACTAAAAATTTTATCTATAGTAATCTCAGACCTCGAGTGACATTTATTAGGATCATTTCGTGAATAAAATAAAAATTTAAATAATATACCCTAAAATTCGCTCACAAAATGTTAATAAAACTGTATAACCTATTCAGACATTGTGAAGTCGAAATAGATGAATAACGATTACTGCATTAAAGAAATTGAATGTTATTCAGTAATGCCAATTGAGAAAAGCGAAATACAGGTTTAAAAATGTCAATTACATATACTGCGCTTTTGTCTTTTTATTATAAAAGAAATACGTTTTCATTATCTGCTGAAATCATAATTTAATTTAAACATTTTATAGTGTAATTACAAATAACCGGATTAATAGGCCTACATTAATTAAATGAACAATTGTTATGAAGGAGTGTCATTTTCTTTAGATACAATAGAATGGAATTAGAAGATGAAGAAGTAGATGTGGAAGTAGGATTTCGCACTTTATTTAGTACAATGGAAAGAGTTGGCGACACTGACTAAACAAAAGAACTGTGATTCGTTGGAATTCAGAATTTCATTGGCTGAAAATGGAATGACGTCATATAAACGAAATAGTCCTCCAAAGAAGGATTAGCCTATCTTCCAACATTAATATTATCCATAACTTATGAACTAATCAGTCATTGTCCACATTTTCCAGACACTTATTTCAACGAAAAAAAAAATCTACGTCTCTCCTCTAGATCTTTGAAATTAAATAAAAATGCAAAGGAAAGTACAATGCGATAATTTACAATTTATTTTCCACAATAGAACTATAACGATATTTATTATTATTATTATTATTATTATTATTATTATTATTATTATTATTATTATTATTATTATTATTATTATTATTATTATAGATGTGATCAACAACAGCTCTTGGGCAGATGACATGTATAACAATTTCGAGACAGTGTTTCCAATTGTCTGTATGTATGAACAAGGAACAAACAAATCTCGGACAGTTAGCGGTGTCTTCAAAGAACTTTATCTGAATAATGAACCAATAACTCTACACTCATTCGCTGGTCTTGGCAATGTAAGTATGCACCTATTAACCTGTGTATAAAAAATTTGTACAAAAGTGATAAGAAAAAAATTGTTAACCACAAATTATTTCTTACGTGAAGGTATTGAGTTATTAATATTCGATTTCAAATAAGAGGCCTATTGTATACAATTAATTGTCTGCGAATTCCTTAATTTTTTATGTTTTCTAATAGTCCTAATTTCCTATTAAAACTATACTTAAGCCCCTTGTACATGTAATCTATATTTAATTTAGGCTTACCGTTTGGAAGCTCCGGCTTTTAACGAAAATTTAATTATAAACAAATGAAACAGGACAGACAGAAAGTAGTCATCAAGCACAATAAGTAGTCTTTCTGCTCTCCAAAAACTGTTGTATTTAATTATATCCAGCGGTGTGAAATTGCGCGATGTTTTGCAGAAAGAATCAATTATTGTAGGATTTTGCTTCAATTTTTTAAGTTTTCAAGAACAAACTCGACATGAATGATTATATGATCTTCTTCACTGATAATTTCTGTAATCGCAGGTTACATTTTTTTATATTTTTTTCCACGCATTTTCCACACACTCTCTCCCTACTTGTATTTTAGCCATTTTATCACATACTGATGCTCTTTCCTTTTAAAACTTTAAGCACCAGGTAAACAGTCCTATAATTGCTTAAGACCCATTTTGTATTCCTAATAATTTACATTTCTCATTTATTTTGACATGAAAAGGTCTTATGTTAAATAGTCCCTTCTACTCAGTTTGACTTCTAGTCATAAAAGGGCTTAAGTGCGGCTATTTTTGGAAATAATCAAGAAAATTATTAAATGAGCAACATTACCTTTTTAGAAGAAATATAAACAAATAATATCCACGAAAAACCTCTTAATAAAAAAAAACTGTATAATTGACACCAATTTCAATCTTTCTACTGCTCTCCTGAAAAGTATAAAATTTGTACTTAAGACCTTTTTCCTCCCAGCCACAGTTTACCTACGTTATTCACCCATACCGGCCTACATTAATATTTTCGGGTGTAATTTGGGCTATCAGCTTGTAGTGGGTTAGGGAATGGGAGGGGTAACTGTGAGGAAGGTTCTTCTTGCGCAAACTTTGAATTTTGATTGGGCCGTAGGAGGGGTTGGTGTGTGGAAGAGGGAGGGGAGAATGCATAGGGGTCGAGTCAGTGGTTTGCATTCATAGGTGAAGGAGTGTTTTGATTATGAAGTCTGTTTGGTTGATGCCACTTGTTTTTTTTATGAATGCGTTGTTTGCTCCAGGCCTGTTTTGCTACTTTGGTTCAAGAGAGTTTGGTGTCGACGGGGAGAAGTTGCCAGATCGAGTAGGCTGCTTATTTCCTATTTTGTTGGGTTTTTGTAGTTCGACATTTTGGGCGGAAGATGCATTTCTGTCCATGTTAACTACGATCCACCGCTTATTGGTTCAATTTAGAGGGGAGTCGTGGGTAGGTGGGCCAATAGGTGACGTCGTGTGCGTATTGTTCCAATCATACTAGCGAATTATTGGGGAGGGAAATATCTGCCACGTATGTGTTGAACAGGGAGTAAGATATGACATTGCTCTGGGGACTGCTCTTCTATTCAGGAGATCCCAGAAAGTTCGTCCTTTTCTTGTCTTACTTGTCCGTTTAGCAGGAAGCTGGTTCATTTGTTCTAACGGAGTCTAAAGGTAAGCGTTCACTACATCGTAGGTTCGTTCCAACAAGCGGTTCATGGATCAGTTCATGTAAGGTCCCTGTATCATCTTATGCGCATGCGTTAGTTGAGCATCTGCTATGGGATTGAAACTGGACTGGACGCTGTTGGAACGCTTTCGCGGATCGTTATGTATTAAATCCAGAGATGCTATAACTGTGATCATCTTTGCTAAGAACGGGATGCTTATTATTATCGTTTTGCAGCTAATTCGAATTGCAGAAAATAGAATTTCGATCATTTTCTATAAAAAGATGACAAAAAATATGGAAGGCAAGAATTCCGCTAATTCAATGTCGTGTACTGGGGGACTCTCATCTAAAAACAGTTCTTTTTTTTAATTATTAATGTATGTACGTTATTTATTACACTTTTAATCAAAGCTGCATGTTGAAATTGTAATTAACTATTTCAATACCCAAGTAATTTCCATTCACTTTCTTTTTGGCGAAAATTTAAATTAAATCTCTAGTTTCATTATTCGTCTGCACTGTCACTTTTCATCTTAACCTCACTGATGTGAACAGTCGATCATGTCTTTCTTCAGTATCCAGGAGACGTTGGTGAGCTTATGCGCATGCGCGTCTTGCTTACTCTTCCGTACATGCCTCAATCCACGGACTATTTTTGACCGTTCCGAACCCGTGTCAAAAGCTTGTTAGAACGCCCGACTGCAGTACATGTTTCCGGTTCAGGACTGGTTCGGATTGTGTTGGAACGCTTTTTCTGTACTGCGCATGCTCACGATGGTTACGGACGGTTCCTGACTGCTGTTGGAACGAACCTCGTATCGCACTCATCGGACGAATCGCACGGATCGGAAAAAGACTATCTTTGCTGTAATTGTTATGTAACCGCGTTCACTACATCGTATCGCACGCATCGCCTCTCGGCAAATCCGTCCACGTTTCTCGGATGGGCAACTTTTCCGATGCGTGCGATCATGGCCTTCTTTAATAAATCAATTTTAATTGGTCAACTGTTGCTATTATGTTGTGCCATGTTCAGTGTCGCTCCAAAATGGCAGACGGAAAACTTATTTCGCGTGTAGAAAATTGCGAAGAATTATATAATTTGAGGCGTTCCCATTACAGTAATCAAGTCGTTTTTTGCAAATATATTATGTAATCAATATTTCTTTCGTTTCTTCCTCTTCAATTAAGACGCACGAAGCAATTACAAATTCTTATTCGCTAACAAACGTAATTAATAGACCTAACCTCAACTCCTCTGCTTTCAGTAATGTCAATATCGTACGACGTCATGTTTTAAACAGCTGATAGGGGAATCCGATGAGGCGATGAGGCGGAGCCGTTACAGTGAACGCATTGCACTTAAAATATCCGTTGAGTGCGATACGATGTAGGTAGTGAACACTTACCTTAAAGCGACCACATGGTGAAATGCCAGTGGTTCCCAGTTGGTGGTCCGCAAACCCATCATGACACTAATCACAAGGAAAAACTTCACTCATGAAGTAAGACCTTTCCTTACAGATTCAGTATTATCCTGTCGTCAGTTGAACAAACTTTTGTTGTGTGGTTGTGTATAGTAGCCTACTTGGCATGCTTGAACACTCTCACCAAGGTAATTATGTGAATATTTATGTTGAAGATGAAATTAAGACATTAATAAATACGGGTATGGCGATGTTGGTATGAAGAAGTTACCCCAGTTCAATATAATTGGTTTGTTTTTCGTCTTTTTCAGCTTTACTCTGATGCTTTCATTCGCTACGGACAGGACTTGATTTCCAAGACGGTTGCAAATATAAGTAAAGAACCAGTATATTCATATCTGTTTGAATATCAAGGTCGTTACAGCCACAGGTACTGGCCTGGAACTAAAACACCAATTGGTAATTTGAACCTCATTCTCTATATTCTATACTAAATAAGAACTAAATAAGAATATTTTAGTCGATCTGACTTAATTGCTGTACGGTATGCAAAAAAAAAAAAAAAAAAAAAAAAAAAAGAGGCATGTTGAACCCAATTTTTTGGTATCAAAGACACCAAAAATTCTCATTTCCTTTAAAATATAGAAATGTATTTTCTCAGCATTACAGTCTTTACTCTGTGGTTTATAGGAGACACATTATAATTGCAGGTGTATCCCATCACGATGACCTGATCTACTTATTCTATATATCACTCCTCTTCCCTGAGTTCAAAACAGAAGATCCTGAATCCCAGATGGTTGAGAAACTCACAAAATTGTGGGCCAATTTTATTCAGACTGGGTAAGTGTACAATGAAATTAAAATTTTTGAAACTGAATTTTACCTAGAAATTACGAACTGTATTTCTAAACTATAATAAAATAGAAAATTCAAGTTCACTTATTACACACAAACAAATATAGCTAAACTGGAGAATTCCCACGGTATCTTTGAACCGTGCCGTTACGTTTAGCACCAAATTTAAGTAAATACACAATCTTGCCAACATAAGAACACGACGTCGGTGTGTGGCGTCGTTGGAGGGAGAAATTTGTTTATTTTCTCTCTCTATCTCCTTCGATCTGAACATTACTGATAGCACCACTGTTAGCTACAAGGTATATTTGCGCAAATTGAAGTAGGTAGATTACGTGACTTATTACGTGACTTAAATGAGAGTCTCGGGACAAAACAGTTTTGCTATATTTCGTTTTTTATTAAATGTTAAGCACAGGAACGCCATTTCGTAATTTTATTTAAGAAACAAGGCAAACAAATTATCTTTGCATCAAAAACGGATGCTCCCTGGACCAAATTATCGTATTTTATAATTGTTTGAATGCAACAGAAGCCAGAAGTCTTGCACTTGACTAATGCAGTGAATTATTTAAGAATATAGTCGCGAATTTTACTACCACCATTTCGATTGTGTTTTGTTTGACACGGCTCGGTACGGCCCGGTGACTAGTGGCCAGAGAGTAACGTCGACTATCGACATTGCACTGCCGTGGGTATTATCCAGTTGTTCCCAAATATAATATAGGATAATATTCTATATTTGAAACATTTGATATTTGAAACAAAAAAGTTTAAAAGAACAGTTTTCCTTGTTTTTCCTTCCTTTTCTAGATAAAAATTGTTTTATAGTTCCTATGAAACATTTCAAAGCCTGTTTTGGGAAAGTCACTGATTTAATATGGCGATTATAAACGCTGGCGATGATCGTCAGGAAGTGGTTTCTTTATCAGAGTACATCGCTGTCAATTCTCATTTGTTTTGCTGCCATAACTCGATTCAATACTTCTACATGGCCTTCTCTAAATATCGATTACTGAACATGTATGAATTTGCTTCAGAAGCAACCTACAGCAATCTGCGTCGCGTCCAATGATCTACATTGGCGATCTTCGCTGTAAAGAAACCGCGCGCATTCATTTTAACTGCTAGCAACTCCGGGCAACAATCGCCAGCGATGATCGCCGCAAACAAACCGCAGCTTAAGTTTAAGTGAGCAGAGTATTATGATACAAAATGATTGAAAGAATTTTAGTTTTGTCTTTGAAATATGCAGAAATTTGATCCGAACAAATATAACTTTTCTCGTTCTGAAAAGGGATTTTAAAATGTTACATTTATTTGGATCAAACTTCTGCACATTTATATATTATTATTATTATTATTATTATTATTATTATTATTATTATTATTATTATTATTATTATTATTATTATTGAATTTCCAAGTTTATAGAACCCTATTTTACCCGAAGTTACATTAGGGCTGTATTGAAATCATACATATTATAGCCCTGTACAAATAGTTACATAAAATATAATATATTATACATATATAATTATGACATAAAATATACATATTACATTAAATGTGTATGACAATGATATATAATTATACTAAAGGACAAAACTAAAATTCTACCAATCATTTGCCTTATTATCAAAATACACTGCTCTCTTAAATTGGCTGAGCAATTTGGGAATTAAATTAGTGACTTTCTCGAAACACGCTATGACATGTTTTGGCATAAAACAGTTCTTTTATCTCAGAAAGGAGGCAAAAACGAGCAAAATTGTATTAAACTTTTTTATTTCAAATATCTCAAGGAATAATCCCTGAAATTAGGTTCATCCTTATACTGTCGCAACTGAAATGCCCTAAATTCATCGGCCTGTATCTCCAGGCGTAGATGACATATCAAAATTAAACTTAACCGCATTGAAAGCCATTGAAAAAAAAATAATCAAAACACCTCCACGTGTGCCCCGGAAGTCATAGGAAGAATGCGACGGTACTAAATTTCACGCCAAATTGCCTGCAGCATGTTTGGTGTTACTGTCGCCATGGCAACTCTATTGAGCTCACGTAGCTGCCTCAAGGTTACCGCTGTGGTCGCATACATTTTGTCCTAGACTTACCCCACAAGAAGAAATAAAAAATTCGAATGGATTTGCGGGGACTTCTTTCAAATACGTCGGTGATGGTCTGCACGTTATTTTCATATGTTTTCGGTCGGCCATCACCATGCCTCTTAGTAAAGAAACATTAGGAAGTCCACACCTGTGGAATAACGGTCAGCGCGTCTGGCCGCGAAACCAGGTGGCCCGGGTTCGAATCCCGCTCGGGGCAAGTTACCTGGTTGAGGTTTTTTCCGGGGTTTTCCCTCAACCCAATACGAGCAAATGCTAGGTAACTTTCGGTGCTGGACCCCGGACTCATTTCACCGGCATTATCACCTTCATTTCATTCAGACGCTAAATAACCTAGATGTTGATACAGCGTCGTAAAATAACCCAATAAAAATAATAAAAAAACATCAGGAAGATGACTAGCAATGCCCTCACCGGAGAATGCTGTCAAGTGTAATCTTGTGTGCGACCATTTCTGGCATAATGAAAATAAGCTATCACTAGCCAAATGTATTTGAATGGGATAGTATTTAAAGTAAAACTTTTTTTTCAGTAATCCAACTCCTGAACCACAAGAACTTCTGGACAACGTGACGTGGCACGGAATGACTTCCAATAATCTTTACTATTTAAGTATCGATTCACAGTTGCAGATGGAAGAAGGAATGTTTCAGGACCGCATGACTATATGGGATCAATTCTTTCCACCTAAATGATTTAATATCATGAATATATTCTCAAATGTTCCGAGTTAGTGTGTAAAGGAAGAATTAGATCTCGCAGATCTTATGGTTAAATACGCAAGCTAGACGTCACATATTCTTTTAAAATATTCATGTGGCAAACAATCTTGCAATTGAAAATAAAATAAATGATTCATTACGTTAATTTATTTGTCATTGCCTTTAAAATAAATTCAAACCTACTCGATTTATAGGGGTACAGAAGGGGTATAATTCTGTATCAAATAACACAAGTGGTAACGTGAAGTTACAAATTAAATTTATGAATAATAAACTTCAAAACACAAATCCCAAAGAAAATATAGATAGGCCTATTATCAGGGGCGATTTCTCAGGGCATGCTATGCTTGCTGCGCAAGCCCAATATTTTCGTAGAATGTGTATTTCTCAAAATGGGATTACGTACATTAAAATTTATTTTGATTTTTGGAATATTGTATAGGCGTAATACCATCCGCAGGTTGCACACCGCAAGTATCGCAACGCTTACTCGTTTCTCGGAGCTACAGGAAAGACGTAGAAATAGCGAGAATATGATGCGCGCGCAAGTGCCTTCCTTCTTAGTCCGTCCTAGGCGCACATGCTTCTGTTATGTGTTGTTTGAAGCTCTGGTCCGAGAGCTACACCAACGACTATTTAACGTTACACAGATCAGTATTGACAGCGGGAATGTGCTGTGATTTGCGAGTGCAATGTAATTGTGTGAGCAGAATGCATGTGTTAGCTGCTGCATGATTATTAATTCTTAAACACTAATTTGAAGTATTGCAATGAGTTCGGAATTGTGTTTATTGAAACCTTATTATTAAATCCATTTTCCCGAAGGACTATTCAAGAGAAGACAGACATTATAGAGAATATGTGCGCTCGTTCAGTGCAGCTCAATACAACAATGTGCATTGGTTGGCAGGGTCGAAAAAAAAAAATTAATAAACTGTTTTGTTGGCCATGTTTGTTATATTATATCGAACTTCTACATCTGATAAGCAATATGATCCATGACTCATAATGATTTCATAATTATAAAATAAATTATTTATGTGGGTCTGATTATTTTTATTAATTATGAATTATTATATCCTCCCATCTTCCCTTATGAATAAAAGAGCAAGCTTAACTTTCGTGACTAGCATTCGCCCCTGCCTATTATTATATTTTAAAGCGCTAGAAGACTCTATATTTATAAAATAAAGTTCAAACAATATGGCCGAAAATGTTATTGCTATTCACTCTCGACGCTCATCACCTTCCAATCAAGGCCCTGGAAAGTTGTTTTCGTCGTGTTAGCGGAGTGCGGGCATGCATTATCGTGTTGCAACGCACTTGATGTAGTCTTTCGGGTCGTTTTTCTTCAATTGTGGCTACAAGGCGTCTGAGTTGTTGGCAATAAATATCAGCAGTCATTGTTACATTCCTGGGAACCAATTCGTAGCATACACGACGCCTTCTTTATCACACTAGACGCATAACATCATCCTTTATGGATTATTTTAGAGGCAGGCAGGGAAGTTCGAGATGACGCCGAGATCTAGTAGGCTCTGAGGATGGTGTGATGAAGCACCGAAACAGCTGTAAGCCGCACAGACTTACATAGTTAACACGAGTAAGTCCGCTACTTATATTCAAGTGTTAAAATGGAATAATAACAATAATAATGTTATAAAACTGACAAATCCTGTAAATAATGGGTAGGTCTATTCATAATATCTTTTAAGATTGTCAGATTGGCAACGTAAAACCAAGTTCTTCCCATCATTCCCAATCGGAATACAGCTACAAGCGGCAAACTAAGGCCCGATTGTATAAAACTCCCTGACTAAAGATCAACTTTGACCGAAGATCGAAAAGTGAACCGAGTTCAGACACTTCTTCTATTTTATAAAACTTTTCTGCGATCAAATTACCTTGGTTCAAATCAAAGACGTTTTATAGTTCAAATGCAATCTAAGTTCACGTGAAAAGGATTTGGCAACATCGCATAAACAGGTAAAATACGTGATGCGCGGACCATGTTATACAGGTTTGTTCAGTGTTGCCAATCTAGCGACTTTAACTCTTTTTCAACAATAATTTCTTTTAACTTTTATATTGCTTAAATAGGGATTTAGTGACCTTTTTAGCACCCCATAGTGACAAAATTTAATCTTTCTTTGTTGATAATGAGAAATCTAGCAACTTTACAACTACTTTTTCGCGACTTTCCGTATTACACTCTGTTGGAGACACTGTTTTTTTTTTGTCAATATAAATAATGGCGGACAATAAGAAGAAGGTTGACTGTTCTCCAAGTTGTTATCATGTTATGGTGTTTGATACTGCTAAACATAATAAAGCTTTATAAAACGACAATTTTCGTTTAGTAATACAGTTAATTGAACATTTATGAATGTACCTATCATATCCATTAATAATTAATGGTTGTTATAAACATAATATAATTATAGGTTATGTTATTTGATACTGCTGAACACGATAGAGCCTTATAAAATATAAGAATGTTTGTGTATTAAGGCAAGAAATTGAAAGAAATATATATAAATGTACCTAACATAAGCTTATCTATTAATATTAATAATAATGGATATTTTATTTGCACAATCTGTCACTCGTATATTTCAAACAGAAAAGAAATAACTGAACTTGGATCATCTAACTTAATCGGAGAAATTTCTTCAGTCAAAGTTGACTTTAGTTTGAGACAAATTAATCTCAGATTAGACTTTATACAACACAAAATTCCAAGTTCAGCTGAAACAAGGATCAATTTAACCTCTGATCTAAGATTAAATGGTTCATACAATCGGCCCTAAGAAATTTCTATGACACAAAACTTCCACCGTAAACCCCCCTCCCCCAGTGTTACATTCTACCACATTCTTCTGTCAGTCACGTGGATTTAGTCATTTGTAATTACTCCAACGAATGTGATACTTCCTCACTCCCTTCTTATTTGAAGACTAAAATAGACCCAACCTTCAAAATATTGTGAATTTATTATTAGTATATCTTGTAAGTTTATTTACAGCAGTAGAAAATGCCTGAAGTAGGCCTACGTATCTTTTGAGTGGTTGCAGTTTCCTGTGTAAAGCAAGATAGGCCTACATGTAGCCACTCGGTGAGATAAGTAGGTAAGTTATTATTACTTAGCCTATATATAATTTATATGCGTGTATAATTTTTCTCAATTATATTAGATCCAAAACAAATGTGAAATAAATTTGTTGCGCGACAGTCCATGGAGACTAAGGCCGATCCGAAAGCTGGTCTCACGTCCACTTGCCTCGTGGCTAAGGTCATCAGTATTAATTGGGAAATTTTTGTTGTGTCTGGAGAGAATGAGAGAAATATCACGTTGCCAGGATAAGTATTTTTATTGCTTTGACGCAATAATGGTACCTTTAAATGAAAAAGAATTGTTATGATAATGCTCAAATATCCTTCTTCCTAAGTTCTGTGATATCTAATGTGATAGTTGTGGATAATAAATATCCTTCTATATAGTTAATCATATATAAACTTACAAATTGTATTGTCTGAAAGCCTCAGCCAAAATTTAGGGATATTTTCCTCAGAAGCTATTGATGGAAAAAATCTACGTATAAATATGGCTCCGAAAATGGTTATGTAGTAAGGTATGTTACACAATTATTTTTGAAAATATTATTCCCTATAGTTCTATAAAACAAATAAGATAATTTTTTCAGGAACCTAATTATCGAAAATAAAGGTACTTACTTATTATAACATGTTGCATTGCGGTGCAGAATCATTGGAAGAATAATGCAGTTTCCGAGAATTTGACTAGAGAGAGTATTGAAAGTACCGACCGTCAGCGCAGACAGGTCTATAGGCCTCACTCAATCTTCACATTGGATCTCGAAAACATTAAATAACCTCCGAGGAATAATAGATCACCTCGCAACCTGTCTCAATGCGCTCTCGTAGATTTTTCATCTGCCACTTAGTGTCTGTAGGATCCCCGTAGGAAACACGAGCATCAGACATGCTTGTATGCATCATTCGATCCGTTGTAACCTCCCACGTATTTTTGGTGACAAATTTTGATTAATATTTTATTTCAAAAAGAGTATAATCTGTGTTATAGAAGTTTTTAAAAGTGGTTTCCATCTGCATTCACACATTCCCGACATCTTTTGATGAAACTGTTATTTACATTCTTAAAAAACCTAAAAACAGAGTAGATCCGTACAGAAATAACCACCCCACTATTGACAAGCTTGGAGACAAAATAATATATAAGAAATTGCAGGCGTAGAAATACGTAGAAAGTTTGTATATGAATAACTATCTCATCAGGAGAATGCAGACGGACGTCACTTTGAACAACCGCTACAACACAGATTAGTACTCATTACGATACAGTAGGGGAGACTGTTGTACCTTTAAACACTTTTCATATATTATTTTTTTTTAATTTTGGGAAATGAAACTTTTTAAATGAAAAAATGCTTGAAATAATTATTGAAGGTTCCTTTACAACTTCCTGTATGCATTTTCCTGTTTTACAGGTCTATTAAGGATGTAAAAAATAAAATGAAGGGATATGTAATGTTTTCCAAGGTACAACAGGTTCGTGTACCTTGGAACATACCCTCTTGTAATTTGAAACACATGGAATATAGGTGGGAATATAGCTGTAAGAACTGACAATCATATTTAAAATGTATTTGCAATCCTAAACCAGAGCAGGCTTCTCTGATTGAGATTTTAATTCCTGGGGGAGCAATAACTGCTTCAACAGCTTTCTTAAAGGAATCTGGATCAATTGTGAGTCTCTTAACTTCAAACTTACTTCGTGACATGATCTTAAAATAAAAGAAAAGCAAAAACAGATAGTATCATGTACCGGTACCTTGGAACTTGTTCCATAATACAAGATGTTTTGTGTTCAAAGGTAGGCCTACAAGAGGGTGCACGTTTAAACAAATATGGCTCCCAAAACTAGAGATTCGAATAAATCATGGAAATTAAAATATGTTATTACTCACCAGATGATAGGGAACACACCGTACTTGAAAGATAGCAACACATACAATCTGGTTTTGTGTTAGAAAACATATATCAATGAACGAAATTTTTACTTTTGGTACTAAAAAAAATTCTTTTGTGCACAGAACTCACACTTTGTAATAAATCAAACCGAAACTAGACCAGAGCTACCTAGCGGCATTCTCTACAATCTACTTCAGTTTGAGTCCTCTAGGTAGCAGCAAAAATGAAAAAATAAAAAATGTTCAAAGGTACAACAGTCTCCCCTAATATAGACCAATTGCGTGTATGCTATTATTAATCAAAGTTATATAGGCCTAAGTGAAAATATAAGAGAGGTTAGAGATCGATAATGACGGAGTCTACGCCGACCATGTGCGTATGTCTTATACGTGTTTTCCTGGCCGAGAGGCAAGTTGAACGCTCGGTGGGGGGCATAGAGGCTACTCATTCTTTATCAACGCAGCGAGCAACGTGGCTAAAATGAATGTGGTTGCCAACCTTCCGTCTTATAGTAGCCCTCGTACTTTGCTATATTTATTTGTATTTATTTATTTTCATTTTGCAGTGGACTAAAATCATAATTTAAAATGGAAGAAATGCTAGATATCGATATCGCACGAGACCTCACTAGAATGGTTTTTTTCTCTCTTTCTGTCTGGGACGCGGTTTGGGAAGGTAGCCATACAGTTTATTAAAAATATTTACTTTTGAAATTAAGGGAAAATATTATAAAACTAACACTCATAAACATAATAGAGGATTATTTAATATTAGCCTGTGTATTACAAGCAAATGTTGGTAGGTATTTCTTTTCATCAAAATTCAATGGTAGTTTTAAAAGCACGAAAACTAATGCATGTAGATTTAGCCTACTAGTTTTCCAAATCTGTTGAACTTCTCGTTTGTTTTCAGTACCTTTTCTTTACTCTATCCATAACAGCATCATTAGAGTTGAAAATTAATTCACGTGGATATCTTTAAGTCCTAACATGTTTGTTTGAAGAATTTTTCAACTAGATGTAGGCCTATAATTATACAATCACCATTAACTTCTCCAAATTAAGAATATCGAAACACACTGCCTACGCCAATTCACTTATCACTTCAGCTTATAAGAAACAGAATTTAAAAAATAAAGTGTTAGAGGCGATTTTGAATGACGAATCATTTTGTGTATTTTTAAAATACAGCTTCATTAATTTTCAAATGAAAATGTTTATATTTCAAGTAGGCCTACATCATTCCTGATTGAATTAAGTCGTAGATATTGAACATGGACAAAATCCATCCACTACTTTAGGAGAAGTCACTGCACGCAGATGGCACATTGACGACTTTTTCGTTACTAGTGATGATGAAACGTATATTTTCATCAAAAATCTTGAAACTTGTTCTCTATATTAGTTTCTCTTTGTACTTCGTATAATAATGAAAGATAAAAATATGAGAATTTAAGCACATTGTACATAAATTTAAGCGTGTACCATAACCATTGAAGACAGTCAAATAGTTGTTCAATACTGTTACCGTATTTTGCTTTATATCTATTGTATGAGTAAGATAAATTGCGTGTAATTATTGACGTAGTTTCTCTTTTTTTCTTTTCAAATTCATTCTACAGAGAAAGCAATAAATAAATAATGTTCATCGCCGTTGTCATTCCGATAGGCCTACTCTCCACGGTGTCCATACTTGCTACAGATCAGTCGGATTACAACCCACCAAGTTCCGAAGCATCGGTAAGTAATTTCTGCAGCTAATAATATCATTCAAAAAGACAGGAATGCGAGATTCTTTTGCCATGTAAAAGCACAATTTCGGAACACAAATACGGTATGCGGCAAAACAAACGACACTGAAATTATCGCTCATCTGCTGTCCACGTTTCCCTAGCAACCAAGTATTTATTTATTGTATATAATAGTTTAACATATTGTGGATTCAGTGCTGTGTTGATTTCTGCAATTATGGTTCTCACAACAGAGGAGAAGGTGTTTATCGTGGAGCATTATTTCCGGTCACACGGAGTGGGGCGTCAGAATGGCCAGCTTGCGCCACGTTAAAGAGCAGCACCAGGAGCGATTTAACAATGCGCACCAAATAACACAACAATGTTAGCTGTCGTCGAGAAGTTCCGTCGTACGGGATCAGTCTTATGTCGCCTTGCATGTTATAATGACTTATCTGGATTTTCAGAGTATGTTTGTAATTTCAGAACTCCGTATGACCGGAAATAATGCTGGACAATAAATGCCTTCTTCTCTGTTGTGAGAACCATAATTGCAACACTGACCCCAACATATTAGCCTATGTCAAATTGTCATAATATAAAGTAATTAAATGCTGGTTGATGGGGAAACCTGGACAGCAGATGAGCGATAATTTCAGTGTTTGTTTTGCTGCATACTATATAAATCTGAACTCGTTCTTCGAGTTTACTTCGATAGCAACTATAGTCATAGGTATAGTGGTGGCACTGGTTAAAAAATAGTCATGTAACCGTTCGAAAACGAACGTATATTCATATGAACTTTTTGACTCTGAATGACTTCAGAATTCACATCCCAAATTTTTTTACTTTCCTCGTGAATCACCCTGCATATATAAGTAAAGCAGGGAGATGCACTATCACCTTTACTTTTTAACTTCGCTCTAGAATATGCCATTAGGAAAGTTCAGGATAACACAGAGAGTTTGGAATTGAACGGGTTACATCAGCTTCTTGTCTATGCGGATGACGTGAATATGTTAGGAGAAAATCCACAAACGATTAGGGAAAACACGGGAATTCTAGTTGAAGTAAGTAAAGCGATAGGGTTGGAAGTAAATCCCGAAAAGACTAAGTATATGATTATGTCTCGTGACCAGAATATTGTACGAAATGGAACTATAAAAATTGGAGATTTATCCTTCGAAGAGGTGGAAAAATTCAAATATCTTGGAGCAACAGTAACAAATATAAATGACACTCGGGAGAAAATTAAACGCAGAATAAATATGGGAAATGCCTGTTATTATTCGGTTGAGAAGCTTTTGTCATCTAGTCTGCTGTCAAAAAGTCTGAAAGTTAGAATTTATAAAACAGTTATATTACCGGTTGTTCTGTATGGTTGTGAAACTTGGACTCTCACTTTGAGAGAGGAACAGAGATTAAGGGCGTTTGAGAATAAGGTTCTTAGGAAAATATTTGGGGCTAAGAGGGATAAAGTTACAGGAGAATGGAGAAAGTTACACAACGCAGAGCTGCACGCATTGTATTCTTCATAATTAGGAACATAAAATCCAGACGTTTGAGATGGGCAGGACATGTAGTACGTATGGGCGAATCCAGAAATGCATATAGAGCGTTAGTTGGGAGGCCGAGACGTAGATGGGAAGATAATATTGAAATTGATTTGAGAGAGGTGGGATATGATGATAGAGACTGGATTAATCTTGCTCAGGATAGGGACCAATGGCGGGCTTATGTGAGGGCGGCAATGAACCTACGGGTTCCTTAAAAGCCAGTAAGTAAGTACAGTATATATATATATATATATATATATATATATATATATATATATATATATATATATACATATACACATCCGTCCATTCGTCCGTCCATTTATTTGCTTGTTTGTTTCTTTATTTATTTATTTACCTATCTATCTGTCTGTCTACTTATTTGCTTATCTATTTATGTATTTATTTATTTGTTTGTTTCTTTGTCTGTCTGTCACTTTGTTTATTTACATGGTTATTTATTCATCTATCTGTCTGTCCGTCCGTCCAACTAACTAACTAACTAACTAACTAACTAACTAACTAACTAACTAACTAACTAACTAACTAACTAACTAACTAACTAACTAACTAACTAACTAACTAACTAACTAACTAACTAACTAACTAACTAACTAACTAACTAACTAACTAACTAACTAACTAACTAACTAACTAACTAACTAACTAACTAACTAACTAACTAACTAACTAACTAACTAACTAACTAACTAACTAACTAACTAACTAACTAACTAACTAACTAACTAACTAACTAACTAACTAACTAACTAACTAACTAACTAACTAACTAACTAACTAACTAACTAACTAACTAACTAACTAACTAACTAACTAACTAACTAACTAACTAACTAACTAACTAACTAACTAACTAACTAACTAACTAACTAACTAACTAACTAACTAACTAACTAACTAACTAACTAACTAACTAACTAACTAACTAACTAACTAACTAACTAACTAACTAACTAACTAACTAACTAACTAACTAACTAACTAACTAACTAACTAACTAACTAACTAACTAACTAACTAACTAACTAACTAACTAACTAACTAACTAACTAACTAACTAACTAACTAACTAACTAACTAACTAACTAACTAACTAACTAACTAACTAACTAACTAACTAACTAACTAACTAACTAACTAACTAACTAACTAACTAACTAACTAACTAACTAACTAACTAACTAACTAACTAACTAACTAACTAACTAACTAACTAACTAACTAACTAACTAACTAACTAACTAACTAACTAACTAACTAACTAACTAACTAACTAACTAACTAACTAACTAACTAACTAACTAACTAACTAACTAACTAACTAACTAACTAACTAACTAACTAACTAACTAACTAACTAACTAACTAACTAACTAACTAACTAACTAACTAACTAACTAACTAACTAACTAACTAACTAACTAACTAACTAACTAACTAACTAACTAACTAACTAACTAACTAACTAACTAACTAACTAACTAACTAACTAACTAACTAACTAACTAACTAACTAACTAACTAACTAACTAACTAACTAACTAACTAACTAACTAACTAACTAACTAACTAACTAACTAACTAACTAACTAACTAACTAACTAACTAACTAACTAACTAACTAACTAACTAACTAACTAACTAACTAACTAACTAACTAACTAACTAACTAACTAACTAACTAACTAACTAACTAACTAACTAACTAACTAACTAACTAACTAACTAACTAACTAACTAACTAACTAACTAACTAACTAACTAACTAACTAACTAACTAACTAACTAACTAACTAACTAACTAACTAACTAACTAACTAACTAACTAACTAACTAACTAACTAACTAACTAACTAACTAACTAACTAACTAACTAACTAACTAACTAACTAACTAACTAACTAACTAACTAACTAACTAACTAACTAACTAACTAACTAACTAACTAACTAACTAACTAACTAACTAACTAACTAACTAACTAACTAACTAACTAACTAACTAACTAACTAACTAACTAACTAACTAACTAACTAACTAACTAACTAACTAACTAACTAACTAACTAACTAACTAACTAACTAACTAACTAACTAACTAACTAACTAACTAACTAACTAACTAACTAACTAACTAACTAACTAACTAACTAACTAACTAACTAACTAACTAACTAACTAACTAACTAACTAACTAACTAACTAACTAACTAACTAACTAACTAACTAACTAACTAACTAACTAACTAACTAACTAACTAACTAACTAACTAACTAACTAACTAACTAACTAACTAACTAACTAACTAACTAACTAACTAACTAACTAACTAACTAACTAACTAACTAACTAACTAACTAACTAACTAACTAACTAACTAACTAACTAACTAACTAACTAACTAACTAACTAACTAACTAACTAACTAACTAACTAACTAACTAACTATCTACTCATCCATTCATCCATCCATCCATCCATTTATTTATTTTATTGTCTGGTCACACTCTTGCTGATGCCAGACGATCATTCTGAATTCTCGTAAACAGTTCGTTGTACAGGAGACTGTTCAAGTTTCAATGTGTTTTTAGGTCCACGTCCTCTTCTAGAGACCTAAGTGTCAGAGGCTGAACTTTGGTGCGATATATATCTTTATATTCTAACGATAAATTTTGTTATAGTTCCAGACGAAGATTCTTACCAATGGATTGGAGAATTCATCTGAGCATATGAAGAATGTGAAAAACGACGTTTACAAACATGAAGCAAATAAATCAGAACTTCATGAAAAAGATGAAGCAATGTCTGGTACTACGACACCACCTAACGTGAATTTGACAACTATTGCTCCAAATAAATACAAGTCTCTTTTAAATCGACGTAAAGCTTTAATAGGCGAATATTTAAAAGAATATCAAAATATATATAAAGCTAATCGAAATACAAGATCTTCCACGTCAAAAGAGCACAAAAGAAGCTATGAAAATGACTTTACAGCGCCACACTTCTCATATGATTACGTTGACGATAACACATTTGAAGAACGCCAGCGAAGACGTAATTTGAAGAATGATGATGTTCGAAGCAGTGAAACGGAAGTAAAAATATCATATGGAAATTCAGATATCAATCTATCCAAAGAAAAGAATCGCTCTGCTAATAATAACAAATGCAATCCATCCTCCAGAGGAAACTGTTCCTACACTCCAGAGACTTCTTACTCATCTGAAACTGCAAACGGAAAGCACTGTAGGAATAATAAATGTAACACATTCCCTGATATTAACATTCATCGAAAGACCCAGAAATGTGGACCTCTTGGCGATTGTTCAAATGAAGCCCAAAATGGTAAACAGAAACACTTCGATTCCAATGACAGGTTTCCACAGAAAGGTAAAAATGATGTCAAAGAAGATAGTGAGAATCAAATGCAAGAAATATTAAATGGGAAACTTGCCAATAAAATCGTTGATAACGTCATACTGAGAATGCACAGCAATAAAGAATTAAGATTCCATTTTGGAAGCGAGGTTGCTAAATACGATTACGGTTATTCCCCTGACCATTGGACAGGTTTATCTGGGAGCTCTTTTGTATTACAAGAAACTAACTATCGTAGCAGAATTGACATAGCGATGACAAAGATTAAAAATATTTTAGGACATTTAGTAGATCAGGAAGTTCAAAGAAAAAGCTGCAATATACTTCAGCCAGACCTGAAAAAGTTTCTGTTGTGGCTGTTGGAGGTGCAAAATCACGCCAAGAAAAAGACATATTTTAATAAAGAAAATTTTCTTTTCCATTATCAGGATTTTACTGGGACTAATAATGAGCAAGCAAATGAGTTTGACAAACAGCTAAAACTGCCTTCTTTCTATCGGCATGTTCATCAAAATGAGAGTAGAAACGATACTTTGACAGTGAGAAACTTTCTAAATATATCCGTCACTCCTACAAGCCACTCTCAGCTGCATGATATTGCAAATACTCAACAAATCAGTCTTAAAAACAAGTCGGAAAACCCGTCTGTTCTGTCAGAGGATGCTTCAGGAACCCTACAAACAGATGAAGTGCAGGCAAAACTGCCCCGATCTAAAGAAAATATATTGCCAGCTACGAACAATACGATCCAGAACGGCCCAGAACAACAACTCATTAAGAAAATGCTCTCGAGTCTGGGCCTCGTTCCTTCTTCAAGGAAACGAAGACTCACATAAAATAACTTCCCACACTAATCAATAAAATTATAAATTTAGAGCACGAGGGATTCTTTCTCAACAGTAAATCCAATTTAGTAGAAACAGTTTTTCCAGAAGTCGCTGAAATTTGTTTTGGTAGTCTATGTTTTTAGGAACCACATAAATTACAGTGTTCATACTTTTCTATAATTAACGTCCACTATAGAATCTTATTTATACCCAAACTTGAAAATCTTCACTCAAAACTAACAATTTATATTACTGAGATCAGTATTACCATGAATCGAAATGCTGTGATTTTGCTTCATGTTATTTTTCGCACTATAAAGCATTGATTTTCAAAGTGAAGTAAAATCACCCTCTCGTATAGGCTACTTTACTCCACTTTTTAAAAGGGCGTTAAAAAAATTTAAATTACTAACACAAAGGGAAGCCATTGAAGTTAGTACCACCTCAATTGGTGAACTTGACAATGGATAATTTTCTGAAATTTTTAAAGAATTTACCTTATATTTATTACGTATTAATTATTATGTATTTATTATTATTATTTAATGTATTATTATGTATTTTATATTGGAGCAATTAGTCTCGTTTTACGGTACCGGTACTTCTGGTATTAAACACATTCTTACTTTTCTTAAATTTTGTTCATTCATAGATATTACAGAAGTGTAGAGAGGTTCATGTGGAATATCTGCTACAGCATTTGGTTTGATAAGTCTAAAACATAAAGTTATCAGTTCGTGAAACCCCTACTTCCTTTTCATGGTCACAGCAGTATGTAAACACATAATATTCAGAAATTTTAAGTTTTTCATCATTTTTACAACTTACTTTTTAAAGAACTTAGACAAGTGATCTTCAAAATTTCTCATGCCAAGCCCTATCATTAAAACAACATCAAAATTTTCACGAATCATATTTATCCATTCCATGTAACGTTGCACTTCTTCCTTATTTCTTTTCGTTCTATCACTCCAAAATATTTGTCACATGGTCAAAAACTATGCCCTGTTATAGAAAATTGATGCACTATCTTACTGATTCTTCCAGTTTTATTAATGATGAACGAAATTCAACTATACAATGGTTTTTGTTTTGGCCAAAAGCGCCATCACTGAAAAGATACAAAATTTTGATATTTTTATCCACTTTTTCATTAATATATTTGCTTCAGGAACTTATTGCTTCATTAGCGCCTTTCTTTGCCTCTGTTTCAGGCCACAAGAACGTAGTCGAATTTTTTGTTTCACCACTCTATATACCGAAAACATCCCTGACCTGTCTTAAATAAAACATTTTTCTTATGGATAAAAGCACAAAGTACTGTATAACATTTCTGCCTCAACATCATTCTGGGCCTCTTCTTCATACTTTTGTAAATTAGAGTAAAAAAAAACTTTGTTTTTGATTTGTGAACAGCAAGAAGCCTTTGGAGCTTTTCTCTTACTATTTTCTTTTTCTCAACATTAATTTAAGCTTTTTTTTTCCGTTACAAAAGCTGCAAATATCTGTTTTCGGTCTTCCAAAAGAATAATTAATATTTGATCTAAAATTCCCAATATAATGCCTATATGTTACCTCAGATTTCACTTTTTCTATATCAAGATTTTTTTAACAAGTTCAGCAGATTCATCTGGGTCATTTCAGCGCAAAAATTCACAATACATTTTTGTCAGAGATGAATCAGCCGATAAGTAACTCTTTATTTTGTCTTTTGATTTCTCATAATGGACCATTCTACATGAAAGTACGTGAAACAAGTCCAATCTTCATTAAAGCACCTTCCACTTTTGCTCGAAGCTGTTCCACGAGCTGGAGCAAGCTTTCCAACACTATTTACATATTCTTCACTTGCAGCTCTGCTTTTTTTCTTTTATTTTGAGTCCAACACTTTTCATTTCGCTTTCTTTTTGCCTTAATCTGACTCAGGGGCGTATTTTGCGGGCTACCGGGGCTACCGGTGGTAGCCCAAGGAAATTACAATAGAAAAAGTTTATAATATAACATAATGTAATAATTTTGTATTATTAGTTTTACCATAGTAATTAAAATTAAAGTAATTGTTAGATATATTTTGTGTAATAATACGGTCAGCGGTAGCCCAAACCCTTTAACCAGTATACACCACTGATCTGACTACAGTCACAGTGGTGTACGCAATGAGGGGGTTATTATTAAAACTGTTTACAATTTACATATTGGTATTTTAAATATTGTGTATTATTGTTATTATTATTATTATTATTATTACTACTACTATTATTATTATTGTTATTATTATTATTATTATTATTATTATTATTATTATTATTACTACTACTACTACTACTACTACTACTACTACTACTACTACTACTACTACTACTACTACTACTATTATTATTATTGTTATTACTACTACTACTACTATTATTATTATTATTATTATTATTATTATTACTACTACTATTACTACTACTACTATTATTATTATTACTACTACTACTACTACTATTACTACTACTATTATTATTATTATTACTACTATTATTATTATTGTTATTATTATTATTATTATTACTACTACTACTACTACTACTACTACTACTACTGCTACTACTACTATTATTATTATTGTTATTACTACTACTACTACTATTATTATTATTATTATTATTATTATTACTATTACTACTACTACTATTATTATTATTATTACTACTACTACTACTACTATTACTACTACTATTATTATTATTATTATTATTATTACTACTACTACTATTATTACTACTACTACTATTACTACTACTACTATTATTATTATTACTACTATTACTACTACTACTACTATTATTATTATTATTACTACTACTATTATTATTGTTATTATTATTATTATTATTACTACTACTACTACTACTACTACTACTACTACTACTACTACTATTATTATTATTGTTATTACTACTACTACTACTATTATTATTATTATTATTATTATTATTACTATTACTACTACTACTATTATTATTATTATTACTACTACTACTACTACTATTACTACTACTATTATTATTATTATTATTATTACTACTACTATTATTATTATTGTTGTTATTATTATTATTATTATTATTATTACTACTACTACTACTACTACTACTACTACTACTACTACTACTATTATTATTATTATTGTTATTACTACTACTACTATTATTATTATTATTATTATTATTATTATTATTACTACTACTACTACTACTATTACTACTACTACTATTATTATTATTATTACTACTACTACTACTACTATTACTACTACTACTACTATTATTATTATTATTACTACTACTACTACTACTATTACTACTACTACTATTATTATTATTACTACTACTACTATTATTACTACTACTACTATTATTATTATTATTATTATTATTACTACTACTACTACTACTATTACTACTACTACTATTATTATTATTACTACTACTACTACTATTACTACTACTACTATTATTATTATTATTATTATTATTATTATTATTATTATTATTACGTCAGCTTATTAAGAAAAAAAAATAAAGCTCATAAAAATTACAAAAAATATAAAACTGATCATCATTATCAAATTTTTTCTAAATTTAGAAAACAAGTCAAAGCCATGATTAAATCCGATAAATTCAAATGGTTACAATCAATTGATGATAACCTAAAGCATGAACCAAATAAATTTTGAAATATGTAGAAACGTTTCGAAAAACTAATAGCAATCCCACAGAATTAATAATAAATGGTGTTCACATCACAGATGAAAAAGAAATTGCAAATGCATTTGCTAGTCAATTTAAATCTGTTCAACAAAATTGCAACTCTAATTTCATTACTTATGATTTTAATATTGCTGACTGTTTGCCCCTGCCTAAAATTACATCTGATGATGTAACTAAAGCCATTAAAAAGCTAAAGCCTAATAAATCTAAAGGTACAGATAGCATTCCTAATTTTATAATCAAGGGTTGCTCTAATATTTTCATACCCATTTTAACTTTTTTATTCAATCTAAGTTTAAAAACAGGAATTTACCCGTCACTTTGGAAGGAAGCGTCCATTATTCCAGTTTTTAAAAATGGTAATAAAAACAGTGTTACTAATTATAGACCCATTTCTATCCTAAACAATTTTTCTAAAATTTTTGAAAAAATTATTCACAAACACATTTCATTTTATGTCAAAAATAAGATCAATTCGGCCCAACATGGATTTACTAGAGGGAAATCTACTACTACAAATTTAGTTTCCTATCTCAATCTCATTATGCCTGTTGTCGAAACTCAAGGTCAAATTGACTCAATTTATTTTGATTTTAGCAAAGCATTTGATGTTGTTCCTCACAAAATTTTATTAAATAAATTAAGTAATTTTGGTCTCTCCACTAACTATGTTAATTGGTTTGAAAATTATTTAACAGATAGACAGTCTTGTGTTCGACTAGGTAATTCTCTCTCGGTTCCATTTAATAGTGTATGCGGAGTTCCTCAAGGGTCTACATTGGGACCTCTCCTATTTTTATTATTTATAAATGATATAAGTAAAAGAATAAGTTCTAGCTGCCTTTTATTTGCGGATGATCTCAAAATCTTTCGTAAAATTAATAGTTCGGCTGATTGTCAAATTCTTCAAAATGACATTAATTCAATTTTACAATGGTCTGTTGAAAATGGAATGAAAATTAATCAATCCAAAACTTTTGTTATTTCCTTCTCACGGAAAACTACTTCCCAAAAATTTAATTATTCTCTTAGTAATATCGTAATTACTAAGAATGATTGTATTAGAGATCTTGGTGTCTTACTTGATTCAAAATTATATTTTCATGATCATGTGCAATATATTTATACCCATTCATTAAGAATGCTTGGTCTAATTAGATCTATAACTTATTCTTTTTCTACTCCTATGTGTTTATTAATTTTATACTATACATTGGTTAGATCCAAGCTTGAATATGCATCCATTACTTCCACTGACTCGGATAAATTAGAGAATATTCAAAGAAAATTTATTTCCTTGTGTTCTTATAGATTTTTACCAAATTCCGATTATAACTATGAGATTAATTGCAAATATTTCAATTGCGGTAGTTTGTTTACCAGACGTCAGGATCTTGATTATTTATTTTTTTGTAAAGTCATTAAGGGTGATATTGATTGTGAATCTTTCATAAGCAATATCAGTCTTCGTATTCCTGCTAAAGGTTTAAGATTTCATAAATTGTTTTATAATAGGAACTCTAAATCTCTCTCTCCGGTCTGCAGATGCATTAAATATGCTAATTTGCATGGATTCAACTTGGATCCATTTAATGTGTAGTATATCTGAGTTTTTAACTCACTGATCTTATTTTAATAATTATTTGTCCATTTTATTTCTTGCATTTGGTCAATTGTTTAATGTAGACCATTCCATTATTTCAATTATCTCATTGTACTAACTTTATAATTTTATAATTATTATTTGATCATTGATTTATGTAGACCATTATATTGTTTGTATTTCATCTCATTGCCATTTTCTATCATTCATTCTCATCATCATTTGTTGTTTTGTTCTGTGTTTTATCGTGCAAAACTGTAATTGGCCTTGTGCTGTTGTTTTTGTCACGTTAATATTCTAAATAAATAAATAAATAAATAAATAAATAAATAAATTACTACTACTACTACTATTACTACTACTATTATTATTATTATTATTATTATTATTATTATTATTATTATTATTATTACTACTACTACTACTACTACTACTACTATTATTATTATTATTATTATTATTATTATTATTATTATTATTATTATTACTACTACTACTACTATTACTACTACTACTATTATTATTATTATTACTACTACTACTATTACTACTACTACTACTATTATTATTATTATTACTACTACTACTATTACTACTACTACTATTATTATTATTATTACTACTACTACTATTACTACTACTATCATTATTATTATTATTACTACTACTACTATTATTATTACTACTACTACTACTACTACTGTTACTACTACTACTATTATTATTATTATTATTATTATTATTATTACTACTGCTATTACTACTACTACTACTACTATTACTACTACTATTATTATTATTATTACTACTACTACTATTACTACTACTATCATTATTATTATTATTACTACTACTACTACTATTATTACTACTACTACTACTACTACTACTACTACTACTACTACTACTACTACTGTTACTACTACTACTACTATTATTATTATTATTATTATTACTACTACTATTACTACTACTACTACTACTACTACTACTATTACTACTACTACTATTATTATTATTACTACTACTACTATTACTACTACTATCATTATTATTATTATTACTACTACTACTATCATTATTACTACTACTACTACTACTGTTACTACTACTATTATTATTATTATTATTATTATTATTATTACTCTTATTAATTACTACTACTACTACTACTACTACTACTACTACTACTACTACTACTCTACTACTACTACTACTATTATTATTATTATTATTATTATTATTATTATTATTATTATTATTATTATTATTATTAACATTATTATTATTATTACCATTTTGGCACATGCTCACATATTATTTTATGACTGGATGGGATTCAAAGATCAGTCTGCAGGTCACTTATAGGAACAGACTACCTGTATCATATATAGTAAGTTTCAATTACATAAGAATTTAAGTATTATTTTATTTAGTGATTATGTTCATTGTATGCGGAAAAAAAATTCGTAATTAATGAAGAATTCATCCAAATTCAATTATAAATACTCCAGTCACATATCATCTGCAAAACGAATAGAAATGTTAAATTCATTTTCCTTGTTGACATTTCACTTCTAGTAGAGATGTCTGAAATAATACACTTGCCTGTGTTACATTATATATAACTTTATATGTAAATAATTCTTGTAAAAGGCTTGGTACTTAAATAAATTATGTATCTGAAAAAAATATTGATGGATGTGCCTTCTTTAAGATTATAAATCTTTTTCAGACTTGGTGACAAATATCACAAATCATCAATATAAGCCAGCTTTGCTTTTAAAAATATTTATTAACATTCATTTCACTAACTACATTTTTACTAACTTATTACAAGATGCACTTAAACATACAAGCAGTGGCGAGGCATCAATATGTGGTGAAAGCGGCACTTGCCTTCAGTTTTCAATTTTATTAATAGTTATCTATTCTATATATTTCATTATTAAGCTACTAAGAAGTAAACTGGGCTGCTGCATGCAAGTTCAGTGAAGTCCTGAAAGCGTTATTCTCGCCCACTCTACAGTCAACAGTGTGGCATGCATTACCTTCACTGGCCGCCTCACATAGTGGCATTCCATGGGCTTGTGCATGCATATTAAGGCTAAAGTGTTGAAAGCACTGTTGTCTGGAATTCCACTTACAATTGGTGCCATGTTTAATAAAGTTGGTTTACCTTAGTGCAAGTTATAATGTTTAAAACATGAAATTACGTGCTTTTATAGTGTAGGTGTAATATTATGGGAAGGATTTTCTGAATATTGTCTTGTGTGAATTTGTCAATGAAAGGACAAAACAGTCGTCTTTCGTATTTTGTGACAGAACGTCTTGGAAGCAAGAAAGTCAAGAGTGACTGCCTTGAGTGTTGGCGTAGAACAGAACTGTGCCAGACCAGTTACTTGTGAGGTGCCATTGAGAAACTTTTGTTATGTTCATTGAGCTGTTTTTGATTTCAAGAAAAATCATAAATAATAGAAAATGGTAAGCATAGACAATCTCGTAATGATTGAAATACTCAGTCTAAAAGTCATAAGGTTTATACAAGACATTTGAACATAAATTTATAACGAACAGTTCTCTGGCTATGTGGATGCACTAAACTTAAAAACTGTTTTGCTGGCCCTGTCTTTTATTTAGCCATGAAAAGATTATTTGGAAGAAAACTGGCTTGAATGATTAAAACAATTCCTACTAAACTCAAAAAAGACTCGAATTGTCTTACCATCATATACCAAGCCTTAAACGGTTAAAATAATTTGGCAAGACAAGAACTGAGAATATGTAAAATATTTTTTATCAATCTTTCAAGTTTCCGGGAATTTTTCTCAAAATCAACGAAAAGAACAGCTGTACTTGATGCTGAAGTGAATAAGATATTTCCAATTGTAGCATAAACACGATAGATAACAGCAGGCTGGTGGAAACTGTATACCCACATAAACACCATGATGTTATTGTGAAATATAGATATGATTAAATCAAACATCGAAAAAGAGTTTCAATAAATTTCAAGATTTTCTAAAACATTTTCCGGAATTAGAGATATCTTGTCTTAAGGAGAACTATGGAAACTTTTTCGATTTTGAAAGCTTAAGAAGCGGACTAAATGTTATATTTAGAGATAGGGATATTCACAGAGTAAGTTAATGAAATTCTGTCAGTATAGGTAAAGGTTGGTAATATTGTAATATGAAAGAAATTGATGAGGTATTATATTCCGATATTTTACCTACCAGAATGTAAAATTGAAAGAAAATTGATATTTCTAGGTTAACAAGTAGAAATAAAATAGGTTCGAATCTAAGATTCTTGGGCTAATAGAAAAGAACTCAAACCACATTTGCCACCTCTATTTTATTAATATGAAATTAATATATTTATTATTTGTATTCGGCGGCCAGGTAGCTCAGTTGGTAGAGCAGCTGACTACGAACTGGAAGGTCCGGGGTTCGATCCCAGGTGGTGACAGGATTTTTTCTCGTTGCCAAACTTTCAGAACGGCCCCAAGGTTCACTCAGCCTTCTATAAAATTGAGTACCGGGTCTTTCCCGGGGGTAAAAGGCGGTCAGAGCGTGGTGCCGACCACACCACCTCATTCTAGTGCCGAGGTCATGGAAAGCATGGGGCTCTACCTCCATACCCCCCCCAAGTGCCTTCATAGCATGTTACGGGGATACCTTTACCTTAATATTGTAATATGAGTAATACTATGATAGTTGTTTTTGAGAATTTTTTTACAATTTTACTGAGCGTGAGGAAGATCGGGTTTTTGCATCAACGTATTAAGGGAATGTTCGTGCACAAGTCGCTGCACAAAACCGGTCCTTCCCTCACTCTGTAAAATTGTAATAAATTCTCAAAAAGAACTATCACAATATTACTCGTATCACAATATTACCAACCTTTGCCCTATAGTAACCCTATATTTGGTCAATGTATTTTCTGAAGTATACGAATTGTCTCAACTGATACTATCCCAGCCTCCAGTTCCTCTGCAGAGAGATCCTTCTTGGCTCTAAAATACATAAAGACCTAACTGAGGAATGCCCAAGGAGAAGACAGATTATCACAACTAGCCCTGTTAAGTACTGAAAAAGCTTTATTGTCAGAACATCAACGATGTCATTGACATTTTTTCCCGAAAGAATTAAGATTTGAGCTTATCTACAAAAAAATAACGTAGAAAATAGAGCTTATTTTTATACTGGTATATAATTGAACCGTGTTTGTTTTTGTTGAGTCATTTGTTAGGGCGAAAAACAAAATATTTGTTTTTTTTTTTTTGTTTTTTCTTTAAATCTGCAGCACTTTCCTTGCTTTTAAACTGATGCCTCACCACTGTATAAAAGACAATCACACTGTATATATAAATAAACTAAACCATATATGAAAATATTTTTGACATAACGAATATATGATAGTATACAACTTTACGTAATTATCACAAGAAACACACTCATGTTACCAGTTCAAGAACTTAAACTACTTAAGTAAAAAATCTCGTCTTTGTTGGTCGAGAAGTTCTTCCAAATGGCAGCACCTTTCCAAAGCAGATTTATGCTGTAGCTTGAGTTTCTGTATAGTATCTTCCTTCTTTGCAATTGCCAGCTTCACTCTGCAAACCAGTGAAAGTAAAATAACGTAGCCTACGAACCTAGTAGTAAATTGAATGAACAGTTTCAACTGTGAATAAAAGTAGAAAGATGCGGATCTCATATTAAATCACACAAGAAAGGTGGAATAAAGGAAAACGTAATTTCAGTATCATTAGCTGGGTATCTATCTACTGTCTATTGTCTATGAAACAAATGCAGTGGTGGTTAAATGTAACAACTTGCCATTTTCACTCCAATTCGGAACACCTCAAAATCTGTGCTTCAGTGGCTGGCCATGATAATATCTTTGAAAAATATTGGAGTGCAAGAGGTCAAATGACTTTATTGTCAAACTCCTGGCATTAGAAAACAACAACAACAACAACAACACTAGTTACAAATTTCGAAGTATTATTCTGAGGTATTTTACTTGTAAGTTTTTCATTGAAAATTCCCGTCAATATGTATGTAATACTGAATGATCTAAGACAGCACTAATTTAAATATCAAATGTGGAATTAAACTAGATGTGTCTTCTGATATTCTTTCTTTTAGTGGGACAGAATACTAGCACAGTCTACTATATACAGTCGCAAAGCTCAATATGTAGTAAAAATGCAAACATGGATAGTTGCCCACCACTAGGATCGCTACTATCGCCTAATCATCGCAGATCTCTCTCCTAGCAGCCGACAAAATATGTTACACTTTCGTTGTGTTCTTTTGGAAAAATTAACACCTTCCTTCCATTATTGAAATATTAAATGCATAAAGTTAATTTATTATTTTAATGAAGTATATTAAATTCCACCATAAACTCGAAGATACCTGCAAGAAATAGGTTAATATTATTTTTGTTTGTGCAAAACGAACTGAAATTTACTATAATAGCTTCACTCATTCCAGATTATAGCGATAATTAACTCTGAAACCAATAAATATTAATTTGCATTTCCCTTTACAACAATAATAATGGAAATATGAATTAATGGAGTAACTTACGTGTACCGGTACTTGTAGTGTAGGCTTACGTAGTTGAGGTTAAGCAATAATAATCACACCAGAATTGGAAATAAAACGTGATTAATAAATTTTATTGTAACAGACTTTTTCTACGTCTCTAATAAAGTAACAAATAAAAATAACAACAAAATTAACAGCTATAATTAAAAACATATCCTTTGAAAAAAAAGTAGGCCTAAGCAATAATAATCCCACCAGAATTGAAAATAAAAACGTGATCAATAAATTTCATTAAAACAAACTTAATTTTTCTACGTCTCTAGTAAAATATTATTATTCCAATTATTGTATTTTAGCCATTAACATTTTCATTACAACCAATAACGAACATTTCACAAGCATCAATGTGAAATACGCAACGAGCTAGCACTCGATGGAAATACGATTCAGTCCAAAGTCGACCGTGGACAGTCTATTGTTTCTAGTTGCTAACCGCTTGGAGCGCTTTATCACGAGATTTGCAAAAAATCACCTCGCGACTGTATATAGTAGTCTGTGATACTAGCACTAAAATTATCATGGCTACAAGTTCTACACCCTTCAATAAAAGAGCTTTTAGAATTTAGATGTAGCTCATGATTCCAAAAACTAATCAGGTCAAAATGTAAAGTGATTCACATACGTCACGAAATCTTTCAATATACAGAGTTATTCAGAAGTAAGTTACATTTTGATATAGATATGACATTTTTTTTAAACTTATTGTAAGGCTACACAAAATAGTAACACATTTGTATGTATCGAACAATGGGATTTGTTCATTTTATCACACTCATTTGTTTTGGTTAACATGGTAACAGGTTTTGTTTATAATGTATTAAAAGTAAATTTACTTTTTATTGAACTTTTAAATCACTATCATTGATTGTGTTTTGAAACGATTTTGACTTTACAAGATCGAATTAGTCTTGTTCAGTGTTATTATGAAAGTAAAAGAAGTTTAACATTTATCATTTCATTATAGGACTCTACTTTTTTTAAAGAGACTCAAAAATAATGGTTAAGGTTACCGGACAACATTATTTTTGATATGCTGCAGAATTTTGTTATACCAAATTTACGAAATTGTGACATCAAGAACAAAATCTTCATCCAGGATGGTGCACCTCCCCATATTTATACACCAGTTAAGCGATTGTTACATAACACGTTTGGCGATGGCATAATAACCAGACATTTTTCTAACACTTGGCCAGCGTGTTCTCCTGATATCAATCCAGCAGATTTTTGGCTGTGATGTTATTATTTAAAAGACAGAGTTTTTTAAATAATTCCTATGACTACCGACGAACTAAAATATGCAATTTCGCAACAAATTAAAGACATTCCACCAGATCTATTAGTAAATACCGTTCACAACATAGAAGAAAAATCGTTGCTTGTTGAAGAACAAAATGGCGGACATATTCAACATTCAAACTGAAAACAATAAACCCCATATCTTTATGTGTATAAGCATATTCTTATTTTATGTATATCTTAATTCTTAAAAAGGTTATGGCGACATCAAAATGTAACTTATTTTTTAATAATATTATATATAGGCCTACACAAAACATTTATTTACCTCTATAATAACTTTCCGACCGCATGCACTGCATAACTACCTCTTTAAAACAGTAATCAACATTAGAAATATTTAATACCTGTTATATACTTGCTGCAGTTGCATTTCTCTATCAGCCGTTACTCGTCCCATCTCTTCTACTTTGCTTGCCAGTTCCAGTTTGTGTTTGGCTCTAAGTTCTGCCATCTCTTCTCTCAATTTGATGTTTTCCTCTTCTGCAGTAGACAGTTGTTCTTGAAATTCCTTACGAATAATTTCCTTCATGTCTATCCGTTCTCCAGATAGTCTGTCTACAATCTGTTTTGATTGAAAACGTAAGATATATAAATCTATTTTAAGTGGAAACATTGCTCAAGAAAAATGACCAATCCACTACAATGAGGAAAATTAAGTTGTCCTAGTTTAAATTATTCATAAACCAGTAAAAGAAAAGATTTAACATGTTTACTATATCCTTCTAATACATTCTTCATATCGACGGTTTCTTGGTAAAAGTGACCAAGTCCAAAGTTCAAAATTGTTGTTAAAAGGCATTTAAAGGTTTAATGATCCATCCAAAGATAACTGTATTTCTCTAGATGTTAGTAACACGTTATTTTGAACGTAAATGTGCTATATTATTAGTTTTTAATATAAAATTACGTCTTAAATTTTCATAATGCTTGGAAGCCTTAGAATGTGATTTGGTCACTTTTACCAAGAACCGACGATATATAGTTTAAAACATAGCACATGGTATTGTATTGTATTGTATTTATTAACATTCCATGGTATTCATACATTGCTTTACAGCTAGAATATGGAACAAGTCAAAAAACTTAATACTATTATAAAGTCTTAATTTATAGTCACAGTCTAGATGAAATATATACAGACGAGATTTACAATATAATCTACTAGTACAACACAAAGTTTTAGTATCAACTTCATGAAGCGTTATTGAATGTCATGAATTCACCTACAGAATAGAAGGCGTGAGAAATTAGGTACTTCTTTAATTTGGCCCTAAATAATTTTATGTTTTGAGTTTCATTTTTTATATCGACAGGGAGGCTATTAAAAATGTTTACTGCCATATAACGCATTCCTTTTTGATAGCACGATAGACTTGCCAATGGAGTATGAAAGTAATTTTTTGACGTGTATTTATGCTATGAACTGTTGAATTAGTTACAAAGTTTTCACGATTACATACGAGGAAGATTATTAATGAAAAGATATACTGACTATTGCAAATGTTTTTATTAAAATAAATGTGAGAATTTCTAAGAACTAGTTTTAATAAGTCTTTTGCAATATCCTAGGACAATTAAGAATAAAAGGAATGCAATTACGAAAAGGTGCCATGTACATGGTATATACTTTCTCACCATATGTTTAATTCAACTCTTGTCACACAACTTTCCAAAACGTAAAATAATAATAATAATAATAATAATAATAATAATAATAATAATAATAATAATAATAATAATAATAATAATAATCATAATAATAATCATAAAAAATATAAATATTAATACTGATGATTACAAAAGCAGCAACTCCGCACCACAATGCAATATGGGAGCTGAGCAAGGGCCTTGTGTGGGTTTACATAAATCCAATGATGCATAGTCTTAATTTCCTGCAAGATTTAAAGTTTATATGGGTGATAATGGAGATTCTGATGCAAGATTCTCCTAGATGATCGATCTGAAATGCGCAAAGCCGCAGTGTGTTGCCGAGCAGATCTTTTTGGACTCTGCGTGATTGCAGCACAAACATTTTCAATTACTGCCAGTGTCCGAGCCATCTTTTCACTCTGTCATGATTTATGATTAGAAGAGCAAGGGAACTAACCCACCTTGCAATGGTGCCAGCATCTCTTCCATATGATCAAAGTTGAAGTGACGCTGTATAACATTGGAAAATCTCGTCTTAACAACACAACTAGTAACCTATCCTACGAAAATGCAATTGCTTTTAAGTCTTAACACATGTTAGAAAAATAGAGAGGCTGAAACGGATCCATAGTTGACAAGATAGACAGCCTGTAGATATCAGATAATAATTTTGAGAAAGTTGACAACTTTACATATCTAGGATCAGTGGTCACTAGCGATAATAACATGTCCAAAGAAATCTCTAATCGATTAATGAAAGCAAACAGAACATATTTTGGCCTGAAATATCACTTTAGTTCGCATGCTCTATCCAGGAAAGTAAAAATTATTCTTTACAAAACATTAGTGAGACCAGTTTTGAAATATGCGGCAGAAACGTGGTCAATCTCCAAAAACGATGAAAAAAGACTGGAGATTTTCGAAAGAAAGATTCTGCGAAGGATCTATGGCCCAACATTTGAGGAAGGTCTCTGGAGGAGGAGATGCAACTATGAATTATATAGACTTCTAGGAGAGCCAAATATAATCAATACAGTTAAAACTAGCAGATTGAGGTGGGCAAGACATGTAATACGCATGGACCCAAGTGAACCTTGCAAAAAAATTGTAATAACAAATCCGGGAGGTCAGAGAAGACGAGGTCGACCGCACTTGCGGTAGATTGATGGAGTGGAAGAGGATGCCAGAAAGTTGGGGTGCAAGAATTGGAAGGCTGCTACACAAGATAGAGACGGATGGCGACAATTACTAAGGGAGGCCCAGGCCCACCAAGGGCTGTAGCGCTAATGATGATGATGATGATGAAACGGATCCCCTAAGGTCAAATTTCTAATTGGTGATGGTATTTATTATGTAATATAATGACATAATGAGTAATTGTATGTGTCGCGTGTGTGTGTTTTTACATACTGCAGTACCTTCTTTGCTTCCTCCAATTCTTTATCTAGTTGTCTGGCATTGGCCTTCAGGTTGATAACCTCGTCTTCCTTTTCCACCAGTATACCTTTTATATCATTATATTTGTTTTTTAGTGCTTTCTCTGACTCCTCCATATCTTTTATTTCTGCATCAAATTTCTCTTTCAGACGTCTGTAATTACATATGAAGCCAGCGTTTAGTTGAAGTGCAATACAATAGTAATTTATGTGATAAGAGACTTAAGTAAGATTTTATTCACGAGTGAAAAGTACACTTAAATGCCATCGGCCTGGGCCGGGATCGAACCAACAACCTTGGGCACAGAAGGCCAGCGCTGTACCAACTCGCCACCCAGGTCGATGTAAGTAAGGTCTGGTAGCTGCTGGATTGCCTGTACGATCATTATGATTAAGCACAGTCTCATCATCAACATTCATTCCAGTCAAGTCCATATCTAGTATACTAGCAGAGACATTTTTACACAACATAGAACAAACATACATACTCAACAACGACCACAACAAATAAGCAGACAACATAATATACTGGCACAGATACACAGACGACATACTCATACTATACAAAGGAAACGAACGATAAATACACAGACTACACCAATACATAAACAAAATAAACTCAAAACTCCAATACACACTGGAACTTGAAAACAGTAACTCCATAAATTTCCTAGATATCACAATAACAAAAGTTGACAACAAACACACCTTCAAAATATACAGAAAACCAACAACCACCACCACACACATACACAACACATCTAACTACCCCACACAACACAAACATGCTGCATTCAGGACAATGGTACACAGATTACTCAACATACTCATGAGCCAACAACACTACAATGAAGAAGTGAACACAATCAAATACATAGTACAAGAAAACGGATACAATCCAAACATAATAGACAACATCATAAGGAAGACAAAACAAAAACTTAACAAACACAAAAACACACAAAACGCAACACAAACACAAGAAAACAAGAAATACATCACACTAACATATGAAAACAAAAACACACACAAGATCGCATCCTCATTCAGACAACAGAAATACAACATAGCATACAGAACAGAAAACACACTACAAAGACATCTCAACACACAAACAAATAAATACAACCACACAGGCGTATACAAACTCACATGCAATAGTTGCAACAGTTTCTACATTGGACAGACAGGCAGATCATTCCAAACTCGATACAAAGAACACATTAAAGCAATAACCAGAGGACACAATAATCTACATATGCCGAACACATAACTAATGCTAACCACATATACAACAACATAAATACAGACATGGAAATCCTACACATACAACCCAAAAACCAAAAACTCAACACACTAGAACAATATGAAATATACAAACACACCAAAACACACCCTGATCAAATTCTCAACACACAGATCAATTTCAGAACACACACACTATTTGACACTTCATTTCAACACTTTTCAACAATTGAACGCACCCACACAACAGGCAGCGAAGTTCGAGATGACACCGAGATCTAGTAGGCTCTGAGGATGGTGTGAAGAAACACCGAAACAGCTGTAAGCCGCACATGCTTACACAATTAACACGAGTAAGATCGCCATTTAATCAATTATTAATAAATATTAAGTCTATAATGAGGAACAGAAGCTATTACCTGAGTCTGCTATCCATGGTTTGCTCCATTTCCGTTCTAGTCTTAGTTGCTTCACTTTCCAATTTCTCAATCACAAGTTCAATTTCTTTATCCCGTTCTCGTTTAAACTGATCCTTTATTTCTAACTCTCGTTCGGATAGAAGCTTTGCTTGTTCTTTCTTATAGTTGTGCATCCAAGTCTCTTTCTCAATTTCTGCTGTTTCTTTCATAGACTTCACTTCATTCTGTGAATGATGAAACATGAAGAATTGGTTAAAATCTAAAGTACTGCCAGGTTCAAAACAGTGAATCGTAAGTTTTCCAAATGGAAACTAAGCAAGAGCGGCAGAAACCTGGGTTCAACAAAATAAAGTTAAACCAACCTTATGTTTTCTTTCACAAGTTTCCACAGCTTCTTGATGCTCTACTTTTAATCTCTCTATGATCTTGGCATTCTCTTTACACATATTTTGTTTAGCTTCTTCCAATTCTTCCCTCATTCGCGTCTCTTCTTCTGCAAGACGTTCTTTCTCTCGACGAATTTCTGCCAAGAACTTGCGTCGTTGCGCTTGATATTCCACCTCCTCCTGTTCCGCTTGCTTGTCGTATCTGTGCAAAGAGAACAAAACAGTGAGGTGTGGGTGCCTGATATCCTTCTGGATTCTGAAATGGGAGCACATGGAAGATTTATTGAAATTGCTATATTTTTATACCTCTATAATTATCTGTGATAGAATAATAAGAAATAATTATAACTAGCAGAACCGGTTGTTCTGTATGGTTGTGAAACTTGGACTCTCACGTTGAGAGAGGAACAAAGGTTAAGGGTGTTTGAGAATAAGGTTCTCAGGAAAATATTTGGGCTAAGAGGGATGAAGTTAGAGGAGAATGGAGAAAGTTACACAACACAGAACTGCACGCATTGTATTCTTCACCTGACATAATTAGGAACATTAAATCCAGACGTTTGAGATGGGCAGGGCATGTAGCACATATGGGCGAATCCAGAAATGCATATAGAGTGTTAGTTGGGAGGCTGGAGGGAAAAAGACCTCTAAGAAGGCCGAGACGTAGATGGGAAGATAATATAAAAATGGATTTAAGGGAGATGGGATATGATGATAGAGAATGGATTAATCTTGCTCAGGATAGGGACCGATGGCGGGCTTATGTGAGGGCGGCAATGAACCTCCGGGTTCCTTAAAAGCCAGTAAGTAAGTAAGTAAGTAAGAGATTCTTCTTTACATCAAAGAAAAACGACCTTAAGCCCTCTTATTCAGGAAAAGATTCATAAGCATTCGATAAATCTACGTGCAATCTTAACTTTATGTCTCTTCTGAAGGAAGTCATACTACGTTTTTTAACATTTTAAATCACTTTTGACCGAAGTTTAAACCAATTGACTGCTGAGGACAACTGAGGCAAAATTCAACATCATAATAACAATATAATAGTATGATGACAAAATTAGGTGAATTGAACATGAGAGAGAGCTAGGGATTGGATTTCTTAATGTGCTGTGGGAAAGTAAAGGCTAATTTTGATATCTCAATCTCAGATCAGGTCAAAAACCCTCATAGAACCGATATTTAACTCTTGCTAACCACTACTCCACAGTGATGGTCTATGTAATCCCCTTACCTTGGAAAAAAAACTAATATATCACTTCTAAATACTCAGCTAGCTTTGAAGTGACAGGCATTTACCTTTTTCTCAGCAATTCTTTCTCTTTGGCCAGTGCTTCTTCCTTCTCAGCATTCATTTGATCCCTAAGCTGGTCCATCTGCTGTGCTGTCTTCCTAACAGCTCGTGCCTCCAATTCTTCCAGTTCCTGTTTATGCAGCAGGCGCAAATCTGCCAGCTCTTGCTCATGTCTTGTATTCATTCTCTGTAGTTCTGGCTCCAAACCTTTTACAGTCATTTCCTGTGAGAAATATTTAAAGTTACAAAAATTATTTTCAACGAAATAGTTATGAAATATCAATATAACCAATTTTCCCGCAATGAAAATTCAGTAAAAAAATACCTTGAATACTTAAATTTTAATGTTATTTAACACTATAAAAATATAATTGAAATATACTGAAAACTTGGAGAAATATAATTGTGATTTTTATCTGGTGAGAGAGGAATGTAATGTTTATTGATGATTCAGAGTGGGTCATGGTTGTTAACATTTTTGTCTGTGATTCTATCAAATACCTTACTATACTAATACCGGACAGCTAACAATTCTGCGCGCGAATGACGCTGGTGCTGCTACCTAGGTGGCTGGTGTGGCGATACTCGCGAAACAAGCTGTAATCAACTGTAATATTGTTGCTGGGCTAGTTAATAGTTTTAATTAGTGCTGTGTTAAAATGTCAGGGTGTATATGTGCTGTTTATAATTGCTACAAAATTACTTACTTACTTACTTACAAATGGCTTTTAAGGAACCCAAAGGTTCATTGCCGCCCTCACATAAGCCCGCCAGCGGTCCCTATTCTGTGCAAGATTAATCCAGTCTCTATCATCATACCCCACCTCCCTCAAAGCCATTTTAATATTATCCTCCCATCTACGTCTCGGCCTCCCTAAAGGTCTTTTTACCTCCGGTCTCCCAACTAACACTCTATATGCATTTCTGGATTCGCCCATACGTGCTACATGCCCTGCCCATCTCAAACGTCTGGATTTAATGTTCCTAATTATGTCAGGTGAAGAATACAATGCGTGCAGTTCTGTGTTGTGTAACTTTCTCCATTCTCCTGTAACTTCATCCCGCTTAGCCCCAAATATTTTCCTAAGCACTCTACAAAATTACAGCATTACAAATTGCTCCAAATCGTACTTTCGATTTCCGAGGGATCATAAAACGTGAGTCAACAACATTCTTTAGTAGGCCTAATTCCTTCGTCTTTGTATTGACAGAAAAATACAAATTGGCTTTTTCATTTAGACCTGATAAATGAATAGAAGTTAAAATGTATTGGAAATTTTAAGGTTTTATCAAATGAAGTTTTATTGTTGTCCACATGGCTTTACTAATTATTACAAGCATCAGATTACTATCAATTTTATCTTTGCAGTTGTCAGCAATGCGTATATAAAGCATTATTGTAAATTTCATTCTTAATGTCAGAATTGATTTTGTCTTACTAAACCAAAGAAAAAAAATATGTAACAATTAATTACGGAAAGTAATATGAAGTGTGCAATATTTCTCATAATATGCAGCTTTGATATAATAATTTTACATTAAATATTATTCAACATTTCTTAAGTGTTTTATATATTATTCCACATTAGTAACTCACATTTTAAACAATAGTCTGAATCACGCTATGTTATAATATTTGTATTTGTGGACGTAATTCCATGCCACACCGCTAGATGTCAGGTCCGCAATATTTCACACTCACGTCAATGCTGCTAGTATACAGCTGTCCGGTATTATTATAGTAAGGTATTTGATTCTGTACTGAATGTCTAATATATTAAATGGGTGTTTTTTTTTTTTTTTTGCTTTAATAAATACTATAAATACTGTATATTACAAAAATAATATAGTCCTCCTAAATTAAAATCAATCAATCAATAAATGGTCTTTCCTAAAACAATAAAAAAATAAATATATACAAAATCGAGAATGTTAGGCCTTCTTATTTACAAGTAATATGACTTAATGTACAATTTTTATAACCAAGTTACTTTCACTACAATATCTCATAATGGAGAGACAAAAATAAAGCCAATGTTACTTTGATTTTTTGTGTCTTGTTGTCAATCCATCTTTCCCTTCGGAGTTTTTCAGCTGCTGCATGCATTTCACGGGCTCGTTGCAATTCTATAGAATGCCGTTCCTCCATAGTTTTCAAAGTTTTCGCATGATGTTCTGCAGATTTCTTCATCTCCAATACTAGACTCTCACATTTATCACTAAGAGTTTTCTTGTCAGCTATCAACTGTAAAAACGGAAAAATAAAAGGAGTACAAATATAAAAGTTTTCAAACTTCTTTCAATATCTTAGTATACTACATATAATCTTAAACTGATAAGCATTATAATACACATACGTTTGGTCATGAAAATACAGACACATAAATAAGAAATAAAATTAGAAATAGAATGGAAAGAGGAGTTAGGTTATATTGAATACTTAAGATCTACTGGGTCAATTATGACTACTTCTATTTTGCATTACTCCATGGAAATGGGTGATTCCAGAACATAGCATACAAATTCCAGGAAATCATTCCAAAAATGATCCTCCATACATTCTTAAGTTCGATGCCATGGAACTACTCTGCAGCACATATAAGGATCACCTTCAAATTTATACAGATGGATCTCTAAATCCTAATAATGGGACATCAGCAGCAGGGTATTATATTCCAAAATATCAAGAAAGTTATTTCATACCATGTTCATCCTCCTCCAGTCTTGACACTGAATTGCTAGCTATTGATGCTGCTCTTCAGTGTGTTGCTCAAATTTCTGAAAAATCTATTTGCATACTTACCGACTCCAAGGGGGCTATATTTAATATAATTAAATATGTACCAAACCTATATGCACATAGAATTATTCCAATTCAGAAACAACAAAGTAAATTAAAAGAACTCCAAAAGGAAATAAAATTTCAATGGATACCTAGTCATTGTGGTATACCTGGAAACGAGAAAGTCGATAATATTGCAAAACAGGCAACATATTTGCAACCAAGACCTCTTCAAGTGATATCTCTATCCAGTGCTTTTGCTTCAGTAAAGTCTCATTTTACAAACCTATGAATCAACAATTGGCTCTCTTCTGACAAAGAAAAAATTTTACAGTCCGTACAAAAGAAATCAAATGACCTGGAAATGTACAAAAACTTGCCCAGACATGTTCAAACACTTTTAACAAGAGCCAGAACAGGTCACATTGTCACTCAATTGTGCCTACACCGATTTCACATTTCTGATAATCCTACTTGTCTGTGGTGTAATAATCATGATGAAGATCTGGAACACATTCTTCTATACTGTCCATCCATAAACCACAAAAGAAGTAAATTAAAATCATCAGTACCGGTTGCAGAAGACACAGCCCTGCAGTATATATTGACTACACCCCAACTCTGGCTACTAGCAACAGGCGTCTATAATGAACACTGATCAAAATACCCCTCATTTCTCGTGAAAAACAACAACTGAATAGACTACAGTGGACTATAGTGGACTTTATGTTGTCAGCAAACAGCTGGATACATCAAGAAGATTGATTGATATTTTGCATTACAAGAGTGGGCTCTAGTCTTAATTAAATACCCCGAGCCTTTATTAGTTTTACATGTATAGTTATAAGTCCTTTTGTCGTATCCTCTGCCCAGTATTTATGACACCAAACAAGTGATACCTTGTAGGACTTAACAGATCATATGCCAGGCTCTTCTAACCCACAGAGCCTGATCCTATTCAATATGTAAGAGTACAAGAGTATGCGCATTACAGTCTTTAGAGACAAGGCATGCTTGGAATACAGAATGTCCAGATCTGAGCATGCCATGCAGACAACCGCTTCTTCACTGCAGAGTATGACACATTGCTTTCAATTCTGGTCCAAATAAATCATATCTAGCGACTTCCTTTTCCAAGAGAAACAGCTCTCAACCAGATAAGTGTTACCTCATTCTGTTTTACCAGTTCGGTCTGCTATCTGCACAATTTTGACTAATAAACTGGAAGTTCAACTGATGTGATGAAAGAATTTTTTAAAGTTTCAGGAGTGCGTAGAATGAGATGTTTTGAGTCGTACAGTCTTCCCTGTAATTCTCATAATCACAGAATTGTGCCTGAAAAACAGCAGGTAATGCCCACATTGAGTTTATTAGACTCCAGTAACAAAACCGTTCTTGGTTTTGGATTCATCTGCTAACCACACAAAGTTCTGTTATTTATTTAATATTTCAATTATGTATTGATGTCTTTTAGTTATATTACCGGTTGTTCTTTATGGTTGTGAAACTTGGACTCTCACTTTGAGAGAGGAACATAGGTTAAGGATGTTTGAGAATAAGGTGCTTAGGAAAATATTTGGGGCTAAGAGGGATGAAGTTACAGGAGAATGAAGAAAGTTACACAACACAGAACTGCACGCATTGTATTCTTCACCTGACATAATTAGTAATATTAAATTCAGACGTTTGAGATGGGCAGGGCATGTAGCACGTATGGGCGAATCCAGAAATGCATATAGAGTGTTAGTTGGGAGGCCGGAGGGAAAAAGACCTTTAAGGAGGCCGAGACGTAGATGGGAAGATAATATTAAAATGGATTTGAGGGAGGTGAGATATGATGATAGAGACTAGAATAATCTTGCTCGGGATAGGGACCAATGACGGGCTTATGTGAGGGCGGCAATGAACCTCCGGGTTCCTTAAAAGCCAGTAAGTAAGTAAGTATTGATGTCTTTTATTTTTCAGTGAAGCATAAATCTACTTATGCTTTCACATTTTCTATTCTGTCGTTCTCCTAGGTTCATGGTCATCAATTATATTGGGAAGGTGGTGAATTCTATCGGTTGCATGTAACTTACTAACTCACGCCACCTCTTGCCGAAGAAGGCTTTAGGCATAATAGTTTTGAAATTGTCATAGCCATAAATTTTAAATTATATAACAGGATCACTTTAAGTAAACCTCTGCTCACCAAAAACTAAACAAATATAAAAACCTCAATATCAAGTCATGAATTTGTATAATAAATTGTTTGAATTACTGGTATCGTTGAATCCATCACAGTTAACCAATTTTCCGGGACATTATACCAACCTGATCAATGAACTTTTGGTGACGAGCAACAGTTGACTCATATTCTTCTTTTTGCTCACGTAGTCTCATCTTCATACCACGATCAGCATTTTTTGCATTACGCATAGAGAGTTCTCGATGTTGGTTCAATGTTTCTTGCAGAAGACGGATGCTGTTGCTCTTTTCTTCAAGTTGCAGGCGCAGTGTCAGAACCTCGTGTGCCAGGTCCACTGTGCTCAAGTTCAGCAGCTCCTCCAATCTATAGTGATAAACCATGCAACCTATACCCACATATTCCATTGTTTATACTTTGCACAAATTTAAGACAAACGAAAAATTTGTGAAAGTGCTTGGTATGAGGAAAGATTTATGAATATTGCTGTCACTATAGTAGTTACCATGTTCACCTCCAATTTTCGTAAAACCTGTTCAAGAACGACAGATTTTTAAGGGCAACAGAAACATATGCAAGGTGTCTGTTGAAAGAATGGTTCAGCTTGGAGTTCCACGAATCAGGTTAAGAGCACAAAGAAATTCTGTTCTCGAATAAGAAGGCCCAGCTTCACTTACTCTTGGACAAATACTCAATGTCCCATCCCTACCTTCAGGTGGTGCAGCTGTTAGTAAGCATAATTTTACAAGCTGAACTAAAGGGAGGGGCTACTCATCAATTAGCACTGGTCAGCTTGATGAGTTAATGACTGAATTTGGTATAATTTTCCTCTAACCGATACCTAATTCCCTCTTTATCCTTTCCTATCCAGTCCTCTGGCCGAACTCTTACTTTCTTCGACCCCGACGGCATTAGAGCATTCGAGGCCTAGGGGTTCATTTCCCTTTCCTTCCTCCTCTTTCTACTTTTCTATTCCTAGTGCTGACTTGCTATGGCACTAAAATCGTCCTCCAGTGGCTTAAGGAGGGAAAGCTGGTGATCAACAAGATCTCCCAGCTAGGTCCAATGGACCCGTCGACCAACAGCAGGTGTGGTCCTCCAGACATTCTGGGGGTTGTGTGTGAATGAAGTAGCCACCAAAACGTTAAAATATGGTGTTCACTTAAATCGGCTACAACTTGCCATTTTTCACCAAGAAATGGATTCGGAACACCTCAAAATCTGTGCTTCAGTGGCTGGTCATGATAATATCTTTGAAAAATATTGGAGTGCAAGAGGTCAAATGACTTTATTGTCAAACACCTGGCATTAGAAAACAACACTTTTCTATCATTGGGTATAATGAATTTCGTCTTACAAATGCTAACATCACAGAAACTGAATTGAGGCACTCAGAAGCAAAGTGATAGAAGTGACTTTTTTTTTTTTTAAGAGAGATAAGTGTATATTCTAAATCTTTAACGTCACTTCTGTTCAGAGAAAAAGTAATATAAGTGCAGTTCCAGTCAGTGCTGTTCCCTGTTGGCCTAACTCTTGTATTACAATGTTTACAGAGTTTTGACTGAGAGGCAAACTAATACAAGTGCGTTGTATACATACCGGTAGTGTTGCTGCGTTTCTTCTGTTTATGACTAATTCATTTGCCACATTGGAGAGAGGTAATATATTACATATTCGAAACATCTTCATGGAAGGCCTGCACACATTGAGCTGGACAGACTATACAGTGATCCAATAAGGATAACTTTTGCTAAGTGGAGCAACTTGCAATAGCTAAAGAAATTCATCCCACCCATACATCACTCTTTCTTTGATGAACTGAAGCATGAGGAGGGGCCTATAATAAGGACTGCAGGACGTGGAAGAGAAAGTTCAAGGAATACTCGCGGTAGGAGTCCTACAGATGCACTTCATGACAGAAACACAGATGTTGCAGCAGAGAGAGATGTGACTTCTTCAGATGAGGCTAGTGACGTAATGGACAGTGACTAAGGCTGAATTTAATTTAAAATTAAACATTTTCTTAACCCTCTTCTTTTAGTTATACAGACATATTTTGTGTTATAATATGATAATAAGAAAGCTCAAATGCTGTTAAGACAGAAATGTTTCAATGTTGTAAGCAATGTTCTTGTTATTGTTTTAAATAATATACAAATACTGAATACCGTTTTACTTATATTACTTCTCCACAAGAATATTTTCGTGGAAAAATAATACAAGTGACTTTAGGACTCTATTTTACTTAAACTGTTTTAGAATAGATTATTTCTATTTAGAAATTTAAAAATATATGTATCAACATATACAAATGTAAATTTACAGCAACATAGTCCTGTAACAATTTTTTTAATTTTCCTTTCAACTTCAAAGTCATTTGTCTCAAAACTTACAAAACGTCACTTGTATCACTTTGCTTCTGAGGGCCTCAATTACAGGAAAAATCTCAGCTGAGCATAACGATACTATATTCCAGCATATCTGAGGATGTAAGGAAAACTGATGAGTGAATGTATCTACCAAGAATAGTAAGAAAATATTCTTGCAATATAAACTTTAAGAAAAATACTGCATTTGAAAATACTTTATACAATACTACTTATGCATAAAAATGTAATGACACTTGTGATTATGTCACTGCAGGCAGATGTAAATAAAACTTATGATCAATAATGTATAGCAAAGCCTTCTTCAATATTTTTTATTGGTACACTTTTTCCATTAAACACATATTCATTAACAAGGCTTGAATTACACTAAGCCTTGTTAGTTGATAGGATATTAACATTGGCATTCCACACTGGAGATGCAAACTCAAATCTCAGTGAGTCAAAGTGAAATTTGTGATGGACAAAAATGGTGTTGGGGCAGATTTACCCAGGTTATCTCCATTTCCCTTGCCCACATTCTATCAATCACTAACATCTATAATATGAAATAAATGGAAACAGTCATACTTTGTTATGCCCACAGACCTCATCGATAGCAGGTACAACAAATAAACAAATGCCAATCAATGAGGGGTACTGGTACTCGTGAACTCAGTCAAGTGGACAGTAACAAGACCAACAAATATAGTTATTTATATATCCACTAACCTGGGTACAGTTGCCAGTTTCATCTCGCTCTTTTGGGTTGTCTCTGAAACAGCTTGCAGTTGGTTCTTTGCAGATCGCAATGTATCATCACAAGAACGCTCTACTTCATCAAGATATGTTAAAATATCACTAAAAATAATTCAAATATTTCATATTAGTCATTGTAAATATAACTTCTTTGTAGCTATCGTTATACCAATAACTAAAAACATTCCAGCTAACTTTGGTTTAGTATTGCATATTCGTCATGGGAACATATATCATGACGTAGTGAGTGAAGATGTATAACTGGAAAAGTGTCTCAAAGCAGAAGGTTCAGACCACCTTTCTGTATCTTCTTTCACTTGACGATGACATTACCTTAGCTTCCCGCTGGTTACTGCCTCTTTTTGTGTGTTTTCCAAGAGATTGGTATTGCTGCACGATGTTTCAACCTCAGGTATGAATTTTGATTCAACTAATTTGAACACTGAAATTAAAATATATTACATTGTTATAGAAGAAGATATAACCGATATGGAAATGAAAATAATTATATTAGCATTGACTTCAATCATTAACTACATAAATATTTCATAACTTACAAGAGTTTGTGTCTTCTTGCTCCAAGACTTTCAGAATCGTGACAATATCATCATAAGTAGAATCTTCAGCTGCCTCAAACGTAGGTATATTTAGGTTAAAATGAGATGTAGCATGAACAGGAGATATACTTCTTTGTTCTGGTTCAAAAGTGGTAGTGATTTTGTCATAGACATCCTGTTCCATGTTTTGACAGGTACTAGGTGCATGAAACTGAGAGAATGAGGAAGGAAAAACTATTTCTGATGGTGGTTGTAAGGCTATGCCACTGTTAAGTGGTTCGGAACAACCATCAAATAATGTATCATTTTCTGGCACTTCCGAGTGTGTGCTGTGAGCAGAAGCTGGTATATCTCTGCTCGGTGTGGCATCCATATGCATTTCTGCTGGTTTGTTGCTATTCTTTGATTCTTCATCACAGTTTGCTATTACATTACAAGTATCATCGTTTCCTGAAAGAGAGAAAAAATATATATATATCCAGAAATTAGGTATTGCTAAGTATTGTAACATTAAAAATCAGACTGCTTTGGATTAATATGTTGTTGTTGTTGTTGTTCCAATACTTAGATGTTTGGCATGAAGCCATTAGTCCTCTTGCACTCCAGTGTTTTTGAGGTGTATATATATTTCGAATTTTTATATTTAACATAAATTTAAGGATGTAATGAAAATTATATATGACATTCCTCACTTCTTTTTTCTCTTGCCTTGCATGATTTCAGACGTTGGATGCATATAATGTATTTTAGCTAGAATTTCCACAATGTTAGCATCCTGGACATATTATATGAGGTGGCATAATATATTTTTTTTTTTCATTATTTATTATGTTAATAACATAGATTAAATTCGAGAGAAGAAAAAGTGCAAGATGAGAAATAGGAATATACCGAGAAAATTCGAACATCATTTTACTTATAAAATATTAACTTTGTCATGCTCAGATTTTTGCTCTGTTTAGAGCATGAAAAGCTGTTGTAGTAGCCCCATATTAAAAGTGTGCCAATCTACGATTTGAAATATTTTTCACTTGAAATGTTAAAAGTTATCAGTTGAAAATACACATACTTTATAAATCAAGCATGTTTAATGTTACAAGGAATAATTTATTGGAGGCCATCCATTTGACTTTTCATTTTCCAGTATAAATCATGACTGATGTATATTGAGAAGTCAACACGGAGATGGAAATCTACAGCATGACTGCGGCTGCAAAAGTAGCGCCTTGTGTGTGAACAGACTCACAACCTCCAGTTGCAACCTTTGCTGCACTCGGGTTGCGCAGCACGAAAAGTAGCGTGCAGCGCGCTACTTTTGGCTTACGTGTGAACACGACACGCAACTTTTGCAGCTGCAGTACAAAAGTTGTGCTGCAAAAGTAGCGATGTGTGACTGTACCTTAACATCAATAGCCACATTTTAATGAAATTCTTGTTGAAGTATAATTACATATTGCCTGTAAACTAACTCAAATGAAATACTTTAACTTTTAAATATGGGAAAATAGCACAACGAACCTTGAACTTCTGTATCAGCAATAAGTTGTGTACAAGTTTCTGGTCTAGATTCTTGAGAGCTGCAATTCTGTGATTTAAATGTCAAGTTTATTTCAGAATGGGAAAGAGTTTGTTTCACTTTATTTACAGCATGATAATCTCTGTTTGGTAAGCTGTAACTTATACCACCTTCTGCTATTCTTATAGTTGATGGATCACTATTGTGATCAGCATTTTCTTCTAACAGATTCTCTAAACACAATTCTTGTTTTCTTTGCTTAGTGGGACGTAAGTCCATGTCATCATGACAACCGAGATTTACATTGAAATTTTGACACATACCAGAACAGTCAAAATTGCACTTCTGTCTTGCTAGATTCATAAGAAGTAGGTCGGTTTCCCTTTCAGCGTCACTTAAATGAGAATGTGTTACTTCACATTCACATGCCAATGGAAACCAGCGATGAACTTCAGTGTCTGTCAAGTCGTGAGACACATTATCTGTTAAATCAGAGGTTCTCAAGAAAGGTCTATTTTCTGTAAGACTGTAGTTATTGAGCTCTGGTACAATACTGCAAGAACCGACGCCATTTTCTTTCCCTTCTTTTGGAAACGCCTGAGAATTACCAGATGGTAAATTCTGTGCACTATCTAAGACTTCATCTTCAAAGTTTAAGCATTGCAGAGCATTTTTAATTAATTCTTTTTTTAACATTTCTTTTGTATTCGGAAACGAACTTGAAAGGACAATTTCAGAGTTACAAATATGATTCCCATTTTCACGTGATTCTTCCGAACTATGTTTACACTGATCTACAAAATGGGCAGAACACTTTAAGCAATGCGATCTGTCTATAACATCATAAGTTAAATCTCCCAGTGACATATCATCATTGCTTACAGCACAGTTGATATAGTTTTCCTTACAGTTGGCATCTCTCTCTTGGTAACTGTTCTCATTCTTCTTATATTTTGGTAAAGGTGGCTTCCTCGTAACTCCTGGCTCGAGGGGAAGTATACAAGGCACTTGTGCTGGTCGTGGATCTTGAGCCATGGCTATTATTTGTTCTCCAAGACTTTTTTCTGAATGACAAGCTCCATTTGAACAATCACTACTCAAACTTTCGCGTTCACATTTGTCATAGAAGCAGTCCTTGATCCCAAGTTCTTCACAGCATTCTTTCAGTTCTGACTCTGTCCATGTGCGTCCCAGTGGTTTGCACGTCAGGCTTTCAAGAAGTTGAGATGTTGGAAGTATATACGTAGCACCAAAACCATGGTCCAATTCTGTAAAAATAAAAAAGACACGAATTTAGTTTTGAAATTGTGTTTGTAAATATATATGGAGGGAGCTGTGAATATATTGAATAAGCAGTCGCAGACAGCCGATGAGGGGTGGTCCTCCAGCTTGGGGGTTGGGCGAAGGGCTAACAACCCATCACCGTAAAAAGCAGCTTGTTACGAAACCTTCAAATAAGCCTCGGAATGGGACTGATTCTCTGGCACGACCACAGCAAAGGAATAAGGTTTTGAGATTTGGTACTTGGAATGTTACAAGTCTATATACAGGAGGGGTAACATTAGTAGCAAAAGAACTAGCTAGATATTGAATAGAATTTGTGGGAGTACAGGAGGTTAGGTTACATGGGAATGGATAACAGAAATAGGAGATTACTACTTGTTATATTATGGGGAAGGAAACAATCATCACCAATTAGGAACAGGATTCTTTATTCATAAAAGAATAAAATCGAATTTATCAGTGATAAGTTATCGTATTTAGTACTTAAGGGTAGATGGTGTGATATCGTAGTTATATTTGAGATGGGCAGGGCATGTAGCACGTATGGGCGAATCCAGAAATGCATATGGAGTATTAGTTGGGAGGCCGGAGGGAAAAAGACCTTTGAGGAGGCCGAGACGTAGATGGGAAGATAATATTAAAATGGATTTGAGGGAGATGGGATATGATGATAGAGACTGGATTAATCTTGCTCAGGATAGGGACCAATGGCGGGCTTATGTGAGGGCGGCAATGAACCTCCGGGTTCCTTAAAAGCCAGTAAGTAAGTAAGTTTGTAAATATGGCCCGAGAATTAAATTTTCAGTACCATCAGTTGGAAATCGGACTGTTAGATAGCATTCGCGATAGTAAAAGTATCTGTAGCTAATATTGATATATTGACTGAGCAGAAATCTGTGAAATGTGTGCAGAACAAAACTCCAGCGTGAGTGGATAGTAAACACAGTGATTGTACAGAGCATTCGAACCAAAATGTCTCCTACTACCATGAAAATTGGCGGGTGGGAATGATACGAGTCCCGGCATTATGCATCTCGCTAGTTATGGCAGACTCTCACAGCTCTCAAGTCAATATTCAGTGCGTCTTTGTTGTGCGTGTTTGTGTTGTGATGTACAGTATAGAACAACGCAAGACTTTCGTGAAATATACGTGAAGAACGTGTTGCTGTAAATTCAGACATCATTTCAGAATTGAAAAACATAATAGGCAATTTCTTAAGAGGTTAGGTACAGCTTACAGCAGTAAAATGTTTGGAAATATTCAACATGTAATCTTCATCATTACGATGTTTGGTGACATACACACGTCTGTTGATGTGACATATTAATTAATTTAAATGCTATTATAGTCACAATCATGCCATGGTATGAAAGAAAAATAGTATAATAGTATAATATAATACTATAATAGTATTTAAATTCATTAATATGTCACATCAACGGACGTGTATACGTCACCAAACATCGTAATGATGAAGATTACATTTGTAAAAGTTTCTTTCAAGCCATAAGCAGTGCTGACTAGATCAGACGCTATGGACAGTACTCTATAACAGAGTCGCCAGTATGAAAAGGATAATTCCAAACCTTTGGCATGAGACGAATTCGATAGCTCAGTGGTAGAGTGCCTGACCAGAGAACAGGAAGTTGCAGGTTTGATTCCCGCTCGAGGTTGTGAAATTTTTCTTTCATACCATGGCATGATTGTGACTATAATAGTATTTAAATTCATAAATATTCAACATTTTTTTTTCCTCTATTACTGTATCTTGTACAATAATGAAAATCGGTATGTGTAAAACACTGTCCTTCTGCTATATGAAAAAAAAAATTTTGTGATTTAAAAAAAATTATATATATATATATTTTTTTTTTCAAAATTCAAAATGGTGGCAGTTTACTGTGCTGTGATGAATCGTTTCCCTCATACCTCATAAACTTGTTAACTTTTTCATGTTTTCTCCCTTTTATTTTATTGCTGAAACTCATATTTACAATATCATGCTCTTTCAACTACATTCCTTAATAAATAATATTTTTTTTTATTTTGTGTTAAAAGAAAATACTGATATTTGACCATTTTTTTAATTAATTTATTTTTTATCAGACAATCTATTAAAGGTAGAGAAGTGATCTTGCATCATATTGTAGATATGATATGCATAAATAAACACAAAAAATTTCATCACAGAATGTTGGATAGTTTTTTAGTTATGTGGGAAACGCTTCATCACTGCACAGTGAACTGAATTTTGGGGGTGGGGGGGGGGATTATAAACATTTATTTTAAATCGTAAAAATATTTTTTTCATACAGCAGAAGACAGTGTCTAACCAACATAGAGATATTATATTTACGATTTATTTTTCTGTTTTCTTTGATTGTGAATAAAGAATGAACATTAGAAAAAAAAGTCTTGGTAAAAGTTGTTTCTTTTTAAAAGTCCTTTCCAAAGTTATATTACACGACCTAGATTCTCATTTGAAAATTCATAGTTAACTCTGGTAACCCTTACTTCTGATTTGTCTCGGAAAACTGAAGTACCACCAGTCTATTCTTTATATAGATTTCGGTAAGAAAATTTTTTCACGAACATCCAGTGTCATGTAGTTTTCGTGAAAAAGGGGTGACACAGAAGCTCTAAAGCACTCTGAATATTGCACATTGAAACAAGAAGAACTGAAATAGTACACCTATTTTTTTTATTTAGTACATAAACGACTCTTTCAGCCTGAGCTCATATTTGGAGCAATACAAATAGAAATTAGCAACAACCTCGCACACTAACACTGGAATAACCATATAATTAGTTAAATAGATTTCATTACGAAGGTATCTCAAACACTGATGCAATTCTTTCACTGATTACACATGAAGAGTCCACTGCAAGAATGATTGATGTCACTTTCTTGTCGAAAATGAACCAAGACTGTCAATGCATAGCTTAAGACATATACTGGGTGTTCATTTCAAAGTGTGTCATGACATCACTGTTGTGAGTCAGCGATTTGAAGTGAGTTTCAGCTTTTATGTCAGAGAAGTTGCCTATTAATCAAGGCGTTCAATCTGAACTTGAGAATGTGTATGGTATAACTTGAACGTCGTAGCAACAGATGGCGGTCTGTACTGTCTGTGTGCTACCATAACTTCTTTCGAACTGTATTTTGCGCGGCTAAGTCGTACACAGGGTATTTGTTATCATCGGTTGCGTAAGGCAACTTTCCACAATACAAATCAAATGCTCCGTGTCCATATTGACCGTCGAAGATAATGTCAACAAATACGTAAGTAATCGTCTTAACCCTCTCCCCATATCCCGACAGTAAGGAAAAAACTCACCTCAGTACGTGTTTCCAAACAGTTCACATTCCTTCCACTACTGGCGTTACCGTACATATCAGTAAGTACTCTTCAGAATGAACACCGTACTTGCTAGGCAACTTCTCTGACACATGTGTAATATACCTCTGCGGAAGTGTAGGAAGATTGAATTCTCTAGGTTCATCGACTAGCCATGACACACTTTGAATTGAACACCCAGTAGAATGTACATAGAGAGTTATATGGCATTAACACTGATAGTCATTGTCCAGTAATGATCGGAAAATTACAGTTAAGCTTTGAGCGCTAAGCATTTCAAACTTTCAATTGCTTCTCCTGAAAAATGTATTCCAAACGACATCCACCATTCTTGCAGTGGACTCTTCATATGGTAACACAGTGTGGTATAGGAGCTATTACTGAAGAAGGTATGAAATTAAAGATATTCTGAAATTAATATTCAAACTTGTCTATAATTACAACTTTTCACACAGCATCTTGTCAATTAATTACAGACAGTACCAAATAACATGTGTTGATAAACTGACCTTTATTATCAATTTCTTCTTTTTCGTCATTAGATTTAATCTCAGTCAAACAATCACTATCGAGTAACAATGGGAACTTCGCAGCCAGTTTGTTCTTTCGTTGAATAGTGTCATACTGTTTTTGTACGTCACTTCTCGATACTTCATCACACTCAGATGTTGCTGAACTTGATGCTGAGAAGCGTCCTCCACTGAAGTATGGACTATCTGCTGACAGAGGGCGTTTCCATCTACCATCTGCTGATACTGTATTTTCCAGATTATCCTGGAAGCAATATAATATAATTATTTCAATTATAACAATAGTTATTTCATTACAATTAGCTCGACCTATTTATTTCCATCACTGTCATGAATAGCTTAAAGTTAATACAGACGTGACCTTTTACTAATATGCCTGATGGAAGCAAGTTACCGTATTTTCTCGAATACCCTGCATTCTCGAATAATCTGCGCACCTCACTTTTGAGAGAAAAAACACACACATACACACAAATTACAAAAATAAAACTTTCAAGAAATATATTCAAGACAAATTAAAAATAATTAAACACAAGTACATTTCAGTTACCAACAAATTTTATTCTAGAACAGAATCCTTCAAGTCTCTGGTGCAACTTTCATTTACATAAAATTTACGGGCCATGGCACGATTTCCATGTTTCTCTGCATCTTTGATAATTTTAAGTTTTTCGCTGCAAATAATCGCAATCTAATACCTTCAGTGGTACTCATTTTTAGACTTGAAAATATACGACACACAAAATATACACTTATCACACTTGAACTTTATTCTGACACATGCTGGCCTATTGCTAATCCAAACACTATTTAACAATGTTAACAGTTGAAATACCCACGTGGGAAGATAATGGCATGCAGTACCACTTTAGGAATAGCATTAGGAATAAAATCGGGCAATGTTGCCAACTTAATTTGGAATAAGCTGTGCATCCGTATTTTTTACTTGTATATTTCGGAAAAAAAAAAAAAGTGTGCGGGGTATTCTAGGAAAATATGGAACCGGTATTTAATGTTTTGTTTATGGATGCCAACACTTGTCTCTGACCTTGTATTCACGACATTTTTTTTTTATATATAAATTTAGACCGGCCAGAGGCCGTTTACCAAAGTTATCTTTTGTTATCCGTTTTCATTTGTTTCCTTTGTTTTACTTACACTAATACAAACACAACACCCATGCCCGAGGCGGGACTCGAACCCACAACTCTTCGGACCAAGCGATAGAGACATGCCATGCCCCTACCACTTCAGCCATCCGGGCTGGCTCATCAGGTGATAAACAAATACAGACGTTTCATCTTCTTCAGTATGAATGGTATAAGGTATCTGTTAGAATGTCGCATATTTATGTATGATATATAAAAATGAAATGACATAAAGTATCAGATTGGATTCTTAATAAAGTTTCTTCAATTACCGAGCATGGTAAGGACACACTTTTATTCAGATATCAGTAAAAACAAACGGAAAGTGTTTCTTAAGAGGAATCAAATTGAAGAAAAGCTTGAAGATATTAGTACTAAAATATTAGAACCAACATAGCTATGTAACTTTTCGTCCTGCATGAATTTTTCAATGTTATATTTTTGTTCGGATTAAATTTCTGCACATTTAACGAACAAAACTAAAATTCTTTCAATCATTTATTATCATAATACACTGCCCTCTTAAACTGACTGAGCACATTGGGAATTCTATCAATGGATTTTCCAAACACGCTATGAAATGTTTCCTATAAAACAATTCTTATCTCGTGCAAATCTGGCTTTCAGGTAGTAGCTCCCTGTAAAGCAGGTTTGAATAATTTCAAGGAAAAATTGTTCCGGGGCCGGGTATCGATCCCGGAACCCTTCAATTAGCGCACAAATCCTCTACCTACTGAGTTCCTATGGTAACTCAGTCGGTAGAGGATTCGTGCGCTAAGCGAAGGGTCTCGGGATCGATACCCGGCCCCGGAACAATTTTTCCTTGAAATTATTCAATTTTTATCTCGAAAAGGAAGCAAAAATGAAGAAAATTGTATTAAACTTTTTTGTTTGCAATATCTCAAAGAATAATCCCCTGAAACTATTAAAATTACTTACAGATCACCTACATATACAGGGTGTTTACGGTCTAGTGTTACAAACTTTCAGAGATGATGGGGAAGAGCACATGTATCAATTTGAGATAAGGAACCCTGGTCCGGAAATGACCGAGTCGAAAGTTACAAGCAAAAATAATTGTGTGTAAATGGAATAATTTTATTCATCTGCACACCCTATTTATGTGTATTGATCTGTAAATCTTACACATACTGCATTCATCTGACGTTGTTTACGTTGTCTACTTACAGTATTCCATTCAGTGCGCTGTCTGAGGGGTGGGGACAGGAAACTACACTAAAGCAATGCAGATAGCGTAATGTGTAACGGACATGGTCGGTCCTGATATGCACGTCTGTATAGACGTGGACAAATTATTAGCAAAATTTGAGATTTTTATTATATATTTTTACAAAATATGATTCTTCAATTTAGACTACAGTTGACATTTTTGTGCATTTCCAAATTATTAGCAAAATTGAAGATTTGTATTGTATATTTTTTAAAATTTAACTCCTCAATTTGGACTACATTTGATATTTTTCCATATTTACAAATTATTAGCAAAACTGAAGGTTTTTATTATATATTTTTACAAAATTCGATTCTTCAATTTGGACCACAGCTGACATTTTGGATATTTCCAAATTATTAGCAAAATTGAAGATTTTTGTTTTATATTTTTACAAAATTTGACTCTTCAATGCAGTTAACATTTTTGCTAATTTACAAGTTATTAGCAAAATTGAAGATTTTTATTATATATTTTTACAAAACCTGACTCTTCAATTTAAACTACAGTTGACTTTTTGCATATTTCTGTCTTCTATAATGAAGGAAATATGCAAAATTGTCAACTGTAGTCTAAATTGAAAAGTCAAATTTTGTAAATAGAATTATCATAAAAAATCGTCAATTTTGTTAATAATTTGTCCACGTCTGTAGACAGCAGTGTATGTGTACAAGGTGCAGTGTCCAGTCGATCAGTCCAACTGAGGAGTACACGAGAGCAGAATATGCAGACCTGATTTTCGAATACGGATGAGCCAATGGGAACAGTAGACAAGTTCACAGATTGTATCGGGTCAAGTACCCACGTAGGAGACATCCGGCCCATACCATCTTTCCACGACTGTTCCAAAGGTTAGGGAAGGAGGGCACGTGTTGCCAAATTACAATTCCATTTCCACACAACTATTTTTGCTTATAACTTTCGACTCAGTCATTTCCGGACCATGGTTCCTTATCTCAAATTGATACATGTGCTCTTCCCCATCATCCCTGAAAGTTTGTAGCACCAGCCCGGAAACACCCTGTATAATAAGGGAAACAATTTATATCATGGATATTCACAGGTCACTGACGAACTAGCAGATTACTGCGAGTACTTTCAGTAACACAACGCAGTCGCAAATACTATTGGTTATGAAAACTGTGAATGAATGAATAATAATTACATACTAGCATATTACCTGACGCCTAAGCGAAGGAATTGCTGACAATGGTCTTCTTGAATGAATACCTGTTGTTATGCCTGTCCGAGAACTGGCTTTACCACTACCAAGTCTTGGACGGTTGGTAAGATGAACCTGAAACGTTTGCATATAAATATTAATCCCATTATAGATTACACTGGAAGAAATTGTTCAGATCTATTGTGCTAGCCCTCTGGTGACGCATTCCCAAACTCACACCGGCCAACCACACTAAGGTTCTCAGGTTCAGGTTTCGAGCAAGCAACTCCACTCGTCCCTAGGCCAACCCCTTCCATGCGTCACCGGCCGGCATTCGGGGAATGCTACAGAATGATAATAAAATGGAGAAATGGTGACAGAATAATGTAAATGCCTAATTTGGGGAAAAACGGGAGAACCCCGGGAAAAACCCCAACTGCGACCTTGTCCACCACAAGTGTCACTACGGATGAAAAAATCCCAGACCTGACCGGAAATCGAACCTGGGCCGTCTGCATGACAGTCTGAAGATCTGACCATTCAGCCACCGCAGATACTGCTGTGGCAGGCTTAATAATAATGTCCCTCCTTTGAGACCATTACTTCATTTTTTCTCAATTTGTTTCATCCTTCTAAATATCCTATCGGCTGACAGGTAACTGGATTCAAATAGGTTTTCTTGTCTTTTGTGTTGTATGAAGTGGAATCGAAGATTCACCATAAAGTTATTCTGTCTCTCAGGAAAATAGCTAAAGATTCATCACGTAGGCACCATTAAATGAATGGAGTAAAATGTTATTTCATTAGAATGCTAATGTTTATTTGAAATTTCTGAAAAAGCTACTTATCATAATAAATTATTATCAGCAGTACTTCAATTTTTCCTTTGCTTTGAAAAAATTATAAAAGATATAATAGAACAATATGAAATATACAGACACATGAAAACACATCCCAACGATAATCCATAAATTTTCAATAACAAAAGTAGACAACAAACACACATTCAAAGTATACAGAAAACTCACAACAACAACAACAACACACATACACAACACATCCAACCACCCCACACAACACATCCAACCACCCCACACAACACAAACAAGCTGCATTCCGAACAATGGTACACAGACTACTCAACATACCAATGAACCAACAGGATTACAACGAAGAACTAAACACAATCAAATACATAGCACAAGAAAACGGATACAACCCCAACATAATAGACAACATAATTCGTAAGACAAAACAAAACCACAAAAAACAGAAGAATACAACACAAACACAAGAACACAAAAAATACATCACACTAACATACGAAAACAAGAACACACATAAAATTGCAACCTCATTCAAGAAATTAAATTACAACATCGTATACAGAACAAATAACACTCTACAAAAACATCTCAACACACAAACAACACAAACAAACAAATACAACCACACAGGCCTATACGAACTCAAATGTAACACTTGCAACAACTTCTACATAGGACAGACAGCCAGATCATTTCAAACACGTTACAAAGAACACATCACAGCCATAACAAAATTACAAAACACCTCCACATATGCAGAACACATCACAAATGCCAACCACACCTACAGAGACATCAACTCAGACATGGAAATACTGCACATCCAACCAAAAAGCCAGAAACTCAACACACTAGAACAATATGAAATATACAGACACACGAAAACACACCCCAACGATATTCTCAACACACAACTCAATTTCAAAACACATACACTCTTTGACTCTACACTACGAACGCACCCTCACAGGAAACAAGAGGTGCCAAGACTAACAACGACCAGTTCTGAAGATGACCCAAAATAGGTTGAAACATGTTAACAAGGTACGTTAAAATTTAACACAAGAAAGTTCTTATCATACATATTCCGAAGTGATACAGTGTTAAAAGTTATGTAATCAAGATATATAATAAAACATTCCACAGCAAATTTCTATAGACAAATATGAAAAAATATTTCTAAAACCTGATTAGATTAAAATATGAATATATTATAGGGTAAAGGTTGGTAATATTATGATACTAATAATATTATGATAGTGCTTTTTGAGAATTTTTTACAATTTTACTGAGCAAGAGAAGGACCGGTTTTGTGCAGAAACTTGTCCACGAACATTCCCTTAATAAGCTGACACAAAAAAACCGATCTTCCTCTTGCTCAGTAAAACTGTAAAAAATTCTCAAAAACAACTATCATAACATTAGTATCACAGTAATACCAACCTTTACCCTAATTCGAAATTTTCTCCGGCTTCCAGCCAGGTCATAAGTTGGTGATCCACCGATGTTTCGAGGACGTTCATCTTCCTCATCTTCAGGGTTAAGTGATATCTGAGGGTACCTAGCTCCTTAATTTATAGGGCCGCCCTGGCCATAGCGGCGGAACGCGGTAACCTGAACCGGGACTCGGGTCTCCAACTAAAGCGCGGCATGGTCACCGGCTATTAAATTTCTCACCGCCCGGACGACGGGCCGTCATCAGCGGAGAACTCGTCTGCCGAGCCCACCGTGAGACCCAAGGTCATTCAGCCGGAAAGCACAAAGCAAGACGACACGTCGGCAACGTTCTCGCCGCGGTCCGCACTAATAACAGCCAATCGGCGCACAGCTCCTCGGCTGACTCCCTCTGGCACTATAAATTAAGGAGCTAGGTACCCTCAGATATCACTTAACCCTGAAGATGAGGAAGATGAACATCCTCGAAACGTCGGTGGATCACCAACTTATGACCTGGCTGGAAGCCTGAGAAAATTTCGAATTATCACGTCGCCAGGAAAGCTTCAGTAACCTTTACCCTATATTCACAGACTTTAATTTCATCATAGTTAAAAGTAAATCCGTATAGGTCAGTTTCTATCTGATGCTTTTCCAATTCACTGCGGGCTAAAGCAGGGAGATGCACTATCACCTTTACTTTTTAACTTCGCTCTAGAATATGCCATTAGGAAAGTTCAGGATAACAGGCAGGGTTTGGAATTGAACGGGTTACATCAGCTTCTTGTCTATGCGGATGATGTGAATATGTTAGGAGAAAATACACAAACGATTAGGGAAAACACGGAAATTTTACTTGAAGCAAGTACAGCGATCGGTTTGGAAGTAAATCCCGAAAAGACAAAGTATATGATTATGTCTCGTGACCAGAATATTGTACGAAATGGAAATATAAAAATTGGAGATTTATCCTTCGAAGAGGTGGAAAAATTCAAATATCTTGGAGCAACAGTAACAAATATAAATGACACTCGGGAGGAAATTAAACACAGAATAAATATGGGAAATGCGTGTTATTATTCGGTTGAGAAGCTCTTATCATCCAGTCTGCTGTCCAAAAATCTGAAAGTTAGAATTTATAAAACAGTCATATTACCGGTTGTTCTGTATGGTTGTGAAACTTGGACTCTCACTTTGAGAGAGGAACATAGGTTAAGGGTGTTTGAGAATAAGGTGCTTAGGAAAATATTTGGGGCTAAGAGGGATGAAGTTACAGGAGAATGGAGAAAGTTACACAACACAGAACTGCACGCATTGTATTCTTCACCTGACATAATTAGGAACATTTAATTCAGACGTTTGAGATGAGCAGGGCATGTAGCACGTATGGGCGAATCCAGAAATGCATATAGAGTGTTAGTTGGGAGACCGGAGGGAAAAAGACCTTTAGGGAGGCCGAGACGTAGATGGGAGGATAATATTAAAATGGATTTGAGGGAGGTGGGGTATGATGATAGAGACTGGATTAATCTTGCACAGGATAGGGACCGCTGGCGGGCTTATGTGAGGGCGGCAATGAACCTCCGGGTTCCTTAAAAGCCATTTGTAAGTAAGTAAGTAAGTTAAAAGTAAAACTTTATTAACCAGAAGTTCTAATACTGGTGAAATAGTGAAATAATATAGTAATAATAATGAATAAGAAAAAAATTAACAAGGTTATTATAAAACCAATAAGGAAAACTAGGCCTAACATAAATTATAATAATACATTAAAAAAACTTATCTCTCTAACAATTAATCACCAAAACATGTAAAATCACATGAAATCTTGAAATAAACAATTCTTACCTGAGAACCAGTCAGCTGAAGAGCAGATCTCTCTTTGTCTTTTCTTACACATTGTGATTCCGAGGCTTGAAAATTATACCTGCATTCAAAATTCCAACACATTAATATAAAATCAGAAACACTTAAATATAAGGATTCTACGAACTTAACTAAATGAAATGCCATTTTGAATCTTGTGTACACTACTTTTAACACTTGAATATAAGTAATTGATTAACTAGCAGACTTACTCGTGTTAATTATGTAAGTTTGTGCGGCTTTCAGTTGTTTCGGTGCTTCATCACACCATCCTCAGAGCCTACTAGATCTCGAACTTCTCTGCCTGTTATGTGGGTATGTTTGATTGTTGAAAGGTGTTGAAAAGTGGAGTCAGTACACACACATTATTTGACTCCACTTTTCAACACCTTTCAACAATCAAACGCACCCACATAACAGGCAGAGAAGTTCGAGATGACGCCGAGATCTAGTAGGCTCTGAGGATGGTGTGATGAAGCACCGAAACAGCTGTAAGCCGCACAAACTTACATAATTAACACGAGTAAGTACACTAGTTAATCAATTACTTAAATGAAAAGGTTACAATAATATAACAATGTATTTCTCAAATCAATAATACAGTTACTTAAAACACTAACATGAACTTCTTAATTAATTCTTAATATTGTTTAAGAAGCTATAGAATGTAAGAATGTAACGACTGTATAGGTGTGCGCAAATCATTTTATTTGAGGGTGTCTCAAGCAGTTAATACAGTGATGTTGATCCTGAGTTCCAAACTGTGATGGGATTATAGTAATGGTAAAGGCAGATGCCGAACGAATTCTGTGTGGCTGCGAAATTATGTCACCTTGTTTACAGGAGCGTGTGGCAATATGCAATAATAATTTTGCACGATTGTGTTTTTTGTTGTATTTACAGCTATTGTTGTTAGGCCTTGAAAGTTAGACTTCCCACAAAGAAACTTGTTGCTCTGCTCATTTTTCAAACTTTTACTCGATTTTGTAAAATGCACTTTCCAACCTTGTATCGTAATATACTATTACATTCCTAAAGTTTCGGGAATGCATAACAATAAAAATAATCAAGAGATCAGTGCACAAAAGAAATCACACAATAATAATAATAATAATAATAATAATAATAATAATAATAATAATAATAATAAAATAATAATAATGATAATAACAATGATGATACTAATGATAATGAAATAATGCTGATAGCAGTAATAATAATAATAATAATAATAATGATAACAATGATGATACTAATGATAATTAAATAATATTGATAGCGGTAGTAGTAGTAGTAATAATAATAATAATAATAATAATAATAATAATAATAATAATAATAATGTGCTGATACTAATGATAATGAAATAATACTGATAGCAATAATAATAATAATAATGATAATAATGATATGACGAAGACAATAATGATGAAATAATAATAATAATAATAATAATAATAATAATAATAATAATAATAATAATAATAACAACAACAGTGATGATACTAATGATAATGAAATAATACTGATAGCAATAATAATAATAATAATAATAATAATAATAATAATAATAATAATAATAATAATAATAACAATAATAATAATAGTAATAATGACGAAAGAATAATGATTATGAAAAAATAATGACGATAATGATAACAATGATACTAATAATAATAATAATAATAATAATAATAAAATAATAATAATGATAATAACAATGATGATACTAATGATAATGAAATAATGCTGATAGCAGTAATAATAATAATAATAATAATAATAATAATAATAATGTGCTGATACTAATGATAATGAAATAATACTGATAGCAATAATAATAATAATAATGATAATAATGATATGACGAAGACAATAATGATGAAATAATAATAATAATAATAATAATAACAACAGTGATGATACTAATGATAATGAAATAATACTGATAGCAATAATAACAATAATAATAATGATAATAATAATAATAATATGACGAAGACAATAATAACAATAATAATAATAATAATAATGACGAAAGAATAATGATTATGAAAAAATAATGACGATAATGATAACAATGATACTAATAATGATGAAATAATAATGATAATGATGCAAATCGACCTTTTACGTATAATTTCTTGTAAACTTGATTCGAATAATTACGAGGGAAAAATTGTTCTAGGGTTAGGCATCGAACTCGAGACCTTTGGTTAAAAGTACCAATGTTCTACCAACTGAGCTACCCAGGCAGTCTTTCAGACACCATCCAATTTTTCCCTCTATATCCACAGACCTCAACGTGGGCTAACAACGTCAAGCAACCAATGTTGAGTGCACAGAAACTCTGTGTGACTTAAATTGTGGCTTTCTGTTAACGAACAGTGACGTGTATTATGCAAATCGAGCTTTCAGGTTTAACTCCCTGTAAAGTTGATTTGAATAATTTCGAACGAAAAATTGTTCTGGGGTCGGGTATCGAACCCGAAATTATTCATATCAACTTTACAGGGAGTTATACAATATTGGTTGCTTGACGATCGTCAGCCCACTCTGAGGTCCGTGGATATAAAGAGGAAGAATTGGATGAGTGTGTGGTAGATTTCATAGGTAGCTCAGTTGGTAGAGCGTTGGTACGATTAACGAAAGGTCCCGGGTTCGATACCCGACCTCGGAACAATTTTTACCTCGAAATTATTCAAATCAATTTTACAGGAAATTATATCTGAAACCTCGATTTGTATAATACACGTCACTGTTCGTTAACAGAAAATCACAATTTAAGTCACACAGAGTTAGTGTGCACTCAAATGTTGGTTGCTTGACGGTTGTCAGCCCACTTTGGGGTCTGTGGATATAGAGACGAAAAATTGGAGCAATGTGTGCTAGAGTTCCTAGATAGCTCAGTGGGAAGAGCGTTGGTACGATTAACGAAAGGTCCTGGGTTCGATACCCGGCGGCAATTTTTAACTCGTAATTATTCAAATCAACTTTACAGGAAGTTATATCTGAAAGCTCGATATGCATAATACACGTCACTTCGTTAACAGAAAAACAGAATTTAAATCACACAGTTTATGTGCACTCAATGTTGGTTGCTTGACAGTTGTCAGCCCACTTTGAGGTCTGTGGATATAGAGATGAAAAAGTGGATGAGTGTATGATAGAGTTCCTAGGTAGCTCAATTGGAACAGCGTCGGTACGATTAACGAAAGGTCCCGGGTTCGATACCCGACCTCAGAACAATTTTTACCTCGAAATTATTCAAATCAATTTTTCAGGGAGTTACACCTGAAAGCTCGATTTGCATAATACACGTCACTGTTCATTAACAGAAAACCAAAATTTAAATCACACAGAGTTAGTGTGCACTCAATGTTGGTTGCTTGACAGTTGTCAGGCCAATTTGAGGTCTGTGGATATAGAGGGGAAAATTGGATAGGTATATGGTAGAGTTCCAGGGTAGCTCAGTTGGTAGAGCGTTGGTACGTTTAACGAAAGGTCACGGGTTCGATACCCAGTCCCGGAACAATTTTTACCTCGAAATTATTAAAATCATCTTCACAGGGAGTTATACCTGGAAGCTCGATTTGCATAATACACGTCACTGTTCGTTAACAGAAAACCACAATTTAAATCACACGGAGTTAGTGTGCACTCAATGTTGGTTGCTTGATGGTTGTCAGCCCACTTTGAGGTCTGTGAATATAGTGGGAAAAATTGGATTAGTGTCAGGTAGAGTTACATGGTAGCTCAGTTGGCAGAGCAGCGGTATATTTAACCAAAGGTCCCGTGTTCGATACCCGTCCCCGGAACAATTCTTCTCTCGAAATTATTCAATAATAATGATGATACTAATGATGAAATAATAATAATGATGGTTATGATGATAATTATACTAGTTATGAAATAATAATAATGGTGAACTAATAATGATGACAATAGTGATAATTTTAATGATAATAGCATTAATGATAATAATGATATTAGCGTCGATGGGATTGGTGATGACGAGTTAGTATTTGGCGAGATGAGCCCGAGGATTCGCCATAGATTACCTTACATTCGCCTTACAGTTGCGGAAAAGCTTGGGAAAAGCCAACCAGGTTATCAGCCCAAGCAGGATCGAACCCGCGCCCGAGTGCAACTCCAGATTGGCACGCAAGTGCCTTAGTCGACTGAGCTAAGGTGGTGGCAATATTATAATAATAATAATAATAATAATTATAATATAATCTTTATAACAACATTAAGATCCCATGTGTGTGACAACATTTTACTGAGAAATCGCTATTCAATAGCATTTTTCTCGAAATTTCGCAATTTGATAAGAAATTCGCATTTTTTCGCACTTTCAATTCTAGTAGAAAATCATGCTAAATCACTTTACACTGCTCCACAAATTAAAAATACGCGGATTACCCAAATGTGAAATTTTCAGGTCCCTAGTAATAATTAGGTACAGTTAGCTCATAGATATTACAATTTTCCTTTTGGACCTCGGATGACTGTCAGGTCAATAATAGTTGCTGATGAGGAATCTGGTTGCATGGCTACAATGTCGATTTTTCTATGAGATCCATTTTCTGATACTCCATGGACCTCTTCATAGAACAAGAATTTCCCATCTCTATTTATTTTATTTGGTTATTTTACGACGCTGTATCAACATCTCAGGTTATTTAGAGTAACTTTAAAGATGCTTGGCATGACGATCATGACGTGATTCATGTTATTTAGATTGAGGTTAAGTTCCTAGTGCGTCTTAATTAAGTTTAACGGATATATGTAAATATTTAACATAACTTACGATTTGACAGATTGAATTTTTGTACCAGATTTCTCTGGACGTGACATTCTTCTGCAGTAAGCAGTTTATATGTAACATACTATATATAAAAAATAAATAACTCTGGGCGTACTTTGAAAATACCTACACGGCAACACCATATTGTTTACACTTCAAGAACCGACTCTGGTGACCATTCCTTAAACTAAATGCAAATAATTGACATTCACAATTCGTAAGTACAGATTTCCCGGCTGTCTTTCAAACATGATATGTATAATTTCTGTCTTATCCTAAAAATATGGCTTACGGATATAGTTGTTTAGTTGCCTTCTTTAAGAATAATCCATTACTAACTTGACTAATAATTATTTACTGCATTAAATACAATGAAAACATGACAAAATGCGCATTTCGATCAGCTGATATTTCTGATTGTCATTTATTTGTTGTTCGTAATGATGCCGAGTTTGCGCAATGTCGTGGCGATGCGTATGAAGACAAAATATTGTGTTGTTGAAGCTGTTTTATCAGTTGGCTGGAAGAAGTAAATGTTGAATGATCAGTACCTATAAATAATCACATCATAGAATAAAAACATAAGTTTTACTTTTGTAAATTGTTCATTCCTTGGGTTTTTAAGAAAATGGCAATTTGTAAACATTTTATTTTGTTTCTCTAAGCGGATGCGTACCCATTTCGGGGGTGTATGTCGCCCGTGAAGGAAGGTAGCCATCTTGCATATGAACAAAGCTTCAGCTGTATAAAATTCACGAAAATATTATAAGTTTATATTCGCGTTGTGTTATATATCTGTACATTTAGACTATGCACGAATTATTGTTCCACATGTTTACATAGCCATGGCTGCTACACGAAAGCTGCAAGGTAAGAAAATATGTCAAAAGAGCACAATTAATATATGACCTCCTACCGACCTGTTTACTGTTTCTAAGCGTATGTACACTGAAGTTATAACAATAAATGAAGTGATAACCTTATTTTTGTTTGATTAGGCATACATGTGTGCTCCTTTGTATTGTGTAATTGTAATACGAACCAAAATATTGGGCAGAAACGAGTTGGAGGTACTTGTTTATGTTGTGTTTTTAGCCTAGACTTCAATACTTTCGTACAAAGTGACAAAACTATGCCATCAGTACTATGTTACAAGAACACGTTTTGTAGCTAAATTGTGTGTTTTTCCAATAAATATGCCCTGTGGCTACTGGAAAATAGTCGTATGTTCCACTAGTTCATAAAAATCATTGAAAAATATGTTTGTAACTTATAATACCGTAGGTTTAGTTCCTGTATAGATAACATGTTATTACATAAACTTAAAATGACAAGATAGATGTCATTTAACTAAAGTATTTTCATTTTCATTTGTTTCAGGGGAAATAGACCGATGTCTTAAGAAAGTGACAGAAGGGGTGGAGACGTTTGAAGACATCTGGCAGAAGGTACACAATGCAACAAATAGCAACCAGAAAGAAAAATATGAGGCCGATCTCAAGAAGGAGATCAAGAAATTGCAGCGATTACGTGACCAGATCAAGAGCTGGATTGCGTCGGGGGAAATCAAGGACAAGAGTACATTACTTGAGTTCCGCAAGCTGATAGAAACGGTGAGTTGCTAAATACTTCACTAGGCTAGGCCTACCTTTATATGGGTACATTTCGGTGATTTCATAGAGGCGGTGTACTGGGTACAAAAGCTAACTACGAAGCACAGCATAATGACATCACGATTAAGATGCTACGATCTATGCTAAAGAATACAAAAGGGACTTGAAATTATTTGTCAAAATATTGTTAATAATTAAGGCTATATAGAAATAGGCTAACTTATGTAAAATATACAAATTTCAGTAATTGGATAGGAGAAGCCGGTAATTTCCCCGAATGCGTTGCTGCGCATAAATCAGTCCTACATTAAACCGAAACTTAGTGTATACTAAAACTCTAAACTAACCTAACCTTTCCTGAATCTGTGACAGGTTAGGTTTTTTTTTTTTTCAGCGCTAATGGGGGTTTGGGAGCGACAGCGTATAAGCGTATAACATTTCAAATTTAGGTTAGGATATGGCTAATACATCATTCTATTAGGTAGAATATAGAATTAAAGTTCTATCGATTCTCAGCTAAGTAAAAGGTATCACTTGAATATTCCGTGTGCTAGCTTCGCCTACCCTTGTCCTATGATATCAAAAAAATATACCGTAATATTTATTTCTATTTCTACTACATATTGTTATCATTTACGATGTGTTGTCCCACACAAAACCATTTGGGCGCACTTCCGTACAGGGGCAGCAGCATTTCTCTAAGGTTAGAGCCCAGTTTAGGTGTGTGTGTATTAATCGAAAATTAGGGGCTAGAAAATATTGAGAATAGGACGCATGTTTATGTGACATGTTTTTGGATTAATACACACACACCTAAACTGGGCTCTAACCTTAGAGAAGTGCTGCTGCCCCTGTACGGAAGCTTATCCACAATGTCTGGAATTTAATACACTGTTTCTATGGAATTACCCTCAGCTACAACTTGTAAGTTCGTTATTCTTAATTAAACTTAAAAAAAAAAAAAAAAAACATATAATCTGAAAAAACAGTATAGCGGCCGGTTCCCATTTTCCGCTTCCTATAGTATGTACAAAGAGCTTAGCTGGACCAGTCTTTCAGATTTTCCCGATTGAACAAATAAAACAGCTAGGCTATATGAATTTCACACAATATTTCACGATTACTGATCTATGCCAGGTTATCCATGTCATAGTTTCGAATCGAATAAATAATACATCCTATGCTTCTTTTTCAACTTAAGGGAACACTATTTTAAGACAAATAAATACTTCATCATTTGTGTGAAAATTTGTATTCAATATTTTCCATTGTGGAGATTATTTTAGCATCATCGATATGATTTAAATGACAAATAGGAAGAAACTTGAAAGTAAACAGAACACTGGACATGTCAAACACAGCTGGTTCATTTAATCTTTGTTATTTCATGAAATAAAATAATTTTTAACATACTAAGAAACTGATATATGTAACATCTATAGCCCCCACGATACAATTTTTGGGAATGGTTTCGAGTGTAAGCAAGAGCATGGGTTGTCTTTGTTAGCATGGGACATATTTTTTTCCCAATATAGCTATACATTTCGCATAACTTTTCTATTCTTCATGGTTTTATAAAAATAAAACTTTCCTTGTCTAAATGGGTATATCTGGTAGTCTGTACAGTGTTTAGAGAGAGTTGCAGTTTATTTAGTACGATTATTATTAAAGAAATACAAGATTTAGGCAAGGCATTTTTTATAGTTAATGAAGATTGCATTTTGTTCGAATTAATTTCATTTCATATTCAGAAAGTTCATCTAAAAGTTTTTTCATCTGTTTCATTAATAAAACATTCATGTGCTCTAAAATATAGTATTCAGTTCCTTTATTTTTATCTGAAAACACTGACACTGAACGTGTACTGAAAATACAAATATCGCACTTTATAATAATTAATGATTTATACGTGTTAGAAAGCTACGTAGATAGTGTTAATATTTTCTTTAGGAACACGACGATTTGAATGCATAAACATATTTCAAATTGAAGTTGTTTAAATCTTAGCAAAAGAGAATTTTAATGTCTTATTTTCTTGCAACAGACAGTTACATTCCGTTTTTGCCAGTTCTTTCTTTTCCTGAATGAAAATAAAACATTTAATATAATTTTAATGACAGATTTTTTAAGTTATTTTTTAAATACACTGTTTTCGTTACTTTTGGTAATTTTAACCTTAAATTATCATCTCGTTGAAACTTGTGGCTATAATTAAGACCTGAAGTTTTTGTATGAAAATATTTTAGACTATATTTAATTTGATGAAATATAGAAATCATCTTTCAGACATTATAATTTTACATCAGTTCATTTATAGATCTTTCAAATCCTACAAATTTTTTCTGCTTTTCCTTTTTAAGACTATTGGAATGATAACTGTAATTCTGGTTGATAAGAGACTGATGGTCAACATTTGATGATGTACTGTCACTGTAAAGTATCATTGTTATCTGCGAATTTCATATTGCAAAACGCTTCTCCATACAATGTAACTGTCTTGCTGTTAGGAATTAGGTCCTTCTGAAAATAGTTCTTCATAAGGCATCTCTGAATATTGTTAGTTCAACTGTGCTCATTGCTGTTGGAACTTACAAGCAAACGTTCTGAAGGGGGCAGATAAAAAAGTTAAATTTTTTTCTTCCACCATGTTAATAATGACAAAAGAAATGCTTATACAAAGTATGGCCACTCGACCGCAATTATGAAGGCCGTAAAAAATAAGTTTGCCAGGAACCGTTAACAGCAATAAACACAATTTCATTGGACAAATTTATTTGAAGAGACACAGCAATTGTTGAGCTATTTTTCAACATATTTCCCACCAGAACTGAGACATTTCTCATATCATGGGATCGACAGAGAGAAGTGCAGACGCAGTCAAACGCTGGTTCCGAATTCAGGCGACTGACTTCTACGACACGAAAATTGATCCATGGTATGACATATGTCTCAATTTCAGTGGGGGATATGTTGACAAATAGCGCAACACTGCTGTATCTGTTTCAATAAATATTTCCATGCAATTGTGCCTTTTTCTATAAACATCCCCAGGGAAAATCACTTTCTGGACATCCTCGTAATTGCGGTCGAGTGGCCAAAATTTGTATAAGCACTTCTTTTGACATTATTAACATGGTAGAAGAAAAAAATTTAACTTTTTTATCTGCCCCCATCAGAACGTTTGCTTGTTAGCCCTTTTATTATATTAAAAAATGGGAATTACCACCTGGGAGAAACTAGCAAAAGACAGAACAGAGTGGAAGCGTTTTGTGAAATCAACATGGAGTTGACATTCTCCATAATGTCCTTTGATTGATTGATTGATTGATTGATTGATTGAAAAAAATGTGCGAGCTTTAATACAGTCATGATTGCATTTTCACTTATCGTACTCCAATTCTGAAAGGTTTAGCTTGTTATTTTATTCTTAAATAGGCTATTATATACAAAGAATTTCTGCATACATTAATATTGAAATTATCATGTCCATAAATTCAAGTTGGTCTAGTTGTGTAACTATAGGAAATGACCATCACCAAATATGTGTAATGTCAAGATAATGTTATTGTATTATCAAGTGCTGAATTTGAAGAATGTTTGTGCATATTAGTTACAAAATTGTTTCTATATTCAACTCTGGTATCGGTAATTTGTATTGTCCTTAGATTTGGCCTACTAATTTTAATTAGTTGTAAATAAAGCCCAGGTTTTCATGCATTATTGAATCTTAAAATATGCATACATTCTCATACTATCATATGACAAAACATGCACAATGAAGCGAAAAAAAAAACAGTAGAAATGTGCAAATCAAAATTGAGTTTTACATTATGTTACGTTTTTATTTTATTTTGAAATAACATATAACTATTTTAGAGTGAGGTTGAATTGTAAGTCTTTTGCATTTTCTCATGATCATAACCCCATCGGGACTCGAACCTGCTACCTTCCGACTTTGCAGCATTATGCCTTAACCGCGACGCTACTGTGTGCTCCAAAATACGCAAGTACATGCATCTTTATTTCAACAAATACAATAAGCTACATCACCGTCCATCTTTACAAATTCCTTTTCCTCAATCCATTTTGACACAAGAGCTCTTCTTGCAGTTCTAAAAGGAGTTATAGCAACATTTCACAATTCGACACAAAATTATGAGTATAAATTGCAGTTTGCAAGCATTTTGCTTCTGCCTTCCTTTCTTTCATTATTTTGACCTTCAGTTTGCAAGAGTTGGGGGTTGGAAATTCCAGTATAACAAAGGGAGGATTTAGTGGAAAATCCAAAGATTAGCTGCCAGGTACGGTGCTACGAATCCATATACCAGTAGATTTCTTTTATTTTTTATCAGCAGACAAATAATGTGGAAATACTAGATTCTACGAAGTAACATTCATAAAAGACACTATTATGTAAGTTAACATAATATTATCCACTAAAGCCAGAAAAAAGAACATAATATGCAATATAAAAGTCTAACTAGAGGGTGAACCATAATTCGCGGATTTGCAAGCGGCCACGCAATTTACCATTGCAAACTACGTCCAAATTATTCTTTCCGAAAATTGCGCTTGGGCCTCAATTTCCAAGAAAAATTGAGTTAAAATGATGCAATCTGACAACACTGGATAAATGGCAGCATGAATGTAAAGTCAACCCATCATTACTTACCCGCTTCAGTTGCGTAATAAAATAAACGAAATGAATAACAAACAGTTAAACCTGTAGGAAAAAAAAATAAGGAAAACCATTGTTCTGATAGTCTAGGGGTAAAGTGAAGGAGTGTAGAACTGCAACATGAGGTTCAGTGTTCGAGTCCGCTGACAAGTTGCTTTTTATGTACTTAATTTAAATAATAAACCCCTTCAGAGCCCGATAGATCTTGTTGCACGGCTTCATGCAGCTGTAACGACTGTCTACAGGAATATGTTGCATAACGTACAGCAAGACATTAATAGGCGCGCAGACTTTTGTCGTTGTATGGAGGATAATGCTTTTGAGCGCAGGTTGTAAATAATTTAAATACAGTACATTAAGTGTAAAAATGTATTGTGAGTACTAAAGAAGCAGCCTAACATTTAAAAATGCATAATGGAAAGCTATATCAATAAATGAGTTAATAAAAATACTGTGTACTGTAATTCATTTTGAAAAAAAATAAGTTTATAAAACAGTAAAATGTTTATATTAAAAACAACTGTGTACATTGAAAAAAGTGGAGAGATGGGGATTCGAACACGTACAGTTACTTGCTTTGATATGAAGACGTTACCACGAGCCTATGAAAGCAACTACTTACGTGGCGCACTGATGTTTGTCCAGTGTTGCTAGATTGTGTAATTTTGAGGTCAATTTTTCTCGGAAATTATGTCCAGGGCGTAATTTTCGGAAAGAATAATTTAGACATAGTTTGCAATGGTAAATCATGTGGTGGCTTGAATTTAAAAAGAAATAGTTTAGTTCATCAATCCTTGTGGATGAGAGTTTTGTCCAGCCCAGCAGTCTTTGAAAGGTGGCAACTTAATATAGATCCATTAGTGTGTCCTGTAATATAATTTTTTTTTTTTTTTTTACAGTTTATTCATAATAGTTCATAATTTAATGTACGTTGAATATGGAGTGATGTTGGAACACAGTCTTTTAATTGGTGAAGTTTAGGTTCAAATCCAGATACACACGTCTTATAACTTTCAGAATGGCTCTGGGGTTGATTCACTTTCCTATAAAATATGTATCATATTTTATTTCGTCCACACCTGTGGAGTAACGGTTAGCGCGTCTAACCGCGAAACCAGGTGGCCCGGGTTCGATTCCCGGTCGGGGCAAGTTACCTGGTTGAGGTTTTTCTGGTGTTTTCCCTCAACCCAATATGAGCAAATGCTGGGTAATATTCAGTGTTGCACTCATTTCACCGGCATTATCACCTTCATCTCATTCAGACGCTAAATAACCTAAGATGTTGATAAAGCGTCATAAAAGAACCTACTAAAATAAAATAAAAAAGATTTTATTTCAGGTATTAAAAACGTTAGAATGTGTAGTGCTAAGCACGTCATTCTAATTGAAGTAGAAAACATTGGACTTCTCTCTCTGTTCAGTGCATATGAACTATTTAGTGACGAAAATGAAAATGACAACAGCAAGATTAAGATGGCAATGTTGAGTAATAGGCTATTTAACTGCTTCTTATCAATTCAATTTCCTAAGGTCTGAGGCTCGTAGTTGATAGACATTGTAGCAGATATATTGAATTAGCATTTCAAAAGTCTTAATTTTACGTAAGAGAATCTAAATGTTGCTAGTAAAATGCATGACTATATTCTTTAGGAATTCACTGCACTAGTAAAGTGCAGGATTTACGGAGTATAACGGAGAATTTTTAATCCACTAAAAGAAAATGCACGTTTTCGAAGTTACAACACGTTATCACAGCAAAATGAGCAACCAAGTGCTACAGTAGCAGTCTACATCCTTAATATGATAGAAGAAGAAGACTTCTCTAAATGTGAAATGACTGGGAAAATTTTTTGTAATATAAATTAAAATTTTATTTGGGGATAATGAATCTGATGTTAATCTTGATTTAATTATTTTGTGTATTACCATAGCCATATAGTTAAAGTTTGTAAGCTTGGCCTTTTGAATCTGAAATTGTGTTACAATCCTACAATAATAATCAGTTTTCTTAAAAAATTGTAGAAATATTATAGTAACATATTCTGCACCTCCTTGAGGTAGCTTGTACCTTCTTAATAGTTATTTTACATCTCGGTTATTGTTGCTAGATGTGCACTAAAGAAAGTTTTTTTTTTTTTTTTTTTTTTTTTTTCGCAGATGAAGTGCAAATAGGCAATACCTACGTGTTTTCATTACAACTTTGAAACTCGTTCCAAAATTACGCCCCTTTAATTGAATTCTGTTTAGAATAAGGAGTATGAAAGCCCCTGACTTTTTGTAATACCCCTGTATACCAAATATTAACTCAGTTTCGCATATTTCACAGGTTTCTAGACTTCAGTAGAATCTTTGCATCAATATCAGAAAATTTACTTTGCTCTTGTTATAGTGTCAGGTTTTGTGAGAAATGTGAAAACGTCATCAAATGTGCTGGAAGTGAGTACAATCTGGGTCCAGATAGGATTGAACCTGGTGCGCCGTATTTTGGAAAGTCCTTGCCAGTATATCCTCTGTCACTGCTTGAATTTTTTCGGTAATGTTTGCTTTCAAGGCATCTATGGTTCGTGGTTTGTTTTGGAAAACTCTTCCTTTGAGACATCCCCATAAAAAATAAACAGGCAGTGTTCAGATCGGACAAGCGCTGTGGCCACAGGCTGGCTGGCAGATTGCTACTCCACATAGCGACTGCAACACACATTCTATTTCATTTCCCACACATCGAAGGTTCTCCTGTTCAAATTTCATTGCATTATCTTCATTGGTGTTAGAATTATTAAGAAAATTAAATGCCGGGCTAGGTAGCAAATGGGACGCCCGATATAATGTTCATTGTTTACTTTAACACTTAAAACCTAGTGGGAGTACTAGTATGTCTGGCATTTAAATTGCCAAGAACCTGGGCATAGTACTATTATGTCTGGCATTTAAATTGCCAAGAACCTGGGCATAGTACTATTATGTCTGGCATTTAAATTGCCAAGAACCTGGGCATAGTACTATTATGTCTGGCATTTAAATTGCCAAGAACCTGGGCATAGTACAGTTATGTCTGGCATTTAAATTTCCAAGAACCTGGCATAGTACTATTATGTCTGGCATTTAAATTGCCAAGAACCTGGGCATAGTACTATTATGTCTGGCATTTAAATTGCCAAGAACCTGGGCATAGTACAGTTATGTCTGGCATTTAAATTTCCAAGAACCTGGGCATAGTACTAGTATGTCTGGCATTTAAATTGCCAAGAACCTGGGCATAGTACAGTTATGTCTGGCATTTAAATTTCCAAGAACCTGGGCATAATACTATTATGTCTGGCATTTAAATTGCCAAGAAGCTGGGCATAGTACAGTTATGTCTGGCATTTAAATTGCCAAGAACCTGGGCATAGTACTATTATGTCTGGCATTTAAATTACCAAGAACCTGGGGTAATACTATTATGTCTGGCATTTAAATTGCCAAGCACCTGGGGTAGTACTAGTATGTCTGGTATTTAAATTGCCAAGAACCTTGGGTGTAGTACTAGTATGTCTGGCATTTAAATTGCCAAGAACCTTGGGTGTAGTACTAGTATGTCTGGCATTTAAATTGCCAAGAACCTTGGGTGTAGTACTAGTATGTCTGGCATTTAAATCGCCAAGAACCTGGAGGTAGTACTAGTATGTTTGGCATTTAAATCGCCAAGAACCTGGGGGTAGCACTAGTTTGGGATTTAAATCGCCAAGAATCTGGGGGTAACACTAGTATGTCTGGCATTTAAATCGCCAAGAACCTGGGTGTAATCCTAGTATGTCTGGCATTTAAATCACCAAGAACCTGGGGGTAGCACTAGTATGTCTGGCATATAAATTGCCAAGAACCTTGGGTGTAGTACTAGTATGTCTGGCATTTAAATTGCCAAGAACCTTGGGTGTAGTACTAGTATGTCTGGCATTTAAATTGCCAAGCACCTGGGGTAGTACTAGTATGTCTGGCATTTAAATTGCCAAGAACCTTGGGTGTAGTACTAGTATGTCTGGCATTTAAATTGCTAAGAACCTTGGGTGTAGTACTAGTATGTCTGGCATTTAAATCGCCAAGAACCTGGGGGTAGTACTAGTGTGTTTGGCGTTTAAATCGCCAAGAACCTGGGGGTAGCACTAGTTTGGGATTTAAATCGCCAAGAATCTGGGGGTAACACTAGTATGTCTGGCATTTAAATCGCCAAGAACCTGGGTGTAATCCTAGTATGTCTGGCATTTAAATCACCAAGAACCTGGGGGTAGCACTAGTATGTCTGGCATATAAATTGCCAAGAACCTGGGGTAGCACTATTATGTCTGGCATTTAAATTGCCAAGAACCTTGGGTGTAGTACTAGTATGTCTGACATTTAAATTGCCAAGAACCTGGGGGTAGCACTATTATGTCTGGCATTTAAGTCGCCAAGAACCTGGGAATAATACTAGTATGTCTGGCATTTAAATTGCCAAGAACCTTGGGTGTAGTACTAGTATGTCCTGCATTTAAATCGCCAAGAACCTGGGGGTAGTCTTGGTATGTCTGGCATTTAAATCGCCAAGAACCTCAGGGTAGCACTAATATGTCTGGCGCATAAATTGCCAAGAACCTGGGGGTAGTCCTAGTATGTCTGGCATTTAAATTGCCAAGAACCTGGGGGTAGTCTTGGTATGTCTGGCATTTAAATCGCCAAGAACCTCAGGGTAGCACTAATATGTCTGGCGCATAAATTGCCAAGAACCTTGGGTGTAGTACTAGTATGTCTAGCATTTAAATCGCTAAGAACCTGGGGGTAGCACTTATGTCTGGCGTTTAAATTGTCAAAACAGCATGAATAAATGATAACCTTATCCTAACAAGAATTCTTAAGAAATATAAGGACATAAAAGTGCAAGTCGTGCAAAAAGTATTTCTTGATACAGATACTGCCTCGTAAGTTATGTCTGTTTAGGAGCAAAATTTTAGTTGGAGTGTATTATATTATATTATATTATATTATATTATATTATATTATATTATATTATATCAGAAGTTACTGCAATAACAGTATAGCATTATGTCCATTTAGAGAAACTACACTTTCCAATGGTGAAATAATAATTAATTATACAAATTGGTTAATTTAGCTTCCAATATTGCTTCATACAAACACAGAAACATTCTCTGTAGGCTATCTTTCATAGTTTTCGATTTTTGCTGTCCAAGGCCCCTTATAGACGAAGTCATTTGTTTTTTAATTCATTACACGGCCTTAGATGGCAGTTATTTTAATTTTAAAACTCATTTATCTCATTAAATATCAGTCCTATCAAAATTTTTCAAGGAATAAAACTTATCGAAAATTATTTTTAAAGAAATTTTTGTTATGTAACATTTTTCACAAAAATCAATAATGAGCGAGATATTTCGATTTATTTAATTCAGGCCCCATATAACCCCCCTTTTAAATAACTTATTTTGAATGCCATATAGCCTAAAATCTAAGTTACAACGAACTTAATTTATATTCTAATTTTCATCGAAATCTGTTCAGCCATTATTGCGTGAAAAGGTAACAAACATCTAGACAGACAGACAGACAGACATACAAACAAAAATTTCAAAAAAGCGATTTTCGGTTTCAGGGTGGTTAATTATATATGTTAGGACCAATTGGTTTTGGAAAATCGAAAATTACCAGAAACATTTCCGCTACAGATTTATTATTAGTATAGATTATGCTATGTGCTAAATGGACTCTCATCTATACTAATAATAAATCTGTAGACGAAATTTTTCTGGTAATTTTCGATTTTCCAAAAATAATTGGTCCTAACATATATAATTAACCGCCCTGAAACAGAAAATCGCTTTTTTGAAATTTTTGTTTGTGTGTATGTATGTATGTCTGTCTGTCTGTCTGTCTGTATGTTACCTTTTCACGCGATAATGGCTGAACGGATTTCGATGAAAATTGGAATATAAATTAAGTTCGTTGTAACTTAGATTTTAGGCTATATTGTATTCAAAATACATTATTTAAAAGGGGGGTTATAAGGGGGCCTGAATTAAATAAATCGAAATATCTCGCTTATTATTGATTTTTGTGAAAAATGTTAAATAGCAAAAATTTCTTTAAAAATGATTTCCGATAAGTTTTATTCATTGAACAATTTTGATAGGACTGATATTTAATGAGATAAATGAGTTTTAAAATTAAAATAACTGCCATCTAAGGCCGTGTAATGAAATAAACAAATGACTTCGTCTATAAGGGGCCTTGGTCAACAACAATCGAAAGCTATGAATCATAGCCTACAGAAAATGTTTCTGTGTTTGTATGAAGCAATATCGGAAGCTAAATTAACCGATTTGTATAATTAATTATTATTTCACCATTGGAAAGTGTAGTTTCTCTGTATGGACATAATGCTATAATGTTATTACACTAACTTCTGAGTGAATTGAGGACAGGTAAGATTAAAATAGCTTCTTATGCACAGGAAACTTGATAGGCTATCCTGTATATTCGTTTCCTGTATTTCTTAAAATAATGTTTATCTCAGAGAATTAACGAACAACGAGAGTGTATTCATTTAGTATGCAGTAATAATATATTAGGTTAACATTCCATTATTTTATAATCCAAATTTTAACTATGCTCAATTGAATCGTGTTAAAATACATATGCATTAAATGCAATGCAAAAAAATTGGGCAATGAGCCAAGCAGATTATGTTGCGCTGTTGTAAAATAAAATTTGTTCCTCCTGAGATTCAAGAGCCCCCATAACAAATTAAAAACATACTTATGGGGGTACATCCGTTATCAACACACTCTTTATGTAATATAATATAATACAATACAATACAATATAATATAATTTAATATAATTTAAGTTATTTCAAGGGTTCAGAACCATAGTGGGCCAAGCGCTATTTATTGAATACGTAGAAAACAAGGGTTAAAATTAAGTTATTACCATAATTCAATGGAAACATATAACAAGTAAAATAAAGTATACACATTAAATCTAAATGATGTCATTGTTCATTAAACTGTGGATGCATGTAATAACAATTAAGAAACATGTTAAAGGAATATATTATCATTGCACCAAATGATTGCTCTCTGGACCAAAATGATCGCATTTTAATTATTTAAATACAATTTAAATTAAGTAACATATTAATCGATTTATCCTTCTATCAAACACGAATGTTCCCTGGGTCAAATGTCCTATTTTAATTATGTAATTACTTTATATTTATTTCTAACGGGTGCAGCGGAGCGCACGGGTACGGCTATTATAAATAATGTTAAATTTAATAAAGAGTGTATTCAATGTAATATAAGACAGGTTTCCAGTTCTTGTAGTATGCACACATACAAGATGAATATAGGTAAAAAGTGTGAAAAATTTGTAGCCCACTAATAGGAGGTCGAGGCGTTGTTTGTTGTACATAGTCGACTGTGAACAAACTGATGGGAAAGAAAGCATATTTTTAAATGTATTCACTTTCTATTGAAAGTATTGTCCCACAGCTTTTATACAAGTTTCCTTGGCTTAGTTCGTCTTCAGAAATAGATGAAATTTTATGCTGCATGTTTTCTTTTGATTCTTCTTCTTCTTTAGTTTTGCAAGATAGAAGAATTATTATCAGTACCTAGAGATAATGTATGTATGTATTTATTCACACTGCAAATGGGTATATACCCGGTGGCAGTTGTAACTAATTACACTCAATGACAATTAATAATAAACACAACTAATAAAAAACAATAATTAATAATAATAATAATAATAAATAATAATAATAATAAGGAGCATCCTAAATTAAATGAAGCTTGGTCACTTAAAATAACATTTAAAGTAAATCTAATTTGTATCTTAACCCTAAGTTCGAACTAAGATCCACGAGTGTGACAGGTTAATACCTGCACAAGTACCTTTCGGCACTACACTTATTTTGCTGTCAACTCACTCACTGCACTGATTCTACCTGATTTCACTAACACTTCTAACCATTTCACTGTTCAAATATTTTGCACAGCCACTTCACTGACACCAACACACTTCACTTACACAATAGACTTCACTGACACTACACACTTCACTGACACAACACACTTCCTCACTGATAGAACACTTCAAATAACAAGATATCAATTACACCCTTTAAATAGTTACTACCGTCTATTAGTAAAGTCCTTAATCCTATTTTGAAATACATTTTTGGTTATTGGTAAAGCCTTTAGTAAGTCTGCAGGTAAACCATTCCAGTCCTTGATAGTACGATTGAGAAAAGAAAACTTTCCAGTGTCCGTCCTTTGTCTTCTTTTCCTCAATTTATATGAGTGGTCATTCCTTGAAGAGTAATTTGACGGCTGCAACCTATTTTTTATTTCTCTCCAGGCAGGCTCACCTCTGTATGTTTTGAACATTGCGCATAATCGAATTCGCGTTCACCGGTCCGTGAGTGTGTCCCATTTTAATGGTGAATTATTACGACAAGACTTGAGAGCCCGTTTTTTAATCTTTTCCAGTGTCCTTATATGTTCGAATCTGTAAGGATCCCAACATGCAGCACCGTATTCCATTTCTGGACGAACTAGTGATTTATATGCAATCTCTTTGGATTTATCAGAGCCTTTCCTTAGTACCCTCATCACAAAGTGTAACGCCCTCCATGCCTTTCCCGCTGTGTCAGTAATGTGTTCCCCCCAGCCGAGATCACTACTAAATGTTACTCCTAGGTATAGTCAGCCAATTTCCCTGCCTTAATCCTTTGAATTTTATCTGTGGAGAAAGTTCAACTTTATAGTTTAAGGAAGAATTAAAAGAAAACTCTTGTTACAAAATTTCATCTATTTCTGAAGACGAATTGTGCTGAGTCAATGGAAACTTTCTCTGCAGATGTTAGCAATGTATACAAGCCACAGGACAACACTTCCAACACCTGTAAGAAGTGAGTACATTTAACAAAATGCTTTCTTTCCTGCCAGCTCACCCAGAGCTAGCTATGCCTGGCAAACAGTTGAGCCAAAGTGGTGTGGTCTCTACCACTGGTTAGCAGATTCCGAAATACTCGCACCCCTTATTGTAATTCACCTTGTACTTCATGCAGGAATAGATTCCAAATAATAATTTCACAATGTATTAACACTGTGTTTTGTATAAAAGTAACACTTTTAATACTATGGGGGGAGGAGAATTAGAAGTTCAGTTTAAAAATAGTTTTTCTCGCATGCAGTCATATCAATTCTGTGTTTGCAATTTGCACATACAGCAGCTTTTCAAATGGTATTGCATAATAAATATTTACTTCAGTTGCCATTCCTTGTAAAAAGAGAAAAAAAATACTACTTGTTCAGTGAGTCACCCACGCTTGTTTTCTTTAATGCAGTAGCATTCCTTGTAAAATATGACTACCTCTGTTGAAAAACTACTTGGTCACCCACACTTGTTTTCTTTAATGCAATAGTATTTCTTGTAAATTTTTGTCGTTGAAGTTGAACATTGTTTGCCACAGTCATTAACTATAGAGAGTGACTTTAAAGTAATTAATCTAAAACTTCATTTTCCCATTTTAGATAAAACTGGTGGCAGTATAGTGTTATAAGTAAAATCGCTATGTGTATTTTCTATTATAGTCTTGATTTTTCTTTCTGTTGCCTCATTTGACAGAATACACAAAATAAAAGCTGTTTTAATATCATTATACTGATAAATTCACGAGACCATGAAAAAATTCCTATATGGTTAGGTTTCCATTGCTTACAGGTTCTCGTCGTCCATGATGGTTTTATGGTTACCATGTTGGCCAGTGGATCTGAGGTTCGTGGGTTCATACCTGGCTAAGGGCTATAAAATCCTAAGCATGGCTTCATCCAGGAGGGAAGTAAAACTGTGGTTCCAGTGTAGTACATTTATGACACATAAAAAAACTCTTTAACTGTTAACAGGACTCTGGCAAAATTTATCAGCCATTTCTTGTCCATTTAAATTTCAGTGCTGATAACCTCTGCAGTTGAAGGCATTGTTAAAAGTTTCGTCATAGGCAGGTTTCACTGTTGTGCATTTTATCTGTTTACTGTTTGGTGAATGTCAGAATTATAAATTCTGTTGCCCTTGCTATATCAGGTTAACTACCCATGTGCTACAAACAGTAATTATTAGTAATATGCGTTACAAGAACGGTATGTTGAAGTTTTCATGTTCGAGGAAAAGTTTGAAAAAGCGAAACGTAGTTGAGCTTTTTTTAATTTCCGAGAATTGAAAGAAAACATACCGCTCGTGTATCGTACAATATTTTGTGCGAAGATCGTTTATTACATACCTGAAAGAGGAATTTCTAATTAGTTGCAATGAAATCTCCATCTTGGTTTCTGTTCAATGACGACAAATTTGCAAAACAAAAATATCTATCTTCAACATTGTTGCTTTAAAATGTTTTCTGTGTTTACTATACTCCAGCAGGCTGTGATATACGTCTGTCTTTTTTTTTCCCCAGTCTATGATGAGTCTGGAATCTTGTTGATTTTTTCACGGCTTTCTTAATGTTACTTGCATCACGAATGCAGTAACTTTAGTGGAGTTGTAGAGTTTACTTAATTTTTGCAAATATTTAAAAACAATAATTAACAGTGCAATTTAGGTGAAATTGCAGTGGTAAGTTTCCAATTTATAATTATTACTATATTGAACATCTCTAAAAATAATATGTTAAAAGCCTAAAGCAGTAAAATCAATATGTCACTTAAGCGGTACGAAGAGGAAAATTGTTATGTGTGTTAGGTTGGGAATACTGAATGTGGAATTTTAGACTTTCCGCAGATTGGTTTTGTGCGGAAACCAAGCAAATGCGCACGATCTCGCACAAAATAATTTTGTTTAGAGTGCTGGTCTCGATTGTATCTTTCAGTAAGGTCTCTTTGATCATATGGCATTTATATACTGTATAATGCTCATTTCCAGCATATGAGTATTTTCCATTGTCAATTTAACACAGTCCACACCTGTGGAGTAATGGTCAGCGCGTTTGGCCGCGAAACCAGGTGGCCCGGGTTCGATTCCCGGTCGGGGCAAGTTACCTGGTTGAGGTTTTTTCTGGGGTTTTCCCTCAACCCAAGATGAGCAAATGCTGGGTAACTTTCGGTGCTGGACCCCGGACTCATTTCACCGGCATTATCACCTTCATCTCATTCAGACGCTAAATAACCTAAGCTGTTGATAAAGCGTCGTAAAATAACCCAATAAAATAAACAAACTTTAACACAAAACATTTCACATCAGCAATTCCTTCATAGACATAATTCTAGATTGAATATAAATGCTCCTTTAACTTACACAATGGTGTTCATGTTCATTAATTTTCTTGTAATGCCTTTGCAGATAGACTTCATTTGTTATTTCTACCACTTTGTTTATATTCATTTTATTATGGTAATGTTAGCGCATATTGAACATTGCATTGATTCTGTGTAATCTTTTCTAGCAAATGGAGAGGTTTAAGGTTGTAGAACGAGAAACAAAGACCAAAGCGTACTCCAAAGAGGGCCTGGGTGCTGCGCAGAAGCTGGACCCTGCACAGAAGGAACGTGATGAGACTGCAGGATGGCTAGCAACTTCCATTGATGCCCTCAACCTCCAGGTAGGTAACAGGATATCGTTGAACACAATATAAAAATCATAATACTTCCTTCTTGGAATTGAACTATTTTCTGTAGAATCAGGCACGTGGACTTTGGTAGTTTGACTATAATATGTGATCAAGATCATTTTGAAGCTGGAACACACTAGAAAAATATTCCAAAATCTTCTTTCAGAAATTCGTGTAATACGAAATGTTATTCTGCTAGGTGAAATACTAGGTCCATGCATTTTAGAGCATTTTAATGGGCAATTAAATTGTAACTTGATTTGTGATTAAGTGTGCATGCCTTTTATTTACAGTAGATGCACGAAATTATATTTTCTCATGTTTTAAGTTCATTTACTGCACTGGTTTGAAGCTTGTTGAGAGCATGTGGTCGATCCGAATATGTTACAGTGCATGATGATGATGATGATGATGATGATGATGATGATGATGATGATGATGATGTAGAGCAGTTAATGGCTTTCAGGGCCATCAAAGCTTGGCTGCTTACCATGAGAGTTCAGTCATAATCACAGAGTGAAGTAGGTACCTTAAGGCGCTGAGTCACACCAGTCAATTTTGTTTAGAATTTGTTAGTGAATTGACGTGTTACTCAGTTCTGTATTAAAATTACCATTGTGAATAAGTTATATTGTTTATTGTTACTTATGCTGCGATGTAATTGTAGTCTAAAACAAAGATTTTTTATTACATATATGTGTATAAAAACAAACTTGTGCAGAACAGTAATAAGTAGGGCTAGGATTTTGATGAGCTATAAATCATGAAAAAATGTCATAAAAACAATGCATTTATGACCTAAAAATCTTTCAAAAATCCCCTTAACACGTTGACTGCCACTTGACTTGAAATTAAATTAATTTCTAGGACCAACATTCAAGTTTATTTAATCTTACATAATTTTTGTAAGTAGTACACTTTAATTAATTATTTTACCTGATGTATCCATGTAAAGTATATGATTATGTCTCGAGGCCAGAATATTGTACGAAATGGAAATATAAAAACTGGAGATTTATCCTACGAAGGGGTGGAAAAATTCAAATATCTTGGAGCAACAGTAACAAATATAAATTACACTCGGGAGGAAATTAAACACAGAATAAATATGGGAAATGTGTGTTATTATTCGGTTGAGAAGCTTTTATCATCTAGTCTGCTGTCAAAAAATCTGAAAGTTAGAATTTATAAAACAGTTATATTACCGGTTGTTCTGTACGGTTGTGAAACTTGGACTCTCACTCTGAGAGAGGAACATAGGTTAAGGGTGTTTGAGAATAAGGTGCTTAGGAAAATATTTGGGTCTAAGAGGGATGAAATTACAGGAGAATGGAGAAAGTTACACAACACAGAACTGCACGCATTGTATTCTTCACCTGACATAATTAGAAACATTAAATCCAGACGTTTGAGATGGGCAGGGCATGTAGCACATAAGGGCGAATCCAGAAATGCATATAGAGTGTTAGTTGGGAGACCAGAGGGAAAAAGACCTTTGGGGAGGCCGAGACGTAGATGGGAGGATAATATTAAAATGGATTTGAGGGAGGTGGGATATGATGATAGAGACTGGATTAATCTTGCTCAGGATAGGGACTGATGGCAGGCTTATGTGAGGGTGGCAGTGAACCTTCGGGTTCCTTAAAAGCCATTTGTAAGTAAGATGTATCCACGTAGTCCACCACAAGGGCACTCTTATACGGAACTAGCAGGTATAAAGGAGTCTATATTGAAGGGGTGGTTGGACTGATCCATTACATGGGATGTACTACGTTAGAATACAATATTTGTGTAGAAAAATGATTAAAATAATGTACAAAATAATGGGTATTAACTGAAAAATTATGTAGAGAAAATATAAAAGGAAAAAAATATATATATATTTTACATTAATAATCGGGATATATGGCCAAAATTAAATGAAAATACCCCAAAAATGACCTAATAAAACAAAAAATGCTCTTACGAGTTGTAAGAGGCAAAAAATGCAAAAAAATGCCCCAACAAATATGTTTCAAAACACTCAGTTTATCACATAACATATAAATACTAAAGCAGCAATGTTTCTGGCTTACTAGAAAAAAGTTGCAATTTCATCAAAATCCTGGCCCTGGTAATAAGACAATTCACAAGGAAATATCTTGGCAATCCTGGTCTTCGTAGGGAAACTGTTCAACATGTTAAAAAGTTAAGACAAGCAAGATCTCTTAATGTCAAAGCCCCGTTAACAAATACAGAATTCTTACAGAAGAAAAAATTATTTGAAATAGTTGAACAACTGGAACATATTGCGTAAAAATCTCTCCTGCTTGTTCAGAAACAGAGATTTTGAAATCCTCAGCAAGAATTGTCACTGAACTGATTAAATTAAAACAAAATTACAATAGTTCATGAATTGTTACCACATGAACACTTGAGTACAGTTGGATTTCGTAACTGGATGTGGAGAGAGTTGCTGATGAAAATGGATTGTGACTTAGTCGTATTTTCGGGTGAAGTTTAGTTTAAATTATATGGCCTTGTCATTTTACAAAACAACTGATAGTGGAGTGCGCAGAACCCCCTCCCTTTGCATGACATTCCACTACATGATGAAAAGAGTAGCGAGTTGTGTGGTTTTAATGCACATAGGATATATTAATAATTCCATTAATTCCTTGCAGAACGTATGTCCAACGAAATTCCTCCAATGCACTCTATCCCTTGTCATAACTTTACTGCTGTCTATTTCTTTTTCACTTCTTCCAGTTCCTTCTATTTTCTATCGATACTGCAAGTTATCGAGCAGAAATATTAAAACTTTTTTTGAACCACAGAAATTGAATGCCAGCAATCATTCATTCAGCAGAATTCTGCTACTGCACACACTGCTTACAAATCACTAGATCTTATTTCAGAGATGTTTGAGGATGGAGTTATCAGGACTAGGTTGTGGCTCCCTTATAGCCCTGATGTCACTTGGTGTGATTTTTATTTGTGAGGAATTAAAATGACAAAGTTCATAAGAATAATCCCCACACAGAAATTCCTCCAGTGCACTCTATCCCTTGCCGTAACTTCACTGCTGTCTATTTCTTTTTCACTTCTTCCAGTTCTTTCTATTTTCTATCAATATTTCAAGTTATCGAGCAGAAATATTAAGACTTTTTTTTCGAACCACAGAAATTGAATGCCAGCAATCATTCATTCAGCAGAATTCTGCTACTGCACACACTGCTTACGAATCACTAGATCTTATTTCAGAGACTTTTGAGGATAGAGTTATCAGGACTAGGTTGTGGCTCCCTTATAGCCCTGATGTCACTTGGTGTGATTTTTATTTGTGAGGAATTAAAACGACAAAGTTCATAAGAATAATCCCCACACAGAAATTCCTCCAAAGCACTCTATCCCTTGCTGTAACTTTACTGCTGTCTATTTCTTTTTCACTTCTTCCAGTTCCTTCTATTTTCTATCGATACTGCAAGTTATCGAGCAGAAATATTAAGACTTTTTTCGAACAACAGACATTGAATGCCAACAATCATTCATTCAGCAGAATTCTGCTACTGCACACACTGCTTACGAATCACTAGATCTTATTTCAGAGACGTTTGAGGATAGAGTTATCAGGACTAGGTTGTGGCTCCCTTATAGCCCTGATGTCACATGGTGTGATTTTTATTTGTGAGGAATTAAAACGACAAAGTTCATAAGAATAATCCCCACACAGAAATTCCTCCAAAGCACTCTATCCCTTGCTGTAACTTTACTGCTGTCTATTTCTTTTTCACTTCTTCCAGTTCCTTCTATTTTCTATCGATACTGCAAGTTATCGAGCAGAAATATTAAGACTTTTTTCGAACAACAGACATTGAATGCCAACAATCATTCATTCAGCAGAATTCTGCTACTGCACACACTGCTTACGAATCACTAGATCTTATTTCAGAGACGTTTGAGGATAGAGTTATCAGGACTAGGTTGTGGCTCCCTTATAGCCCTGATGTCACATGGTGTGATTTTTATTTGTGAGGAATTAAAATGACAAAGTTCATAAGAATAATCCCCACACAGAAATTCCTCCAGTGCACTCTATCCCTTGCCGTAACTTCACTGCTGTGTATTTCTTTTTCACTTCTTCCAGTTCCTTCTATTTTCTATCAATACTTCAAGTTATCGAGCAGAAATATTAAGACTTTTTTCGAACCACAGAAATTGAATGCCAGCAATCATTCATTCAGCAGAATTCTGCTACTGCACACACTGCTTACGAATCATTAGATCTTATTTCAGAGACTTTTGAGGATAGAGTTATCAGGACTAGGTTGTGGCTCCCTTATAGCCCTGATGTCACATGGTGTGATTTTTATTTGTGAGGAATTAAAACGACAAAGTTCATAAGAATAATCCCCACACAGAAATTCCTCCAATGCACTCTAACCCTTGCCGTAACTTTACTGCTGTGTATTTCTTTTTCACTTCTTCCAGTGCCTTCTATTTTCTATCGATACTGCAAGTTATCGAGCAGAAATATTAAGTAATTTCAATGGCATATTGGTCCGTTAAGTACAATATTAATTAAAAGAAGAATGTAATTCATTCAATACTTAACAGTAAGAAATACATTAAATTATGTTATAACAAAATTAACATTACATATATTTTAACAACAAACATTTTCGCCAATTATATTGGCATCTTCAGGTCGAATGGAACATGTTAACAAAATGAACACTTGGTCTTAACTAGTTAAAATAATGTTAAAAGTAGGATATGAAATTAAAACAGTTAATAAAATTGAGTAAAGCAGCCATCAAGTTGTATGTAGAAAATAATGTATAGTAGAAAGCATGTATGATGAGGGGGACGACAAGACCTCTTCTAGTATTGCGGTAACAATTTAAAATCAGATTAAAGATGCTACAAATAGGTCGGTCGTGTTGCCGAGTAATGGTGACAGGATAAAGCCCTGTAATTAGCAAAGGATGCTATGAAACAAAATTGTTTGAAAGTATTATTTAAGATCATATAAAACGTTACTTACAAGAGTTGAAAGAGTAGGCTGGAGTTCATGACCAAGTGTTCATTTTGTTAACATGTTCCATTCGACCTGAAGATGCCAATATAATTGGCGAAAATGTTTGTCGTTAAAATATATGTAATGTTAATTTTGTTATAACATAATTTAATGTATTTCTTACTGTTAAGTATTGACTGAATTACATTCTTTTAATTAAGAACTATTAAGACTTTTTTTCGAACAACAGACATTGCCAGTAATCATTCATTCAACAGAATTCTGCTACTGCACACACTGCTTACGAATCACTAGATCTTATTTCAGAGACTTTTGAGGATAGTTATCAGGACTAGGTTGTGGCTCCCTTATAGCCCTGATGTCACTTGGTGTGATTTTTATTTGTGGGGGTATTTAAAAGACAAAGTTCATAAGAAAAGTCCCTACACAGTACAGAAATTAAAAGTACTAAGGAGAAAGATAGAACAAATGAAAAGCGAACTTCGATTCTACAGAGACTTGGCAAACATGAACTGAACATAAGATATCTTGCCAGTTTTTAACACATTTTGTTATTTTAATTCATATGCTTCACTTCTACGTATTGTTGGATGCTTATGGAGTGGGGCGAAGTACACAATACCTTGATACCCCTTCTCGTGTTCGAACATTGCACAATACTAATCCATAGACTATTGGATAGTGTGCTAGATAAGTAATTGTGAAGTTAATTATCAAGTACACTTATCTTCTTTTTTTTCTTTTGCTTCTAGTTCTTTTCTTTTGCTATATTCTTTTATAGTTCATATGTTTTTGTCAGCTCTCTTTATTCAGCAGCATGAATAGATGATAACCTTAGTCTAATAAAAATTCTTAAAAATATGAGAAAGAAAAGTGCAAGTTGTGCCAAAAAACATCTCTATGACCAAATTTCTTCAAAATCGTTTAAATATCTTCCATGTTTGGATGTCATTTTTACAGATACTAATTCATCATCATCATCATCATCATCATCATCATCATCATCATCATCAATGGCATGACAGCCCTTCATGGGCCCTAGCCTTCTTCAGAAATTTTCGCCATTCCTCCCTATCCAATGCCAAACTTCTCTAATTTCTAACACCCAAAGTCTTGATGTCATCCATCACACAGTCTTCCCATCTCAATCTCGGTCTCCCAACCTTCCTTCTTTCCATCGGAATAAATTTAAAAACTCTCTTCGCAACTCTATCATCTTGCATTCTCACAACATGCCCGGCCCAATCCAATCTTCTTATTTTTATAAATTTAACAATATCCGGCTCATTATATAATCTGTACAGTTCGAAGTTATATCTTCTCCATGTTCCGTTTTCTCTAACTGATCCAAAGATTTGCCTAAGAATCTTTCTTTCAAATGTACATAATAATGTCACATCTGACTTCGACAATGGCCAAGTCTCAGATGCGTAAGATAGTACAGATCTTATAAGAATTTTATACATCATAATTTTTGTATTCCTAAATATAATTTGAGATTTCTTATGTCTTCTAAGACCATAAAAGCATCTATTGGCAGATACAGCTACTAATTACATTCAATTATTGTTGGCAGTTCCACTTCATTTTCCTTTCAGAAATGTATACAGACTTATAGTTAGGAACAGATAGCTATGTAATATAAATCTTGAGTTTTATACAACCAGGCATTTTTTTTCTAGTAAAAATACTTCACACAGGTTCAAGATACCATCCACATGAATTATGTAGTCACTAGAATAAGAACTCTCTGGGATGAGAGGTCATGGTCTACTGGAGATGGTGGACCCAGATATTTAATCTATAACTACAATAGACAACTTTAGTGACGAGGCAAGTGTGGGCAAAGTGATCTCCTTGGCATGGCAGTAGCAGCTGGAGCGACAACTGGTTGAGTGTCAGTATTTGAAGGGGTGGGAAGTGGCATGATATTTCCTGCTTGATCCACACTGAGGACTCTGATGTTCCAAGCAATAGTAGCCGACTGTTGGTTGGGGTATGGGGTTCACGTGCGGGGAGAGGGGGTGAGAGAGAGAGTGTGTGTGTGTGTAGGTGCACACGCGCGCAATCCCATTCCCCCTTTCAGATGATAGTTGATCGTATGTGTTGGCAGACTGCAACAAATTGCCGAGTAGTTCTGTTGGTCCTAATGTTGAAATGGTATGTATGCAAGCATGCTCTCCAGGAGGAGGATGATCATGATCACAGTTTACTATATACAGTCACGAAGCCTTGGGGTGATTTTTTGCAAATCTCGCGATAGTTGCTAGCCGCTTGGAGCACTGTGAGTACTAAGAACAATAGACTGTGCCACTGCCATCGTGATCTAATATAGGCCGTAAGGCAGACAATGTGACTCGCTTAACCCGATCACAAAGGGCGACGTTTCAACCACATAAATTAATTGGAATGCATAAACAGTAACATATGTTTCACTAAAATGTAGTGTAATTCCATTAATAAAATTTAAAACAATGATTATGAGACACTTCAGACATAATTTACTTGCGAGTTAAGATGTAATATTATTTATGGTATGAAAATTACGTTGTTCGTATGTGTAATACCTGCCTTCATTTCGATTAAATATTGCGAAATTCTTGTACATTCATTTATGCACAATTCAATAATTTTCAATTGCACCACTTCTGTCTAAATTTAGTGATCTCCATTGCCTTGCCATTCATATGAAAATTATACGTTATGTTTACTATATTTAACTTATATTCCTAAATTTGCAATCATACATTATAATTAAGCATAATGTCATGTATAATATCCCGGACATTCAATTTGTCTGTATTTTAATACAAAAATTGAGTACTGAATTATTGTATTTATCTACTACTTAAGAGATGAAGTAACACAATTGTACATACACTAATTTCATAGGAGTGGTATGGTAAATGTTTTGTCTAAAATTAAGGAAGGTAGATGTGCTAAATTGAAATCCCAATATAAATTCTTTTTTATTAAACCTCAAAATAGCTTCCATTCTAAACTTGAAATGTTGACGCGAACAGATTATGTTAACATGTAAAATTCTCTTCACATTAAAATAACACAGTTTTGTAATTATTTCTGCAACATATTATGCAACAAGAAGTAAACGGAACTTATGGACACATTACACTGGATAAAGCTTAGCAATGATAAGCAATAAAGTTATAATATTTCACTGAGCTCCATACACTGAAATAGAAAACCCGAACAAACCTTATGGCCTGGTCTAGATCGAAAAAGCATTGACTGTGCCGTATTTCGCATTTTTGTGAAAAGTTCGTTATCGGTTGTAATAACTGTAAATGGCTAAAATACAATAATTTGAATAATAATATTGGACAAGGAGACGTTTGTAGTACTATAAATTGTAAGAAAAATAGGTTAGAGTTACCCTTCTTCCGAAAGATCCAGGAAGGTGAGTTTATAGAATATAGTATATATTTTATGAAGATAATATATAAACCTTATGTATTTCATATTTAAATAGTGGAAGGAAGGTGTTAATTTTTTCAAAAGAACACGATTTATGGTCTGCTAGGGAAAGAGTCTGTGATGAGGCGATAGTAGCGATCCTGGTGGTGAGCAACTATCTATGGATGCATATTTATTAAGTATTAAGCTTCGTGACTGTATATACTAGACTGTGATCATGATATTCGCTTCGAGGACATGATATCCTAAGTAACACTCCTTACTACTGATCCTGCTTATATCATGAGGCAATAGAAATTTACAAACATCGGAATAATTCTAACTGGAAAGAAAAAGCTTAATAAACTGTGGTATGAGCTCTATGACACACACACACTTACGTGAAACCCGTTCACTATCAGCATTCGGCTACTATTGATTGGAACATCAAAGCCCTTAGTGCAGACTGAGCAGGGAACAGTACGTCACTTCCTGTCCCTTCAAATACTGACTCTTGTCCAGTTGTCTCACCACTTGTTACTGGCATGCCAAGGAGATCACTTCGCCCATGGTTTCGCCACTGAAAATGTCTGTTGTAGTTGTAGAAGAAAAGTCTGGATCCACCATCTCCAGTAGACCGTGGCCTCTCATCTCAGAGAGTTCTTATTCTATTGATACTGGCCATGAAAGCCTACATTTTAAGGCACACAGTCACTTTCATTTTGTGAACATGATTTATTTATTTTTGTATGTTTGGTACATTCTCATTATACAGGGTGATTCACGAGGATTTACCGTCACTTACAGAGCTTATTTCCGAAGACATTCTGAGCAAAAAATGTCATATAAACATTTGTCCTAATCCCAGTATTTTCAGAGTTACATTAATTTGAAATTGTTGGTAAAATACCTTTTTTCTTTAGTTTTATGGGTAAAAAAAATATTACAAATAGAAACTGAACTATTCAGAAGTGTCATTTCTTTAATTGGCTAGTGTTCTGAAGCTAAAAATTTGTTAATTTCTTTGTACAGATTTTATTTTTCAATTTTTAACTAAAAATGACATCATTCTTACGCACTTATCACAAAAATTGCTGCAAATCACACGATTTTAGGAACTTGATTGTTTACAGTTTAATTATGCATGCTATACATCTCAACTTTGGAATGTGGCTGCTGAAATATACAACCAGCATTGTGCTTTTTACCCATCATTTGTAAGAAAAGGAATTTCATAGTGAAAAATAGTGGAACACGTGTTGTCAACAAATAGCTGGATACACTACGAAGATAGAATTATGCATCCTAATGTACAATATAAAAAAAATTTACAAGAGTGGCGTGATTTGTAACAATTGTTGTGATAAATGCGTAAGAAAATGTAATTTTGTAGTTAAAAATCGAAAAAAAATTCTATACGAAGCAATATGAAATTCACAACACATTTTCAGCTTCAGAATACTAGCTAATTAAAGAAATGATACTCCTGAATAGTTCATAATTTATCTATAATATTCTTTTACACTTAAAACTAAAGAATAGTGATATTTCACAAACAACTTCAAATTAGTGTAAACTTGGCTCTGATTGACTGGACGGTGTGACTTTTGGTGTTCCAAATAAGTACTTTAGTACGATTCTTGGTATCTCTCAGTACAGTCCCTACCCGGAGATCCGATTAATGGTATTTCATAAACAACTATTGATTAGTATAATTAAAATAATCAGTACCAGTTTCAGAAGACACAGCTCTGCATTATATATTGACTACACCCCAACTCTGACTACTAGCAACAGGCATTTATAATGAACACCGATCAAAATACCCCTCATTTCTCGTGAAAAACAACAACTGAATAGACTACAGTGGACTATAATGGATTTTATATTTTCAGCAGTATTAACAGCATCAAAATGACAATAGAAGAAAAAGCACTGATTCAATATGAAAAACTTATCAGATTACCAGGAAACAATTGGCTTTCATACAGTCCTCACTGTAGATTGAAAACTCAAAAAAGTTTCATATCCATTGTTCAAAAATTGAAACAGAAAATCAATATCCCAAATTTAAAAGAAAACTTACAAATTAAACCAAACCCTTTAACTCTATGAAATATAGAATATAATCTAAATTTAACAGAAGAAATACTGAAATCAGAAGTAAACACTGAAATACTAAAACAATTGTCTTTAGAGACAATTAATATTAGGTACCCTCCACAAAACTGGCTTCATTTATACACCGACGGATCCTTGATCTCCAGAGAACAAGGTGCCGGTGCAGGTGTTACTTGCTGTCTCTTCTCACTTTATAGATCTCTTGGATATGGAACAAGTTTTGATGGTGAAATCATTGCAATAAGTGAATGTCTCAGGAATCTTCTATGCCCCATCAATAAATTTAGGAATGCAGTTATATTGTCAGACTCCAAAGCAGCTATTCTATCAATCGTCTCTAAACACACACCTTCATCTCAAACAGCAGAAATAATTAAAATGCTCTCCCAATTAATATCACTCAATAAAAGAATTGTATTCCAATGAATACCATCCCATTGTGGAATCCTGGGAAACGAGAATGCGGATGCTTTAGCAAAGAAGGGCAACACTGTTACTTACAGACCTGTTACTAAATCTACATATTACTCTGTGAAGAGATTTATTAAATCTACATACTTAGACTTCAACAAACAAAATTTGATAACTCAATCCCAAGGGAAAAAATGGACCTCTCTGCATCAAAATCCACAGTTAATTCCCGATTTACCACGAAAATCGTCTGTAGCTGCATTTAGATTGGCAACAGGCCATGATTGTTCGGCCAAACACCTGCATAGAATAGGAATATATCAGTCCCCTAACTGCCCATTGTGCAACTCAAACCAAGAAATGGATTCGGAACACCTCAAAATCTGTGCTTGAGTGGCTGGTCATGATAATATCTTTGAAAAATATTGGAGTGCAAGAGGTCAAATGACTTTATTGTCAAACGCCTGGCATTAGAAAACAACAACATATTGTCAGCAAACAGCTGAATACATTAAGAAGATTGATTGATTCAAATTAGTGTAACTCTGAAAACATTGAGATTAGGACAAATGTTTATATGACATTTTTTGCTCAGAATGTCTTCGGAAATAAGCTCCGTAAGGGATGGTAAATCCTCGTGAATCACCCTATATATCTGTTCTGTAATAATACATTTTAATTTTAGGGTTTGATGTTGGTTTACATTCTGTTGTTTTGAACTTTGAAGATATTGTAACTTTAATGCAATATAATTTTTAGCACTTATATTACATTAACATGTACAAATGACTTCAAATTGATAAAATATTAAGTTGGGATACATGTGTGTAAAACTCTTTGTTGTATTGTCTCAGCTGGACCAGTTTGAGTGTGAAATCGAGTCTCTGTTAGCGGGGAAGAAGAAGAGATTAGACAAAGACAAGCAGGACCGGGTAGAAGAACTGAAAAGTAAAGTTGAGAAACACCGGTATCACATTCGCAAATTGGAAACACTCCTGAGAATGTTGGACAATATGTCTGTGGAAGTTAGTCAGGTAAATAGGTGGTCACTCTTGTGTGGCAGAGAGTGGTATGTTTAGTTTTGTGAGTTGTTACTGTGAAAGTTAAGTTAAGTATATACAGGATGTTTAAAAAATACGGGGCATAATTTCAGGTATGTATTTCCCACATGTAGACAATCAAAATAGTTCATTACAACATGTGTCCGGAAATGCTTCATTTCCGAGTTATGGCCTTCACAACATTGAGATTCACTGGAACGTTTTTCTTTCCCCAGGTCGTTGTCATTACAGAAGATGTTCAAAATGTCTACCTCCTGCTTAAATACAGACCTCACATCGATGTCTCATTGACCTGCGAACACGATCCCAAACTCCAGGAGTATTGCGTATGTCCTCAGAACATGCCACAATTCGATTTCGAAGGGATTCCAAATCAGGCACCGGAGACGAATAAACCAATGATTTTAAATGGCCCCACAAGTAGAAATCGAGAGGGTTCAGATCAGGTGAGCGTGGAAGCCAAGCAATTGGGCCACCTCTACCTATCCATCGATCAGGAAACCTTCGATCCAAGTACCGGCGAGCTGTACGACTGAAGTGTGCAGGAGCGCCATCATGCAAGAAGTGAATGTGTTGACGATTGATCAGTGGAGTGTCTTCTAAAACATGAGGTATGGTGTTTTCCAGGAAGTTTGTGTACGCCTGCCCCGTAAGTCTGTTTACAAGTACATGGGGTCCAACTAATCGATCACCAATGATACCGGCCCATCGATGTGAGGTCTGTATTCAAGCAGGAGGTGGACATTTTGAACATCTTCTGTAATGACAACGACCTGCGGAAAGAAAAATGTTCCGGTGAATTTCAATGTTATGAAGGCCATAACTCGGAAATGAAGCGTTTTTGGACACATGTTGTAATGAACTATTTTGATTGTCTACATGTGGGAAATACATACCTGAAATTATGCCCGTATTTTTGAAACACTCTGTATACTGATGCATCATATTCTCATGTATGAATTAATTTGATCTTGTAATGACCGGTATAGTATTTCAGTTCATGTAGTTAAATATTCACTGCAAGATCCGAAATTGATAAGACCAGTAATCAAAAAGATTTAACATGGTGCAAAAAAAATATGAAATATCTGGACATAAGAAGTAGCTATATATCTTACTTATTGGGTTCTGTTTAAGGAACGTACTGTTTTTTACACTTAAGATAAGGATAATTAAGAACTAAGTAATCTTGAAGAAATGTGTGTTCCAGAATCTCTAAACCTTTCCATAAAATTACCGTATTATGCTGTGTAGGAATCGAGGTGGTTAATGTAGTAAAGCAATTAGTTGGAAGGTACAGATTCGATCCCAGATATAGACAGAAGATTTTTCTCTTTGCCATAACTTCCAGAATTAACTTTGTGGCCACTAAATCACCTATGAAAATGAGCATATTGATCTTTCCTATGCCATAGTCACTTAACACAAAAGCAAAAGGCCGAGATGTTTACCCTTACGTACCTAAAAATAGGTCAGCATTATCTTCTACAGTAAAGTAACCAATCATGTGCAGAATTCCAGAGACTAGATTACAATGTTATTTAAGTGATATGAAAATAAAGGTGTTTCGTAACTTGTGTTATTATTTATTTACTTATTTTTATTTCAGATAAGAAGAATTAAAGATGATATAGAATACTATATAGAATCTTCGCAAGAGCCAGACTTTGAGGAGAATGAGTATATTTATGACGACATCATTGGCTTGGATGAAATCGAATTGTCTGGAGTAAGTACACGTTATTGTTCGAGTATCTTGTGGTTATTTCAGTTATTAAATTCAATTCTTCCTAACACGAATATTTGAGAATTTTGAGGTAATTACGGCATACTTAATCATTGTTTGATTTCACAAAACAATAAGGAAAAAATTTATTCTAATATTTATTTATGAAACATATTAATATATGGAAATCATGGTCTAGTGGCCAGAGCTTCTGGCTATAGTTCATGAGGTCCCGGGTTCGATTCCCGGTTAGAGCACAGGAATTTTTCCTTAAAGGGGATTATTCCTGTGTTCGTCCATGGTCTGGAATTTAGGTTAAGTTTAGATTTAAGACCTCTCCTGGCACCACATTATCATAATCATCCTATCACATCATTGGGGTAATGTAACTCCGCCTTCCAGGCGCCCCAACCTCAGAAGTGGGTTACAACTAAGCCACTGTCAGGAGAGAAGACCAGAAATGTCGAAAAGACAACCTGGTGGCATTGGATATATATATATATATGTGTGTGTGTGAAAATTATGTAGTGTGTTAGGAAAATGGTGCTCTCTCTCTCTCTCTGTCTGTAAAAAATAAAAAACAGATATAGGATAATGACAGGAACAAAATCCCGTGCTTGTCTTGGCATGTCATCTAATATTTTTTGCATTGAAGAAGTCATATGTTAGTATTGTATTTACTTTGCAAAATAGTCTGAATGTATCAGTGGTCAATGGTTTCGCATTAAAATATGATACTAATCAAACGGCTATAAAAATGTACTATGTTTGATTTTGTCCTGACCTTAAGACCTTGGTAGGCTGGGTGGAATAGCTATAGTTCTCTCTCTCTCTCTCTCTCTCTCTCTCTCTCTCTCTCTCTGATAATTTGTAGTTTACATAGAACAGGATTTCTTAGTAATGTTATGTCAGTTTTAAAATTTCATTTCTCATTAGAAATGTGTAGATCCTGGATGTTAGGCAAAATGCCTTGTTTTAAACTGAGTGCATGTATGAATGACCTATTAGAGATAAACACGTTTCCACACATTTGGGGATGATAAGCCCAATTTTTATTTTGCCTTCTTTGCCTATTTTAGCTCCCATTGCCTATTTAAAGGTTAAATGCCTTTTTTAGCCTTTTTACGTCGTTATTGTACATTTTCTATATTTTTAATTCATTTAAAATAAACCGCACATAAATTATATTAAAAAAAAAAAAACAAAAAGGAACGGTTGTACAAATTGAAAATATATATTCACCTCACACAAATATTTGCTGAGAATCTTATTCTCCAGGAATACATATGTTTCCAAGAAGTCGTAAACTTTTCTCCCCTACCGATTCCATCTTTTATGTCACTTCACAAAGATATTTGAACAGTACAACCCTCAGTGCTTAGGTCACTTTGGGGTTTACCAGCGAAAGAAAGGGGATGAGGGAAGTATTGAAAGCAAGTCTCCAGGTCCTGTTACTGTTATCGCTTGCACGCACAAGTCACGTGCACTTTGAAGTCTCTAATCCCTTCTCACACCTCTCTTTTTCCCGATCTCTGAAAGAAAGTAGAAACAGTCCTTCTGAAGTAAGTTGTTTTAAGTTTGCTCCAATCACTTCAGTAGAAGTAGAAAGATCTCTTTTCCACCATGAAAAACGTTCTCCCTGACTGGCTGCTCACTATGACAGTTGACAACTTAAAAAAGCATCTTGTTGTGACATGTACCAAGGAAAGTTAGTACCATATTGGATAGTTTATTAAGTATTTGTCTATTTTTTGTCTGTTTTCATGAATAATAAATGCCTACTTTTAGTGCCTATATGCCTCCCTATTTTAACGAAAATAAATGCCTAAACATCCAGGCTCTATACTATTTCCAACTGAAGATTGAAGTAGATATAAACAAAACCGAAATGTATTACTCCGCAATCGCAAGCTAGTTACCAAAGCAGCCACCAGGGCACATTATTTTCAGCAAGTGAGCACACAGGGCAGCCATCATCTGGTATATTGCAGACAACATTTCAACACAATCATTAAACTAACCCATAAAATGCTACAGAAGGTTAATAACAAGACTTGCATTATTTTAATAACGTTAAAATGTTATTAATATAATAATTAGATTCTACTTGCGTCAGTGTGTGAACTCTTATACCATTAATCGTTTCTTGATAGCGGCTCTATCCCCTCCATATCCGACACAACCACAACACTATAACACACGCTTCGTGTACTGACTGATTTAACAATAGGCTACTGCAATACAATACAAAAATCACTGTCGTCTGCCACGAACAAACTGTTGCGACTGAGACATTGACCTCGACCTCAGATGGTGCGAGAAAGATGAAGTCGGGGATTCACAAAGTCATCTTTCACGTGATCAAGGCATGCATCTCTCATGTGATCGTTCTCGGAACGCAAATGCACTAGAGGCAGGGGGGAGACGAATTTTGTGCTGACACGGTGATTCAAAAACACAGGGATATCGAAGAATTTTCATTAGTTAGATATATGCGCGTTGATATGGAAGAGTTCATTATTTCTCTACTGGGAATAATGGATTTTCTTTTTCTGTAGATTCGTAATTAAATGTTATTCTTTGAAGAGCAGAGAATTTCTTTAATTCTATAGACATTTCTTTGAGGTTGGCTACACTGAATCTCGCACTGTGTTATCAGCTGTGCTGATTTGCTCTGTGAAGCTGCAGGTCACCTTGGGAGGAACTTAATGTCTATTATGCATGCGCGTTGCCATAATATACGTTACAATGATTTATCATGCAATATCTGAAACTACTAATATAAACATATTGTTTAAATCGTAAGGAAGTGTTCTTATAAGCATGTTTAATTTACCCATAGTCCATGTATATTATACATTTTATTATTTTAGAAGGAACTATTTTAATGTGAGGAAGAAGATGACAAGCATGAGCTTGGAGGCGTTGTGCGTTCAATAGCCATTCAGGAACAATTAAGCCACGTACATTTATTTACATTTACTTCAATCTTTAGCTGGAAAGAGAGTAGTAATGTGTAACTGCAGAATGAAAGAAAACAACTTGATGCTTTATTGATATGCATATTTTGTCTTCTCTTAAGGTTGGTCTCCCGTCATCTGCGACAACAGATAGCAACAACAGTAATGACACAGGAGGTACCCCAACGTCCACCACATCGGGTAACTCGCCTGCTCCCTCCCCTCCTCTCAATGCCCTGCATAACCATTCCAGTGACAGCTCCAACGAAGACAAGAAAAAGTCAAAGGATGACCTGCCAGCTAAGGTATGAATTCTAGAGTAGTATCTAGTGTAGGACAGGAAAAATTTACAACATAAAATTTGTGGGATTATTATAGTTACTGTAATTATTGTTATTAACCCAGATATGCCTGAAATATTTTTTTGCAATTTTTGTGTATTTTTCAAAACTCATTTAATGCAGTATATAACTGAAGTATTTGTATGGTGTCGAAACATTCTAGTTGTAACTGGTTGAGCTAGAAACAGGTGTCCTTTTAAAAGGACAGTAGGCATATGAGCATACATTTTAAGGAATAATTATATACTATGCTTACATAAAAGGAAATAATGTAATTGTTGTAATTTGCAATTATTATTATTATTATTATATTATTATTATTATTATTATTATTATTATTAGTAGTAGTAGTAGTAGTAACAAATTATTACGTTATTATTTTATTATAGTTTCTTTATTATTACTAATATTATTCTGAAGAATGATGCATTGTGGCTAAATTCGTTTTAACTCTAGAATGCTTTCGTCATTGAATAGTACCATATTGCTATTGATATGTAAAAATAAGTAATAGGCGAAAAGAGTGTTGAAGTTTCGAGGAGGAGATTATATTGGGAGAGAAGTGATGATACATATATTGAAGCAGTTGCTGTGGCAATGTCGAAATACAGATTTCAGTTCATTTTATAAAATCTACATTGTTATGACAATGACAATTTAGATAGAAAATAAGACCCTTCCAAAAATAGTAAATGAAAAACAATAGAAACTTATGTCTGTTCAATACCTCCCTCCTAGATGTTGATACAGCGTCGTAAAATAACCAAATAAAATAAAAAAAAAATAAATAAATAAATAAAAATACCTCCCTCCAGAACGTAAACTCCACTTGTAAACAGATCTTGCTGTGCAAATCTGGTTTTCAGGCGTATCTCCCTGTGAAGCAGACTTGAATAATTTCAAAGGAAAAATTGTTCTGGAGCCAGGTATCGATCCCGGGGCCTTTGGCTTAGCAAACCAACGTTCTGCCGACTAGCTACCCAGCAACTACACCCGACACTGTCTCAACTTTTCCATTCATATCCAGACAACTCAGTGGGCTGACAAGATTCCAGAAACCCAATTCTGAGTGCACACGAACTCTGTGTGGCATTTGTAGGCTGCATTATAGTGATATGTCTGTATCTGAGATGAAATTTCGCCCGTAGCATAATTTTCAAACGTAGATAGCATTTCATGCAGGGAAAATTCACTAAAATTGAAATAGCGAAACAATTTCAAAATATATGGGGATATGCCTACTGTCCTTTTAAAAGGTTACATAAGTTTTCATGATGAAAGAGTGATGGAACGGAGAAAAATTCTCTCCGGCGCCGGGATTTGAACCCGGGTTTTCAGCTCTACGTGCTGATGCTTTATCCACTAAGCCACGCTGGATACAATCCCGACACCGTTTAGAATCGTCTCAGATTAAGCTCCATCTCTCGGGTTCCCTCTGGTGGCCGCCCTCTACACTACGTCATAGGTGTCTATGAACGCAGGACCGAAGTCCATACATGTGTTGAGGTGCACTCAGATGAGTGACTAAGTTTTCGTCATTGTCATGTCGCAATGAATAGATATTTCGAACGCATTGTGGTTTCACATTATATTTATATTTATTAGGAGTCGTTTGATCTACAACAATTTGTAAAATAATTCCGAATTGTAAATATATTTAACATTCTTATATGATTTGCGTCTCGGATACTATAGCTGAAATAAACGAACAATTCTCATGTCCATATCTCAAACTCATTGATGACCAGAACTCTAATTACCAGTCTTACCACACCTAGCAAGCCTCTAATTAAGACCAGTAATAGTGACACCTGTGAAAAATCAAATGTGTTAACTGTAGGGAGGGTAATTTGAAATATTGACAACTGTCCTTTTAATAGGACAGTAGGCATATCTGGGTTAACAGCTATAATTATGAAATTACAGAATATGATAAATTTAATTTGAAGAAGGGCTGGCAGTGTGCAGAAAGACTTTTTACTGAAAATATTCACATGTCATGTGTTTGCTTCTGAAAATTTATAAAATAAATTGTAGGTAGAAAATGGAACAGAGGGGATGAATATTTCCTTCCTTCCAATCCTCGTGAATTAAAAATCTGGCTGATTTTATAGTTGTACATTTTGGAATCTTTCAGTCTGGCAATTGTAAAGTTGCCTCGTTTAATTATTAGGCAGCGGCATTCCTTTTAAGATTTGTAGGTCTTTATTGCATGCACCGATAATAAAATGAAAATGCGACGTTGTCAAGTCTTGTTTGTTGCTGCTATATATTAATATAACATTGATAAGGGCTAGGCTTAATTGCTCAAAGCATGGGTTAATTTGAAGATTATTTATATTATTTAGATTATTTATTTTAAATTAATTATTTAAAGAAATAATTAAATGTTTCTCCATAAGGAAAACCGGAAAGTTTGACTTTTTGTAATAATTCTTTTATTGTTTAGGATTGGCCCTTATTGTAAGAACTGTATATTTCACGGCGAATGTAATCACACGTAAAACCATCTACTTTATTAAATTTTGTGACTTTGTGTCCACGCTTTTTAGGTGTCTTAGGTCCCTTTTTTACAATTTTACTTACAGTATTTCTATTTACTTTAAGAATTTTAGATGTCTCCGAAATTTTTCCTTGACCTAAATTGTTTTTCAGAACATACGTGTGAGCATTGCACACAAACGTTTGACACTGCTTACATAATTTTGGTCTAGCTTTTGAATTTGAATTGTTATTTAACTCTGATATATTATTATTATTATTATTATTATTATTATTATCATTATCATTATTATTATTATTATTATTATTATTATTATTATTACCATCGTCATTATTGACGTTCATGGGTATCGGTTCTGACACTTCACTCGCTTCCCACGGCCTCCACATTTTTATTATACACTGAATTGTAATATAATTAATTTTCATTGTGAACTAGAACAAGACACACTCTAAAATTTGCAACTCCGCATGGAGTATTGGAGCAGCCTTCAAAAGACTTGACGACGACAATCGACAGCGCCATAATTAAAATTATTGAAACTACAAAGCTTCCGTCCTCTTTGACACCGCTAGCCTACTAATTAAACGTGGCTACTTTATACATATTGGTAAAATTTTAGTTTCACTGTAGTAATGACACTGTTACAGTTGACATTTGGCAGAAATTTATTAATCTCGTAAAATTCATGTTTCAGCCTGTGAAACCAACAGCTGTTAGAGTGAGCAACAGCAATTCCTTGATTAGTTCCAGTAACTGTTCACAGGTTGCACTGAAACCAGTCCTTAACTCAAGTACACCCAGTAAGCCTGTATCAGGTAAAAGGCTACTTGAAATCAATTTAAAAACTTCTTAAGAGAAATTATTGTTATTTTCCAATATGATTTTAATGTTCGTTGTTAATTGTTTTCAGGCTCAATGTCCCAGTCTACACCTAATAATAGTTCTCCAAGTTCGGGGCTTAGTAATCACATAGTTGGGAACTTCGCAGCAGTTGCAGCCGCCAACACACAACCAAACTCCACTTCCAGTAAAAACACATGTTAGTATGAGTTCTTTATTTTTATTACTTTCTACAAGAGTCGTCCTTAACAGTCCTGGTCACCTTATATGTAGGGACCTGAAAATTTCGCGTTTGCAAAATCCGCGAATTTTTAAATTATGGGGTAGGAAGTATGTTTTCCACCTGTATTTAGCATGATTTTATAGCAGAATTGAAAGTGCGAAAAAAATGCGAATTTCCTATCAAATTGGGAAATCACGAGAAAAATGCTATTTAATAGCTATTTTTCTGCAAAATGCTATTTTTCAAACAAAAAGCTCATTATATATATACACAAATTAAAGGCACTTTTTAAGTCCATTGGATGAAGCTACATGCAAAGATGTGTTTTCCAAAGCTGCTCAATCACCAACGAATAAACTGTCAATTTTGAAGAAAAAGGACCCTGGCCAAAAGAACTTTGAGGCTATGTTTCCATGATTTTCGAGTATACCAAAACAATAACCTTAAAGTGCATACAATTCATTTAAAAAGCTTATTGAACAGCACGTGAAATATGTGACATAGTGAAAGTGTTTAATGCTTTAAGAACAGAGAATAAAGCATTTTCAGAATATTGTTTGCAAATATTATGGACAGCAACGAACAATTTTGACAGTGAACGTGTTTTATCACAGTATGGTACTGTTGTTTCAGATAGACTATGTAATTTGAAGGAGGAAAACGCTGAACTGTGCACAGTGTTATCCTTTGAGAAATGAAAGGTAGAATGCACAAACTTTCCTTTGAGAAAAAAATAGATGCTACTTTTGACGAAAATAGATGCTAAAAATTCATGTCCCTACTTATATGCCATTAAATCTTAAGTTTGCAGGTTCAAAGAAGTTCTAATGTGATGGGTTTTTAAGCGTAAAAAGCCGTTTGTTCAATTTTCATCGGAACAGAAGTAAATTGGGGTGTTATGCATCATAGGTTTACAGCATGTGAAAGAAGTTCTCTGTCCAAATAGCAGGGATTTATACAAAATTTATTGGCTGTTTAATGTACAAGTTGAAATTCAGCTTTGTTAATCATCATCCTTATAATCTGTCATCTTATCATGACGGGTAGTGAATTCTTACAAGTGCTCCCTTCTCAGAAATAGACGTCTTAATGTTGTTGCGCTATGTAGTGATTAAAGTAAGGTTGTGTAAAAATTTACATCTTGTGAATCTTTTATATATTTTTAAAAAATTGCAGCATGGATGGTTGCATGTATATATTTACCATTTTTAGTGCATTACAAGTCTGACATCTGGTGATAATATCTCTTCAAAAATGAAATCTATTCATATCACTGGCAAATGCTGTCACGTGTATAGCCTAATGTTATGTTTTGCACTTGTAGCACACACTTCAGAGAATGGGAGTCTGCCATCCAGTACAGCGCCATCGCAGCAACAACAACCTCCATCATTATTACAACTCACAACATCTCCTCCACATGCAACGTCTGCGGGCTCAGCTGGGTCAGCCCCTACATCCGCCTCCTCCCACCATCAGCAGTCTTCATCAGCGTCCGTATCAGTGGCGGGGACAACGGCATCAGTCCATCACCATCATCAGCCATCGTCAGCAACAACACAACAGCAAGGGCAGACAGTTCAGTCCACAACACACCATCAGCAACCTACATCCAGAGATGTAAGTATCTTGTACACAACATACGAGTTAATGGCTGAAGAGCATTTGGGTTAATTCCTTCAAGTGCTTAGGCCACATTCAATCATTTCCAGTCGCAGAAATCCAAAAATATACCAGACTCTAGTTATACAGTGTCTGGCAAGATAGACCTCAGCTATGTCAATGAAGCTTGGAGTACTTGACATTTTAACACTCAGTAAAAATGAGATTTTTAAAGAAGACTGCTGTTAATTCTTCTGGATTATGTTACTAATGGTTCAGTTTTTACAAGAATACAGGGAGCATCGGCTTCAACAGAATGCCTAGACAAATTCTTTGCTACATACCACGAGGGAAAAATTGCTCATTAGTAGGACTAGGATTTTGATGAAATTGCATCTTTTTTCTAATGTTTAGGTGAGGGGTTTGGACTTTTTCCATTGCTGGTTGTCACAATAAAAAAATTAAGACACAACGTTTCGAAGGGTGGTTCTCCCTTCGTCTTCAGGTGGAAGGAAGGAGAGAAAGGAAAAAACCTACTGTTGGGATCGTTACATACAGCTATTCAGTCGCACAGAAGGAGAGAAAAAAACCTACTGTTGGGATCATTATGTACAGCTATTCAGTCGTACAGAATAGCTGTACGTAACGATCCCAACAGTAGGTTTTTTCCTTCCTCTCCTTCCTTCCACCTGAAGACGAAGGGAGAACCACCCTTCGAAACGTTGTGTCTTAATTTTTTGATTGTGACAACCAGCAATGGAAAAAGTCCAAACCCCTCACCTAAACATTAATGATCCACCATTGCTTTCCAACCCCTCATGTAGATCATCTTTTTTCTAGTAAGCCAGAAACATAGCTGCTTTAGTATTTATATGTTATGTGATAAACTGAGTGTTTTAAGACATATTTGTTAGGGCATTTTTTGCATTTTTGCCTGTTTCGACTCATAAGAGCATCTTTTGTTTTATTCGTTCATTTTTTTAGGCATTTTCATTTAATTTTGGCCATAAACCCCCCACCCCTCATTATTAATGTTGTTGTTGTTTTCTAATGCCAGGCGTTTGACAATAAAGTCATTTGACCTCTTGCACTCCAATATTTTTCAAAGATATTATCATGACCAGCCACTGAAGCACAGATTTTGAGGTGTTCCGAATCCATTTCTTGGTTTGAGTTGCACAATGGACAGTTAGGGGACTGATATATTCCAATTCTATGCAGGTGTTTGGCCAAACAATCATGGCCTGTTGCCAATCTAAATGCAGCTACAGACGATTTTCGTGGTAAATCGGGAATTAACTGTGGATTTTGATGCAGAGAGTTCCATTTTGTCCCTTGGGATTGTGTTATCAAATTTTGTTTATTGAAGTCATTATTAATGTAAAATAATGTTTATATCCTGTGATATTTTCTCTACATATTTTGTCCATTAATACCCATTATTTTGTGTAATATTTCAATCGTTTTTGTACACAAATATTGCCATTTTAACGTAGTACACTCCATGCAATGGATCAGTTAAACCACCCCTTCAATACCATATATTTAAAGTTTAATTGCGAAGGTGCCATCATCATCCAAACAAGTATAAGTCCAAAGGCCTGTTACGGTCCCAGTAAGTCATTCTCAGTCCACCTTTTTTTTTTTTTTTTGGACTGTCCAAAGATCTCTTCCTTTGTGCCCAATATGATTTTATTGTAACGTATGTAGCATAGGGTAACCGACACAGTCCTTCTTAAGATAACTGAATTTTTTTATAAACATTTGTCTGAAATGTTTGAGTTTAGCCTTTTAAAATAAATAAGTGGCATTTTCTGATTTTAAAAAACTAGGTAAAAAAGTTTTGAAATAACTAGTTCCAGTTTGTTCCACTGTGTTTTCGAGCATATGTTTTCGATATTTTGTTATCTGAAGAACAAGCATAGAAATAACCTAAATTTAGATCCTGATTTGAAGTTAAAAGTAGGAATTATAGAACTAGATGTGGAAGGAATTGTTCGAAAAAAAAAATAGGCATGATTTCTTCTGTGATATTTAAATGAAAAAAATGCTAGACGTTTCATATTTTTAAAATTTGTTATGAATAAAGGTTAGTGCAAATTACCTTTTCTTATGTGCTACCGATCTCCATCTATTTACAGCTGCTTTGATGTCTGTAAAAATTTGGGGTCTGTGAGTGACCTTCGAAATGGAGGGGTCCACAGCCCTTAGCTAATTCTGAACCATGGACTAAGAACTAGTGTAATATAGTGCAGAGTGTCCATAATTGGAATAGATCAATTTAATTGGCAGAGCCTTAAATAGCACTGACAACTTGATTCTTTCAAATCACTGAATCAATTCTAAAGTTAGTTAATGTGAAAAGAAACCAGTATACTCTAATAAGACTGCCCAACTCTAATCTTATGGAATTTGCCAACAATAAAAATCGAGTACAGTGAAACTTCTCCTTACGGACACTCCCAAGATACGGACACTCTTCATATACGGACAGATTTTTATGTCCCAACTGAAATAATATAGAAATAATGATAAATTTAACTCTCGTTTACAGACACTCTCAGACACGGACACGGACAGCTGTTTCACAGTCCTAAAGCTTGCTTTACCTCCTGACTGCGGACAGAACTTGGACTTCAAGACCTAATGTGTTACAAAAATGGAAAATTTAGTTTTTTGAGAACTGCACAGAAATTCTATAAGATGAAGGAAGATAATAAGTGTCTCGTAGGCTACCACTAGCCCAGCCGGCTACCCCTTGTTAGCTGGAAGCGGCTGGATAAACAAAGTCATAAAATTTAACCTGTCTGATGGGTCCAAGGTTTCCGCGATCGTGAAATTGTATTCGACACATGATAGGGTTAGTAGGATTATTCTCTTCACTTCAATCAGTTGTACTGTTTCGAGAGACATGGCACCTGAACGTAAAGGTTAAGTTGAAAACTGTAAATTACAGTACTGCATAACTGTAGACCTAGAATAAAATTGCATGGCACAGTACTGTATTTTCCTTTTTCGGTCTTATCTACTGTAGTTCAAAGTTGCAAAGAATTTACTGTAGTACAATATACTGTATTTAGAATTAAACTACAGTAATACATTTCATTTAAAGCGTGAAGGGATACATAATGCATGTTATAAATTTACTGTTAGATTGGGGAGCCTCCCTCCCAATAAAGGACACCTCCCACATGCGGACAGATGTCCGTAAATGAGAGGTTTCGCTGTATCGTGTCACAGCAGTAGCAGCATACCTGGAATTTGTTTCATTCAGATGTCAACGTCGCAGGGTGGAAGCGTTAGTACGGGCAGCCAGCTGGTCTCTGCATTATCTCAACAAGTTGCAAAGCAGCAGCAGAGTCTGGTCAACTCCATGGATCATCACCAACATAACAACAATTCCTCATCGCCACCTTCATCTGTGAGTAGTGCGCCATCACCTCTCCCCACAGCGGGCACAACAACGCCGTCACCTGCCCAACAACAGCAGTCCACACAACCCTCACATCAGGGCTCCATAGTTCCGACATTAAATGGTCCCATCACGTCTAAGGTCAGTATGTGAAATATTATACATAACGAGAAAAGATCAGTAATTTCATGGTGTGGTTGTTTTGACAATGATAATATGATACAGAATTTGACATGAGGTAGAATTTCAGAAGGCTTCCCTTCTGAAATGCAGACAGACTGAGGTTCCTTCATTTCCTGAGACAGGATTAAACAGATGCGAAATCAGTCATTTATGTCACAGAATCCTGTATTCATATGGGCTATTCCATATGAAATCTATCAGTAAAAAACCTCGCATTTTTTTAATACTCTAGTCTATGTGGATGACGTGAATATGTTAGGAGAAAATCCACAAACGATTAGGGAAAATACAGGAATTTTACTGGAAGCAAGTAAAGAGATAGGTTTGGAAGTAAGTCCCGAAAATACAAAGTATATGATTATGTCTCGTGACCAGAATATTGTACGAAATGGAAATGTAAGAATTGGAAATTTATCTTTTGAAGAGGTGGAGAAGTTCAAATATCTTGGAGCAACAGTAACAAATACAAATGATACTCGGGAGGAAATTAAACACAGAATAAATATGGGAAATGCCTGTTATTATTCGGTTGAAAAGCTTTTATCATCCAGTCTGCTGTCAAAAAATCTGAAAGTTAGAATTTATAAAACAGTTATATTACCGGTTGTTCTTTATGGTTGTGAAACTTGGACTCTCACTTTGAGAGAGGAACATAGGTTAAGGGTGTTTGAGAATAAGGTGCTTAGGAAAATATTTGGGGCTAAGAGGGATGATGTTACAGGAGAATGGAGAAAGTCACACAACATAGAACTGCACGCATTGTATTCTTCACCTGACATAATTAGGAACATTAAATCCAGACGTTTGAGATGGGCAGGGCATGTAGCACGTATGGACGAATCCAGAAATGCATATAGAGTGTTAGTTGGGAGGCCGGAGGGAAAAAGACCTTTAGGGAGGCCGAGATGTAGAAGGGAAGATAATATTAAAATGGATTTGAGGGAGGTGGGATATGATGATAGAGAATGGATTAATCTTGCTCAGGATAGGGACCAATGGCGGGCTTATGTGAAGGCGGTAATGAACCTCCGGGTTCCTTAAAAGCCAGTAAGTAGGTAAGTAATTTTTTCCCTATTTATACAAGGTGCTGAGGAGAGTGCATTTTCAAAAATATACTATCGAAAGTCAAACGGTTTTCGTACTACTGAGCGACAAATTTAGCGTATTTTATAAAAACAAGCCTCTTTCAGCGCTCAGAACTCTGGAACCATTTACTGCAGAACATTGAACGGGAGCTTATTTTGAAGCTGACATTTGGTAGGTTATGATAAGAAGTAATACTTATTTTTGTTGTACACAGAGAGACAGATAATCTGATTTTACTTACTTTTAGGCTTTTTGCCCATTTGTAAAAATGTAAAAAAAAAATTGAGAAAAAACCTTGCATTATTAAGAGGGATTCGGCATTGTTTGCTTAGTGGCTCGGCAATAAGTTTCGAGGGTATTAAATAAATTATTTTCACACGCCTGGACTTGAACGGTGCAGTACCGCACGCACTGGCCAAGAGCTGAAGATAAGCGAGCGTTGGGCGTCATTTTACTCCTGTGTTTATGAAAACTTGTGATAAAGCTAGCCCAGCTATGCGCTACTAGACGAAACATCACGTGTTTATGTCTCCTGGCCTTGCTCGTCTCGGCTAGCTCCCGCCTCACAGTCAGCTGGTTACTTCACGCACGTACTATTTATTTTCTTTATTTGATATTTTCAATACTTTCTTATCAACGGTGCACCAGTAAAAAATATGTGTTTATTTGTACTTTCAATGCGGAATCTAACCATATATTTTAAAAAATTTTTCGTGGTCAAAGGCGTCTTAATGAAGAAAAATCTAAATTTCTCCATTTCCATAAAAAGTAAGAAAAACTGTTTACATGTCAATATAAACTTTAATTTCTTAGCATCAAAATAAACCGTGATTTTGATCATTGGGTGAAAGGGTTTCGGAGCCACAACAGTTTAAAGTTGCTAATTTTATGAAAATAGGATAAATTTAAATATTTTTAATTTAAACACTATGAAGTTCTGATGCCACAAACTTTGCACAAAGCATTGTATCACAGTTGTCAATGGACAGAAAAAGTTTCATTGTATTTAAAAATTGCAAGGTCAATTTTCTCTATATTTCGGTCGATTTGAGATGGAATAGCCCATATGATGAAAAATAGCATTGTCGAAGTCACCAATTTCAGAACCAAAGTTTTTACTGCATTGCCATTTAAGGCCACCACACACAGAAAGCTAAGCTACGCAAGCTAAGGAAAAAAGTAGTTCTAATGTAGATATATGGAATGGCACTCACCGAGTGTTATGCTAAGATAAGCCAAGCTGAGTTTCACAGATCGCCTAGGAGGCAATTTTCGTGTTGTAGCTAGCTTCACACATGCACGTAATCAGTGTTAGGAGACATCTAACAGACTGTTGTGTGTAACTTTTGTGTAGGCCTACTTTAATAATTATTTTATTGTTTCTGTGTGCTAATTATCATCGAAGACAGACCAAGGAAGAAAAGACTAATTAAAGAAATACAAAAATATCCATATCTCTGTGACACAACCTCAAATTGTTATAGAGACAACCAGGAAAAACAACTGTTAGTAAGAAATAAGTGAATCTCTCGGAACTGATTGTACGTATCATTTATTCCTTTATTATCATACCCTTTGTATTATAATTTGAATACTGCTTATTAATTCAGTAATATGTTTTTCATTTTATGAAATAAATTTATTACATTACACTAAAGTTTATATTGCTAACTTAATGATGAGCTCATTTTGAACAGCCAACCTTAATTTCGGCCTCTAAGCAGCCATTTTCATCTTCCACGACAGCAGCCAATGCCTAAAATTGCCTCCCCTTCAAATACTAAGTGGATATTCTCTTATAGGCCTATTAATATTATATCTGAACTGCAACCGAACACGAGCGCTGCTCATTCGGTCTTAAATTTTGTTAATACTACTGTATCTCCTGTTTTATATTGTTTGTATTATTTTATTTCTATTTCTCTTGTTTGTTTGTAATTATATTCTTTATTCTGTATATTTAAATTTAAATAAATAAAAATGTAATGCAGTCAATCTGTCTAGCTTAACTTAGCTACCATTTCATATCATAGCTTAGCTTTGTGTGTGGTAGCCTTTACTTTGTATAGTTCCAGAGTTCATGTTGAACCATACATAGACTAATCTCCATTTCAGTTTGGTTGATAGGCCTTCCCCTCTACTCACACTCTTTACCATCCATGAAGGAGAAGATGCTACTGTCCATCTCACTAACATTCGACTGATTGATTTTGAACACAGTGAAAATTCTTACTATTGAAAATGTTTACCGGTAATCTATATTTCGAAAGTCTATACTAAGCGTTTATATTGCATTTTATTGTTGTTTATATCAACTGGCACATTAAAAAGCTACTGAGAGCAGAAGATAAATGTTTTCTTCACCGCTAGTTGCTACTCTATAGCATACACAATGGGACAATCTACACTGTCATTCCCCCCTGACTTCATAATACAAACTAACATTCCTTAATTTAATTATTAGTTGAAAATATTGTAAGAACGGCATTAAAATATACTCAAACTTGTAATTGTTAAAGATATGTGTCACTGTATTTCATATCCACTTATGTACTTTATTTAATATTTTATTTTCTTGTGTGTAGAACTTGGGGGGGTGCAGGTATAAGAGGTAACAGCTACCGTTCTGTTACTGACGGACTCAGGGCAAGTAGAAGGGGAAAGAAATGCCTTTGCTTCCTCTCAACTTGTATGAAATGTCGTTTAGGTCTCCATCAAACATCAACCCAGCAATCTATCTTCCTGATGACGATGGTGGTGGTGTTCACTTAGTGTTGTGTTATTGTTTTCAGGTTCCTGAAGGCATGTCATCTCTCAAAGTGATAGCACAGCAAGTTATTGATAGAGCTGGTTTGGAGATTCCTCCTTCAGAACCCAGCAGAGGACTGTTTGACAGCAAACTACAACAGCAGCAGCAACAGTCAGTGACGTCAGAAGCGCACATCCCTCCACTGCTGGGTGTAGCACCACTGGGTCCAGTACCACTCCAAAAGGAACACCAGTGCCAATTCCAGATGATGGAAGCGGCATACTACCACATGCCGCATCCGTCCGACTCTGAAAGATTGCGGAACTACTTTCCACGGAATCCCCTCCCTACACCTCTTTACTACCACCAGGTACTCAAAATTGCTGTGTTAGAAATTTGGGACGAAGTGAGGTCGTATTGTGAGTCTTTTGCATTTCCACGTGACCAAGTCCCCATCAGGAATCGAACCTGCGACCTTCCAATTTTGCAGTGTTATGCCAACTGTGACGCTATTGCGTGCCCCAAAATACACAAGTACTTACGTCTTTATTACAACAATTACATTGAACTACATCTCCGTCTGTCTTTAGAAATTCCTTTTCCTCAATCTATTTTGACACAAAAGCAGTGGCGGCCGAAGGCCATTCTGTCAAGTGGGGCACAACCTTAATGCTGAACCCTGAGAATTAAAAACATATAAAACCAATTTATGTGCACTAACCTTTCTAATTTTTGTAGATGAGCTCCATTTTTCGGTTCTTTCTGCGAGTGAAAACCTCTATAACTCTATTGTTGAAGTTCGGAATAGAATGTACCATCTTTCTCTCAATTGAGAGCACTGCTACCCCGAGAGGAAAGTTAAATGGAATTCTAAGTGTAATTCACAGAAATGCGCTGATTCTCACTCGTTCGTACTCACAGATCACGCAGCTGCCTGCCTTCTTACTACCGTAGCACTAGACTTGGGGAAACTCAGTTCAAAACTGTAGTGTGCACTGAAGGCGGCAAAACGCCCGCCAAGATTCTCTGTTGTCAGTGACAAAGCTTTTGAGAACTGCCAACTTCATGTATTGTAATGTAAACTTTCTTTTTTGGATACAATGGAAGCATAAAAGCTTGCAGGGAGCATTAACAACATAACTGTGACAAATGAATATATATATACACATACATACACACGTGATTTATACAATGAGTCGAGCTTCTAAATTAGTAAACTTACATTTAACGTTTTTCATGTCAAGTTTAGCTGTAAAATGTCTTCTGCTATTCAGCAAGTATCAACACCCCTAAAAATGGCACGCAGCTAATTGGACTGTTCCTAAACTAAAGAGGCTTGGTGGGCACGGCAAATACAGTGCCCAAAGCACACAGTCTGAGGCAAGGAGCTCCGCCTTCCTACAACTCACACCGCCCATCCCTTCCACGTCCATCGCTGGGCACGAGAAGAGAGAGCCCATTTTACTACCTGTTCAGAAAACTTGGGTTTCGTAGACTACTACAGATTCTGAAAACATTAGTAGCAATGAAAATGTGAAACTCTTTAAGTTATTATTTCATAATGCAATTAAATTGTATTATAATATAGTCATAATACGATAATAAAAATCACTGGGAGGGCACGTGCCCATGTGCCCCTTAATAAAAGCTGCTCCTGCACAAAAGTATACTGAATTGCAACTTGCAAGCATGCTGCTTCTGCCTTCCTTTCAATACTTTGACCTCTGGCTTGTCGGGGTTAGAAATTCCAGTGTAACAAAAGGACGGGTTAGTGGGAAGTCCATAGACTAGTTGTCAGATAGGGTGACAAGAAACCATATTACCAGTAGCTTTTTTTTTTCTCAATAGGCAAATAATGTGGAAATACCAGATTCTGCAAAGCAACATTCATAAAAGACACCAATATGCAAGTTAACATATGCACTAAAGCCTGCAAAAAAGGCATAAATATGTTGTTGTTTTCTAATGCCAGGCGTTTGACAATAAAGTCATTTGACCTCTTGCACTCCAATATTTTTCAAAGATATTATCAATTAAATGGCAAGTTGTAGCCGTTTTAAGTGAACACCATATTTTAATGTTTTGGTGGCTACTTCATTCACACACAACCTCCAGAATGTCTGGAGGACCACACCTGCTGTTGGTCGACGGGTCCACTGGACCTAGTTGGGAGATCTTGTTGATCACCAGCTTTCCCTCCTTAAGCCACTGGAGGACGATTTTAGTGCCATAGCAGGTCAGCACTAGGAACAGAAAAGTAGGAAGGAAAGTGAAATGAACCCCTAGGCCTCGAATGCTCTAATACTGTCGGGGTTGAAGAAAGTAAGAGTTCAGTCAAAGGACTGGATAGGAAAGGGTAAAGAGAGAATTAGGTATAAGGGCATAAATATAAAAATATAAATATGAAAGTTAAAATAATATGTGCTATTACATGTAAAATATTCAAAATATGCATTATACATGAATTTATTTCCAAAATGTGCAAACATGCATGGAAAAAGTATGGTTATTTTGCAAAATACAGAAATACAATATTGTTTTCTTCAGTGTTCAGTTCTCTTTCGTCATTTTCTTATCTGGCAAGAGTAGTGATCCTGTTACTTTATTCCTTTGCATTATGATTTTATTATTGCAGAGCCAGGGATGTCTTTCCACTGTCTCCACCAATATGATATTAAAGACAGCTTTGCCTTTGTTTGGCATATTTTATGGGTGCTAACTTTGCATTCATGTGATGAAATGAACAAATCCTTTCATTTTATCACTTGTTCTCTTAGAGCAGAAAACTAGCATTTCATAAGACAAACATAGACAATCTATCACTTAAAACTTTAGTTTTGTGAAAATTGATCGATAATAGCCTATGTCTTATGTTTCGCCATTGATCTGCATAGTTTCACGAAACTACAGTTTCTTTAAGGGGAGAGGATGATATTTTTAAAACTTTTTTCCTATTTGGTGTAAAATATTAATTTGTTGTATGTAGAGAGCTCATAGCTGTGGCAACTCAACCAAATAAAAATAAAAAAAAAAAAATTATTTGGGGGCCCAAATTTAAAAAAAAATATACCCAATGCAGGATTGTACTAAAACCGATATATCTAAACCGTTTTTAAAGATAGATTCAAACGGTTTTTCCAATGTATTTGCAAAAGCATGTTCTACAAACTGACTGTAACAGAATTTTGATATTAGTCCCTACGTTTGTAAAATAAACAATTAAAATTTAATAACAATTTTCTGATTTCCTTTCTTGCAAACAAACGAACATATTTTTAAAATGAAATCAATTAACACACTTCTGTTACAGAGAAAAGTTTCCTAATAGTCTAAAGAATGTGTGTTCTAAATTTCATGCATGTATCTTTAATAGTTCAGAAATTATATCCATTTTTGTCTGGCAATGTAGCAAAAAAAAAATGAAGTTACTGGAAACCGATAAAAGAGGGTGTGTAATTTAAAAATCCATAGCACAGGAAGTTTAAAAATGACGTCTCAACATCCGATAAGGGCACAAATACCCACAAAATGTTATTCAATGCATTCCACACATATCAAAGGGTATTTTAAAGAAAAAAAAAATGTTTTTGAAAATATAGTTTACCGGAAACAACAATAAAAGTGGACGAGTGATTTAAAAATCCATAACGCAGGAAGTTTAAAAATTGCGTCTCAACATCCGATAAGGGCACAAATACCCACAAAAGTTATGCTATGCATTCCACACACATCACGAGTATTTTAAAGAATTTTTTTTTTAATTTACTCATTTTTCACCAAAAAATACCATTCCTTCCCCTTAAATTACCTAGTTTTATGAAAGCAGTTTGTTATAAACTGTGTTAGAGACATATAACTAAAACTGGAAGCCATTATTAATAACAATCATCAATATTGTGTCCTTTTTAGTCAGCCTTATATTAAGACAGAATCCTTGTTTTGAGTTCATAGTACAAACATTATTGAACAACGTAGAAATTATAATCAGACAATTTTACTTTTTTCTGCCTTTAATTTCTTAACACATACTGAAACTCATGGATTATGTAACAGCAGGACTAACAGAATTCTTCTGTGGCAGGTTCCACTGCCACACTCGGACACAGTGGAGTTTTTCCAGCGATTGTCGACGGAGACTCTCTTCTTCATCTTTTACTATATGGAGGGGACCAAGGCACAGTACCTGGCAGCCAAGGCCCTTAAGAAGCAAAGCTGGAGGTTTCACACCAAGTACATGATGTGGTTCCAGCGCCATGAGGAACCCAAGATCATCAACGAGGAGTATGAGCAGGTACAAACAACAGACATACTTGGAAGTGTCATTATATGATGCCCCACTGCGATTACTGTGATATTCTGTTTACTGACCTAAGCGTTGGTGCAGAGACTGCAACGTGTTCATAATATGTGCATCCGTTTCGTCTGCAATATTTTCCGGACACGAGAATAGTGCTATTGGTTTGTATTTGTATTGAAGTATGTTGGAAGCTTTATAATGTCAGTAATGTCAACTTTAAATACTAATTGGGATAAAAAAAATAAGCGATTGGGTTAGACGAATGTACAGAGGAAATTTGCAAAGTGTCAATTACCACAACAACAAAAAATAAGATGGTCGGCCTTGCTAATATTCATACAATGCAAATGTCAAAAGATAATGTTACAAATAAATTGCAGATGCTTCAGGCTCAAGAGCAATCAAAAAATAAATAAATAAATCTTGCAGACTTCCACTCACAAAAAGTTCCTCTAAAATTATTCACCCTCTTCAGTATAGTTCTTGAAGGAGATTGTAACTGCATATCTATCTATCTATCTATCTATCTATCTATCTGTCTGTCTGTCTGTCTGTCTGTCTGTCTGTCTGTATATATATATATATATATATATATAATTTGAACTGGTAATGTTTTTTTTTTTTTTTTAATCCAATGCCACCAGGTTGTCTTTCGACATTTCTGATCTTCTCTCCTGGCCGTGGCTTAGTTGTAACCCACTTCTGAGGTTGGGGCACCTGGAAGGCGGAGTTACATTACCCCGATGATGTGATAGGATGATTATGATAATGTGGTGCCAGGAGAGGTCTTAAATCTAAACTTAACCTAAATTCCAGACCATGGACGAACACAGGAATAATCCCCTTTAAGGGGGGATTCCTGTGCTCTAACCGGGAATCGAACCCAGGACCTCATGAACTATAGCCAGAAGCTCTGACCACTAGACCATGAGGCTGGTAATGTAAATTACGGGAAAACGACTGAACGTATTTTAATAAATGACCCCTCATTTTCAAGATTGGAATGCAAAGTTTTTCAGAAAAATAGTAGTTTTCAGTGAAATGTCAATTTTCCTACATAATTTTCCTATTTTCCAAAATCCATCTTTCGTCAGTTTTGAGAACTAATTGCATTTCAAAATAAAACAAAACACACACTACAATAAACAATAGGCTATTACACGAAGGCCATGGCCTGCTAGATTGCTGACATATGTAGACCTCAAATTCAATTGGTTATTAAAAAATTGAAGACTTCCTAAAAAAAATTTGCAGGTCTGATTCTGCGGTGTGTAATTTTCTGAGTACAACTGTGTATTAAATTTTTTAAAATCTACAAAACTTGAGGTGGTTTGATGACATTATTATCATCAGAAATTAAATATTATTATAGTTAATGCCATGATGTGATTATTTTTCATTAATTATATATATTAATGCTATATTGATGATATTAAAGTGAAACGTTTTGGGGTTATATACTGTAGGCAGATGTAGAGAATATCTTAAATTAGATCTTCATTTCTATAATTTACTGAGTGGCAGCTATTATATAACTACAAAACTTGCTTAAGATAATAATATTGTTATTAAAATTCAAATATTTTTATAGTTATTAATCAAGTGGGGTTGGATCTTTTTCATATACTTAATGGCGGTGTGGTGTAGATATTTATATGCGTCATTCTGTTCAGTATTGGCTCGAGAGAGCGCAAAAATTACAGTTCCTAAGGAAAGACCAAACGGTATTACTTACTGATAAAATAAGAGGCCTAGAAAATTGTGTAGTCTCCCGATCATTTCAGCAAGATCTCTTAGCTGGATAAAATGATTTATCTTCTACATTTCAAGCTCTACATGCAGCAGCTATACCAAGATGCTATGCCTATTGTTCGAAAGCACAGAAAACCTGACATTTTTTTAACTTTCACCTACAATCCACAATGACCTGAAATAGCTACTGTTTTATTCCCACATGATAAACCCACTGATCATCCTGACATTGTTACTTGCGTTTTCGCATTGAAACTCAAAAACTGAAGGTGGATAGGTTCAAGAAAAAGTATTTGGCATAAAAAAAAACATTCAGAGGGAGTATGTTTCATTATTATCGAAGCAAATAACTTTCAAAATATCTGGTATTCTTCATTGAAAATAAAACTAATGAACTTATTTGCAACATTTGCTGCACAAGCCACTAGTTGTTATCTATTTGTATTTACTGTGACCTAATACTTTTCTCTTCTTGTAATTCGACTTTTGTCCTGCATTATATAATGAACGCAGATGGTAAATAATCCATTGCTTGCATTTTGTCACTGCGAACATAACCCAAAATGTGTGGAAGAGTCAAGACAGAGATGCAAAGCTGGAGCTGAATCTTGGTAGCTAAAATAGTGCCTTGTGTGTATGGATAGACTTGCACCTTCCTGTTGTAACTTTTATAGATTTCTGGTTGCATAGCATGAAAAGTTGCGCGGCAAAAGTAGTCTGTGTACCATAAGAATTGTTTAAAATGTAATCTTTGACCTCAATAGGGATATCTTATGCGAAATTTTACCGTTAGATGGCAGGAGCGTTCCATGCGGTACAACATGTTGTAGGGCTATAATATGTCATATGCTGCAGTTGATCACGTTCTCCCACTTGTTGGTTTTCTGTGCGTGTAAAATTATATTTATAATTATTTTGTATAACCTAGTATGATTTAATATAATTCAGTATTTTCTTAGCTCATAATTTAATTTAATTTACAATAAACTTGTATAATACTGAGAGATGGATGGGGAAATCTGCAGTATGCAGGAAATAGATACGAGTAAATTGAATATGCATGAACCTAAACAAGAACTTCGAGAACGAGGTGCACGAATAAAAATAATAAGTAAATAAAATAGGAACTTTGTCAAAAGTAAATATTACCTCTTTAATCATTAGTATTGTAAGTACCGTAGGCCTACGCTAAAACAGGATATGCAGCCACCAATTTTTTTTTATAGGGAAGGGACTATCGAGATTGAATTCCTCGTATTTTTTTCCTCTAGTTGCAGAAAGATTAAATGCAATGTTTGATAAGATGATATGAGTAGCTTAATATCAAAGACGGACATCTGTCGTCTCCATAGTTTTGATCTAGAGGCAATTTTTTAATTCACAGTGTTCTTTGTAATATTCAACACAATTTATTTTATAAATATAATGTTAGAGTTTGCATATGGTTTCACTATAACTGGTAAGAGCATGAAAAATTGTATAAAAAACCACAGCTATCTAAATTTCGATTGAGGTCAGATGTCCGTCTTTGATATTAAGCTACTCATATAATATGATCGCAGTAGCTAAAGTCCCGTTGCTCTAATTTCCAGCAGCCAATCGCGTTGCAGGTCGGCTACATTTAAAAGTGTGCGTCTTGTGATTTGCTGATTCATTTCTTAAGGCTCGATAAATACTTAATATAATCGCCCGCCATTTTAGCTCTTTCGTTGGCGTTCATAGAAAGCACACGAAGACGTTATTTGCCGCTCAATTATTTGCTGAATTACATTGCGTTTGATTTATTATCATAGGAGCTACGACATGATAATTTTTAACGACGTGGCAAATAGATTTCTCTTATGGTAGCTCGGCAATGTAAGAACAAAAATGGCGAACGGTACTACCTATCTAGACTTTATAGAGCCTTCACTTTCTAAGACGTAAGCAAAGAGGCGGAATCACGCCGGAAATAACAGCGTCGGGACTATAGTATCACGATTATTCTTGTGTTTTATAGGTTAAGGACATGCAGTTTTGAATATTATATGGGATAATTTTGAAAATTTAAAGTAAAAACTTGGTTTTGATAATTAATCTACAGCACATTAAAAACATTATTCACGAAATGGATTTCACTATGGATTGTCCTGGCTAATAAACATCTCAGATAATTCACAGTTTACTGCAGGCGTAAACTTCGGAGACTCCTAGAAGTACTGAATATAATCTAAGCTAACATAGCTCGCTGTCGAGGTTGCATATGTCTTATTAATTTACTTTTTCCTCTTCCAAAATGAAACTGTAATTCCTTACTTGAAGTAGTTATTTTTGTTTAATTGCTAACACTTTCGAGGCGCAATTTCATTAGTTTAATTTTTAAGGTTCAAAGCATACTGTATATTCAGAATATTTCGGGACGTGAATGAAGACAAAAGGCTTTCCCTGGTTTTTACATATAGGAACACACAAAAATTTGCCACTTTGAGTTGTTTTTAAGAGTATTTAATGTACTAATACACTACGTAAATCCTCAATGTTTATATACCGGAAAACAAATGCACACGCAAAGCGCATCCCTCAAAGTGCACGTGCGCTATCTTTTGGTGTTAGTTCAGGATATCCCTATTTATGAAAAATATAAGACAAGTCAGAAAGTCAGGTTTCAATTGCAGCATGTCTTCCTAGAACAGTCACTTCATTGACAAGCTTACATGTAAATTAAATTTATCTTGCTGAGGTAGCAACTTTTTCCACTGCTGTATTGTGCCAGTTAGTCTTGATATGTAGTTCTAAAGTTATGAAATGATGCTATTGGTTACTTACTTCAACATTTTGCATATATCAATTTATGGCTATAGAATATTATTTGCATCCAAATGTTACTTATATTTATTGACTTTCAATTTATTTTCAGGGCACATACATTTACTTTGACTACGAGAAGTGGGGCCAAAGGAAGAAGGAAGGTTTTACGTTCGAATATAAGTACTTAGAAGATCGAGACCTGAACTGAACCGAAAATAAAAATCTGCCAGAGTGGGGTTTTCCGTTTGCTCCCCCTTGACGGAGACGTCCACAAGTGATATTGTATAGAACAATTTTTTTTTTTCTTCTTTTTGTCCTCTCACTTCTGGCTTGACAGGATTTGTATATCCCACCACAAGTCTCCAGGGGGAAGAGAGAAAAATACATTGTTTTTGGTACAGGTTATCATTTTTAAGAAATTTTTTGTTCATTAACTATACCGAGTATCCAGCTGGAACACCGCTTCCCGATGGTGCTAGGATGATCTCTCAAGTCGCTTGTGTGGTGTTGTGGGAGGGGAGAGACACCAAGTGAGTCAACGTGGCAGTGAGTTATTTGTGTACAAAGTGAAGAATAATGGTGTGTCTTGGCGAGAATCAATAGTCAGTGGTGCAGTCCTGTAGAGACATCAGATCATTGCCCCGTCACTTGTCACATTTCTCTGAGTAGAGGACTTGCACATCCTCTTTCTACAAAGAAGATTCTTACTGAGAAGTCAATGCAACGGCCGTTCAAGTTTGTGATTTATTTTCCTAAGATCTTGTGGTGGTGCAACTTAAAGGATTAAAATAGTATCACGTTTTCAAGGTGTAAAAAATACCAGTACAAATATTGGCTAGGATGAAGGAGAAGACAACGAGACAGACAGATACGCGAGTGGAGTGCCCACCTCACTTCTCCGTTCACCTGGCCTCTGCGTTCTATGCCGAGCATTCTGATGCCATTCATTCACGTGCAAAGTACTTGTTGTGTTAGTTTTCACTTTTGTAAAAAGTACATGAAAATGGTATAAAATAATTAATGATCTGTACAGAGCTATTTGTGTAGAATAATGAATAATAATAATTATCAAAGAAAAAAATATGGATTACATTTATTATTTTGCACGTTGAGCAGAATTGCTTGATGCTCTGTGGAATGCAGAGGCTGAGGTGTAGGTTCGGTGGGTGCCTGGTTGTGGTGGATTTTATTTTAAAAATAGCAGCTGAATGTTCAGGGAATTTCATAATTAATGCATACAGAACATTGTTGTTAAGAAAAAGAAAAGAATGAAAAAAAAAAAAATAGGTCTCTTCATACATCAAAACACTTCTAAGTGATTGTTAGTCAGGAATTACTTTGTAATAATGACCTGGGACCCAACCTGTTCATATTAAGAAAAATGAATTTATGCTTTGTCGGTTAGACAGCAATTAAGTTCTTGTGAAGAAACAACCATTCAGCGGACATTCTGTCATTGTTATATAGTGGTTTGTGAAGAATGTGGCTGTAAATGGTTGTTTCTATTTTAACTGTCAATTTAATTTCGTTTTGTCAAAAATGATGGAATTGGGTTCCTTTTAAATAGACTTTTTTACTTCTTTTTTCCTTGGTGCCAATTTGCCACACGCAGGAATAATATCCTCAGCTCTATGTGAGAAAAACAGGCAGGAGTATTGTAGATTGTATTCCACAGAGTCAAGCGATTGATGCATTTACACATTGTGTTCCCGTGTTTATTTTACTGTAGCTTATTCCGACCCCCAATTCCTTTAAGTCTTAAAGCCAGTATTACGGTACTGGAATCTAATGGCATTTATGTATACATATGACGCAGTATTGGGTACTATGAGGAGAGCTGTTGCTTCCCTTTCTGTGGGAAGGGGAAAGCTCAGATTGGCGAGCCAGTCTGATCAAGAGGCAATGTGCAATTTGCTCAATAATGGTTTCAGTAATCCCTCCCTTTTCCCTGGCTGTGCTTGATTGTCAGGGGTTCTGAAGCTAAGGATCCGAGCTGAAAACCGGATGGATCTTCTTTATGCTACATGATACAGTAAGCAGTACCGGTACGCAAGTTTTTAATCCGTAGTTACGAAGGTATTGTATATGCGACACTGTTAACACATTTCACATTATTTAGGAAACTGGTGTTACAGTTAGAAAACTGTTTTTCAAAATATAAGAAACTCAGAAAATGCTGTTTATGCTCTGTTGGGAAGGCATGAAACTAATTACAAAACATTTTAATTACACGAAATGTGTTGACAACTTGTATAACAAGATGTGAACACAGTGTGTTTAAAATATTAATTTTATTTCATTTGCTTTTCTTGTGTCATATTTTATAAAGAAGGAATATTTGTATGAAAAAAAAAATGGGTATCTCTAGTCGAGGGATCACAAATTCGTAATTATTGCTACTCCATTTTGAGTGATGTTTATATACTAGTGATATAGTTTCATGAGAAATGCAGCTATGATTTTGGTTGTATTGAAAAACATCATGAGACAATGGCTCTTTTTAAGTTATAAACTGAAATAGTTCACGAGAAACTGAGACACTGTGATAAGGTTAGCTGTAATATATGCTGTATATTGTTGTATTTCATGCAGACCCAAATGGGCTATAAAGTAGCAGTTTATTTTATATAAAGAACGCATTTCTTACACAACTAACCTGAAAGAAATATCCATGTATCTCAAACTACAATAACACATTATTGATTTTATGATAGATCATGTGCATTAGATATATCTAATTGAAGGAAGATGTTAATCTAATGTTAGGAACAATTTAAATTGCTGTAAACTGTACACACGCATTCTTACAATATTTAACTACTGGTGCCATTTGCTAATGTTAAAAAACGTTTTACAGGTACACACACATATACAGATAGATCAGGGGCGTATTTTGCGGGCTACCGGGGCTACCAGCGGTAGCCCAAGGAAATTACAAAAGAAAAAGTTTATAATATAACATAATGTAATAATTTTGTATTATTAGTTTTACCATAGTAATTAAAATTAAAGTAATTGTTAGATATATTTTGTGTAATAATAGGGTCAGCGGTAGCCCAAACCCTTTAACCAGTATACACCTCTGAGATAGATACCCTGAAATTTGATTTTTTTTTTTCCCCCTTTATTATTATTTTTTATTATTATGCATAACCATTGTCATTCAGAATTTAAATAATAGAAATAATTCCAGCTTTCATATTCCCCTCTATTCAGTTACCATCACCACTCTCAGAATGTTTTAGAATTTTACCTGGCTGAATGAATTTCATAATTACTCACTAAGTAAAAACATTCCTTTTACTTTATTTGGGATAATATAGTAAGATGAAATTAAATAAAAATCTTGAGATATAAAATAATACGAATCATAATTGTAAAGATTGTTGCATAGTTTTATTGTCATTTATAACCAAATTTTGTCGACATTACTCACAAAAATTCTTATATTTATTAGAAGATGAAAAGTTTGTAAACGCTAAATTTTGAAATTCTAAACACATTTTGTGGGAAGGGTTACACTTTTGTGAAAAAGTTGCTTATGTCATCAGAACTTTATTTCATCTCTCTCTTTTTTAATATTATTTACTTTCAAATATATAACATTAAGAATAAATGTGCAACTAGACAATATTTATTTTTATACTAGGACTGCTGTATAAGTTTTCATTCAGTTTTATGAAGTGGTTGACAGAGTATAGGCCTATTTCAATTTTCAGCTTATTTAATTTTGTTAACAGATATCAGTCCAAAATTTTGTATGTTGGTATATAATGTTCGAATAAAACAAAGAGAACTGAATCAGTTATGTACCATTGGACTGAAATAATTCCTGTAAATAATAATAATAATAATAATTATAATCATCATCCATGGCGTGACAGCCCATGAAGGGCCAAAGCCAACTGCTAGCTTCACATCGACATGACTTAGCAGAGGTGAACGATCATCCAACCAGTATGAGGGTAATATGTAATTAGCACAATGATCCCCCCAAGCTGCTATAACTGGTTTTTAATACTGGATCTTCCTGGCATGATATCTTAAGACAACACTACAGTGAGAGACTATGTACTGATAAATATCACAAAATCTAACTGAAATTTTGATATTTGTGAAAAAATTCTGTATTATCTCCTTCAAAGAATTTGTTTTAAATTAAATTATATGTTAAATTTCAAAATAAAATTAATTTTAAATAGACACAATCAAAAGGATATATGTACTGTATCTAATTAAATTGCAGCTTGAAACAATACAGTGTATTAAAGAAATTACCTTCATCTTTTGTTATATGTAATGTAAAAGCTAGTACTTTACATGAATGGCTTTTTCAGGTTTGTTGTTTCACTGACCAAAATTGTATCTCAGTTTAATGAGAGTTTGAGTCTGAAATCGGTATCTTCAAAAACTCTGTTACTATGATATAATGTAACATGTCACGGTTAAATCTCCCGAAATCTTCAATATAAGTACATAATCGGTAAAACTTGATTGTAATCTTATCTTGAAGATGGGTTTTGTTTTTACATAATGGTGTGACAAGGGTGTAAACATGATGATTCCATTTTTTTTATATGTATAAAACTTCCATATTTATAGGTCTCATCATATTTACCGACTTGTAAGGTTCAGTCACAATTTTGTATGCCTGTAAAAATTATTTTGTTGAGTTTCTTTAACATTACTGCTTGAGGCGCATGTGAGGTTCCGAGACAATATTGGTAGTTATTTAAAATGTGCATTTGTTTCATCGGCATAGACCAGGATCCAAAAAAGAAAAATGGTTTAGAAGCCCTGACAAAAATAAGGATAGCATGATCTCAGAACCACATACCTTATCCCCATAACATCATTTTTCACAGCATCCCTATTCACATATCGAAATTAAAAGTATTTGGTGGTTTATTTGCAATTGTTTTCAACCACAAGTCTTTCTCAAATTTTGACTGACTGTATTGAGAAATGTACATTAGAATTGTCTTATATAAATGTTTTTTTATTTGTTAATAACTGAAATTTCCTATTGAAAATATTAAAAATACTGATAATGCTACAATGTGCAAGTATTGAATTATATTTTAGTTTAAAGTCGGAGCACATACTGAAAATAAGGTCTTTCACCTTCAAGTTATCCTCATTACGTAATTTGACATGGACAAAATTAACTGTTAAAAGAGGTGGGGTCCCAGGCAGTTGACCCCATCTACATTTTGCGCATAAGACCTCAGTTGTTTACACAAAGATATCAATCATATATTTAAATTGGCCACCTAAATTTCCTTGTAAAAACTTTGGTTTGGTTTTTTTATTTCCTTTGAAAAGTTCAGTATGTGATGATACAGATCATGACATGTGCAAGTTTTGTTATGCTATGTTGTAACAGAATTACAACCCTCAGAGCATTCTAGTCCTGTGGAATCGTGTAACGTGTATGGTTGGTATCTTTGGAACATAGCTTATGCCACATGTTATAATTTTGAACAATGGCATTGCTCTTAGAGTGAATGTGACAGTTTGTGTTTCAGTGAGTGACTCAGAGGTGATGCATTCTGATGTTGGAACCTGCATTGCGTATAGTTGAACATTGTGATCCAGCCTGGCAAAAAATAGCTGTGATTTTTTCTCTTTACTGTGCCTGATTATTCAATAATGCTGAGGGAAACGACGAAAATTGTAAGATATCCACAACAAATTTGACGGGTATTGGAGATAGGGTTTTGATTTCATACACGATCATATTTTTCATTAGTTACGTCAGTCATTTTATAGTTGTACAGAGGTGTGAAAATTATTAGAATAATCTTAATTTTAAAGGTTTTTTAATAATTCCTTCACAAATATTAATTGAATTGATGAATATTGGTATATAATATTACTATACTGATGTAGGATATATTTACTACTAACAATGCCGGAAAGCATTGTTGTACATTGGTATTTTTCTTATTTTACAATTGTTACGGGAATTCAGGAATTATTATATTATGTTGGCGGAATTGGAAACATAAAAAATTAATTAAGAAATGCTTTAAACAAATTGTTCTTTGCGTTTACATTGTTGTGAAGGTTCAAATGAACGTATACATCTGTTTTGTGCATATAATTTTTTATGTTTCCAATTCCGCCAACATAATATAATAATTTCTGAATTCCCATAACAATTGTAAAATAAGAAAAATACCAATGTACAACAATGCTTTCCGGCATTGTTAGTAGTAAATATATCCTACATCAGTATAGTAATATATACCAATATTCATCAATTCAATTAATATTTGTGAAGGAACTATTAAAAAACCTTTAAAATTAAGATTATTCTAATAATTTTCACACCTCTGTAGTTTGATGAAGTTTTCATACATCAGTGAAAACCCATTTCAAACTACGCTGCTCATATATTTCTACCCCTATCTCCCGTAAAGTTTAGTTAAGGAAAGTATTACCATTATCATCATTGTTGAAGCAAGCATCAGTGAAATGCTGAAATACTTTTTTTCACATTATAGATTTAATGGAAATTAAGAGGTTGTAACTCTGCAAAGACCGCATTTCTATAGTACTTAGACTCGCGCAAAAATAATTGTGGATATTTTAAATATTTTGTAAAGTTGTATTGCCCAGGTGTGAAGAATTATTATAGGTTACAGTCTCGTGCCAAGGAAGAAAAATAATGATAACTCCTAGGATCATGAAGATTGTGTGATATTGTAATTCCAAAGACCTCGTGGAGCAGTGTCATTGTTTCGTGAAACATTTGTAATGGTGTTATCCAGTGCTGAAGAAATTAGGGTTACTTTGGTCTTATACAGTCAATAACCTTCAGTGCAGTTGAGAGATCTGAGCAGAGAACAAGAAATGGTAACCTGAGACAAAATACAATGATTTTTGTCAGTGTATCAAAGGCTTTCATTTCAATACTAAAGGCCATTTCCATCAACTCCCTCCTGTTATTTTTTTTCTGTCTCTCTTTTTTTCGGATCCAGGCATGGGGCTAGTAGAAATTACATCAAAATTGTATCTATTATAAGTTTCTCTACAAGATTGAAGACATCAAGGTGTAATTCTGTTATGAACTTTAGTAGAGTGCTCAGTAGTTTCATATACAGAGTGATTCATAAATACCTGTACAAATTTTGTGGGTGTAATGTAGAGGTTTTACTGGAAGCAAGTAAAGAGATAGGTTTGGAAGTAAATCCCAAAAAGACAAAGTATATGATTATGTCTCGTGACCAGAATATTGTACGAAATGGAAATATAAAAATTGGAAATTTATCTTTTGAAGAGGTGGAGAAGTTCAAATATCTTGAAGCAACAGTAACAAATATAAATGATACTCGGGAGGAAATTAAACACAGAATAAATATGGGAAATGCCTGTTATTATTCGGTTGAGAAGCTTTTATCATCCAGTCTGCTGTCAAAAAATGTGAAAGTTAGAATTTATAAAACAGTTATATTACCGGTTGTTCTTTATGGTTGTGAAACTTGGACTCTCACTTTGAGAGAGGAACATAGGTTAAGGGTGTTTGAGAATAAGGTGCTTAGGAAAATATTTGGGCCTAAGCGAGATGAAGTTACAGGAGAATGGAGAAAGTTACACAACGCAGAGCTGCACACATTGTATTCTTCACCTGACATAATTAGGAACATTAAATCCAGATGTTTGAGATGGGCAGGGCATGTAGCACGTATGGGCGACTCCAGAAATGCATATAGAGTGTTAGTTGGGAGGCCGGAGGGAAAAAGACCTTTAGGGAGGCCGAGACGTAGATGGGAAGATAATATTAAAATGGATTTGAGGGAGGTGGGATATGATGATAGAGACTGGATTAATCTTGCTCAGGATAGGGATCAATGGCGGGCTTATGTGAGGGCGGCAATGAACCTCCGGGTTCCTTAAAAGCCAGTAAGTAAGTAATGTAGAGGTAAAAATAAAACTAAAATATTCCGTACAACTTTTCCCGCAAACCCTTACTTTCACAGTTATGATGCAAAATGTCCTACCTTCCTAGGTTTCAAAAACATGACCAATAAACCCTTTGGATGTTTCTTGTTCACCTACATAGCGATTGCATTAGATGTTTGTTATTCATACATCCCACTACAGTTGATTCCGACCTGATAGGACTTTGTTTACTGTATGTAGGTATGAACTGGCCTTGAAATTTTACAGACCACGTTCAACTCATTCCAAACAGTTTCATAGTCATTTTGATTTCACTGCTGTAATTCTGCTATGTTCGGAATTTGAGTGCCATAAACGAGGCCTTTAGACAACCCCAAAAGTAGAAGTCCGGTCGGTTAGCACATCTGGCCGCAGAACCAGGTGGCCCGGCTTCAATTCCCGGCAGGGGCAAGTTACCTGGTTGAGGTTTTTTCCGGGGTTTTCCCTCAACCCAATATGAGCAAATGCTGGGTAACTTTCGGTGCTGGACCGCGGATTCATTTCACTGGCATTATCACCTTCATCTCATTCAGATGCTAAATAACCTAAGCTGTTGATAAAGCGTCGTAAAATAACCTACTAAAATAAAAATATAAGTCCAGTGATCTGGCTGGCCAAACAATTGATATTGCATTATCTATCGTACTGTACACAACTGAAGCCTACCGAACTAAATACAAAATGAATGTGTACTTACAAGACGTAGTACAGTAGGAACTGCAACAGCACCATATAACTAAGCGTGCCTACATACAGTAAACAAAGTCCTATTAGATCGGAATCAACTGTAGTGGGATGTACAAATAACAAACCTCTACGGCAGTCACTATGTAGGTGAACGTGACACATCCGAAGGCTTTACTGGTCCATGTTTTTTATGTCTAGCAAAGTCAGACATGTATCATAACTAGGGCTAGGATTTTGATGTCCTATAAATCATGAAAAAATGTCCTAAAAACAATGCATTTGTGACCTAAAAGCCTTTAAAAAAAATGCCCTTAAAAATGCCCTAAAAATTGATCTTACATAATTGGCTTAGTAGGAAAAGAGGTTTTGTACTACTTAATATTTAGACTAGTAATTAAATTAAATTCTAGTACCGGTACCAACTTTTAAGTTTATTTAATTTTACATATTTTTTTCTAAGTAGTACACTTTAATTATTTTACCTGATGGTAGTTTCCATGTAGCCCATCACAAGGCCACTCTTATCCGGAATTAGCAAGTATAGAGGAGTCTATATTGAAGGGGTTGTTGGACTGATCCATTACATGGGGTGTACTACGTTAAAATGGCAATATTTGTGTAGAAAAATGATTAAAATATTATACAAAATAATGGGTATTAGCCAGCGGCGTACCTCGGTCGGTTAAGGCGCTTGCCTGCCGATCCGGAGTTGCGCTCGAGCACGGGTTCGAGTCCCGCTTGGGCTGATTATCTGGTTTGGTTTTTTCCGAGATTTTTCCCAACCGTAAGGCAAATGTCAGGCGAATCCTCAGCCTCATCTCACCAAATATATCACTATCACCAATTCCATCGACGCTAAATAACCTCGTGGTTGGTACAGCGTCGTTAAATAACCAAGTAAAAAATAAAGGGTCTTAATGCACAAAATATGTAGACCAAATATCAAAGGAAATAAACATTATTTTATATATTTATAATGGGGATTTGTGGCCAAAATTAAATGAAAATGCCTAAAAAATGACCGAATAACACAAAAGATGCTCTTATGAGTTGAATCAGGCAAAAAATGCCCTAACAAATATGTCTTAAAACACTCAGTTTATCACATAACATATAAATACTAAAGCGGCTATGTTTCTGGCTTACTAGAAAAAAGATGCAATTTCATCAAAATCCTAGCCCTAATCATAACTCTGAAAATAAGGATTTGCGGAAAAAGTTGTGTAGAACATTATAGTCTCAGTTTTACCTCTACAGTACACACTCAAAATTCGTACAGGTACTTACAAATCACCCTGTACTACATTTCACCCTCCATCGGGTTTCCTGTTGCCCAGCAATCTTGTGTAAGTACATTTTATTTAAAATAGGAGTGTATAATGGGAATGTTCAGCCATTCCTCAATTCTACCTTGAATTTATTCCTTATTTATAATAGGAAATATGAAAAAGTGAATTTATATCAACCCTTTAGATCCTGGGATACTTCTCAGCCAACAAACAATTAGCTGCACATGTGTTTTGGCTACAGATATACGACTCCTGAAAAATAATTGTTACACACCCTGTTAAATGTGTCTCAGTGAAATGTACAGCAAAGTATGTATAGGCCAGTTTCTATCTGTTGCTTTTCCAAAGGAGCTAAAGCAAGGAGATGTACTATCACCTTTACTTTTTAACTTTGCTCTAGAGAATGCCATTAGGAAAGTTCAGGATAACAGAGAGGATTTAGAACTGAACGGGTTACATCAGCTGTTTATGTGAATGACTTAAATATGTTGGGAGAAAATCCACGAAAACACGGAAATTTTACTTGAAGCAAGTAAAGAAATAGGTTTGAAAGTAAGTTCCGAAAAGACAAAGTATATGATTATGTCTCGTGATCAGAATATTGTACGAAATGGAAATATAAAAATTGGAGATTTATTCTTTGAAAAGGTGGAAAACTTCAAATATCTTGGAGCAACAGTAACAAATATAAATGGCACTTGGGAGGAAATTAAACACAAAATAAGTATGGGAAATGCTTGTTATTATTCGGTTGAGAAGCTTTTATCATCCAGTCTGCTGTCAAAAAATCTTAAAGTTAGAATTTATAAAACAGTTATATTACCGGTTGTTCTGTATGGTTGTGAAACTTGGACTCTCACTTTGAAAGGGGAACAGAGATTAAGGGTGTTTGAGAATAAGGTTCTTAAGAAAATATTTGGGGCTAAGAGGGATAAAGTTACAGGAGAATGGAGAAAGTTACACAACGCATAACTGCACACATTGTATTCTTCACCTGACATAATTAGGAATAATAAATTCAGACGTTTGAGATGGGCAGGGCATGTAGCACGTATGGGCGAATCCAGAAATACATATAGAATGTTAGTTGGGAGGCCGGAAGGAATAAGACAAAAGATTCCGAAAAACTTCAGTAGGAGAGACATTTCTTCTGTATGATTAATTTCAAGAAACATGATATGAGGAGTGGAGGAATACTGATTTTTGGTACAAGAGAAAATATTAGACTTCTTATGAGAAGCTCAATTTACAGTAGAATCCAGTCTGAAGGATAACAGGAAGAGCATAACGACCAGGAAAATCGAGACATGTGCCACTGCGTTATACCCCCAACAGATGTAGAATACCAATTCACTCTTCTCATGGACAATGCCCCTGAAGAATTCTTATCTGTAGCAGAATACTTTGATGTTAATTGTGTTCAAGGCCAGCCACCAAACTATCCACCTGATATGTGGAATTATGAGACTGCTTCAGCGATTGGCATAAACAATCTTACTGAAGATTGGCACAATAAGATACAAAATCATCCCAGCTTTTACCAATTCGATATTGAGCTCTAGAAGGAACCAGAGGATACCGAGACAATGCCAAATCAACTAGAACTTGGACAGGGATACGAAAACTTCGAAGTCTTTAGCAGGAAGCAATTGAAGTATGCATATTAACATTGTATCCAGATATGAAAAATTCAAGGATAATGACGATATATTAAAATGGCTACAACTTCTCATTTTGTAGTTGGGAGATTAATAAATTTGGGGAAAGTGCCCTCCAACGATTTTTGTGCATACTGTTGAGACTTGAGAGATGGTACATGGCAGGAGAGGACTTTGTAGGAGTTTCGTTTAGATTGATCAGCTACCAAAACAGATGAAATATACTGTTTTAGGCATTTGTCTGTTGTAACATAGAAAAACAATACAGCATAAAATTATTAATTTTTATTAAAAACACTGTAAATAAAGAAACGGTACCTTATCATTGCAGCAGTAAAAACAGTAATTCATCTCCAGGGCCATACAGCCTGTTATTTCCTCTTTATAGTGAAAATAATGACCCACCATCATCAGGCATAAACAAGCAGCAGGTAATGTGTGCACCAGTATGTTCTCTCCCTGGTCACTCTACAGGCACAACCCACTGTAGGCACTGCAGTGAGTATGAAACTTTACCACATGTGCTTGGGAGTTGCCCACAGGGAGAAGTACTCAGAATAAAACGTCACAACATCATACGTTCTATGATCGCAGATGCACTTCGATCCAAAAATCTAGACGTTCACGAGGAAGTTCATTCTATTGCTGATGGTGGAAGCAAACGTAGGATCGATATCATAGCTATAAATAAAAATAAGCAGACAGCCGAAATAATTGATCCTCCGACCATCTCAAGCGTCTGAAGTGAACGAAGAGAAAAAAAAAATCTACGAGCCCACGATTCAGTACCTATCGGCGAAATACAACGTAGAAAAAAAATCACAGTTACCGGTCTCTTCTTCGGAGCGAGAGGCACCATTCCGAAAGCCCTTTGTAAAGTGGAGGGAAAAATACAAGCTGACGAGAGATCTTCAAGATGGCATCGTCACCACCATAATAAAATTTTCTGTAGCGATATTTCGTCTGCATCTTTATGGTGTACATTCAATTTAAATTATATTTGGTTCTATTTTTTTTTTTCATATGTCTCAATCAATTTTGTCTGAAACTTGTTTATATAATTTTTCATTTTAAATTTTATTGTGAGCTATTCTGTGTTGCAGGGCAAACCCAAAATATTGGGTCAGACCGATAAATTAAAATATAAACACAAGATGACACATTCAGTCCTTATGGGAAGAAGGTAATTCTCTTTGCTCCAAATCGAACTTACCTGGGTTTAGCAGCGAAATAACAATATAAATATAAAAATTTCATGAATGTACATTCAGAAGGTCATGGTTTTCCCCTTTGTATATTCATCACTGTACATTGATTTGATACTGTTTGCAGAGCTCTGCCGAATTTTCATCCCCACTCCATAACTACACTCATGAAGATAATGTTTTGGTTCTAAGCATTGTAGTATCCATGCTGTGGAGTAACTGTTAGCATGTCTGACCATGAAACGAGTGAACCTGGGTTCAAATCCTGCTTGGGACAAGTTTCCTGGTTGAGGGTTTTCCCTCACATTAAGAGCAAATGCTGGGTAACTTTCGGTGCTGGGCCCTGGATTCATCTCGCTAGCATTATCACCATCTCACTCAAATGCGAGATAACCATAGCAGTTGATAAAATGTCGTAAAATAACCAACTAAAAAAATCCATACTAGAAAGCTGTTTAGATGTCCAGCTGTAGTAATTACAGAGAGAGAGAATTAAGGTTGTGGAATACCCAGAGATTAAGGAAATAGAATGTCAATTCCTGTAACAAAATATCTTATTCTTAAACTACTTATTTCATCTCGATAAGTTTATCATATTTTTAATTATTCATTTGAACTTAATGTTTTTCAACACTGATAGTTTTGTTCTATTTATTATTTTACATATTTTTATTCAACTACATGTAACCATTTTAACGAATATTCCATTTAACCATTTTCATAGCTTTTATCCTTGCTAATTTTTTCCATTTTTAGCTGTAACAAGTCGGACTGGACTATTCAGATCTTCAGATGTTACCTTCGTGACAGAGATTTGCAGGTAGGCTATGAGTAAATGCTTAGTTCTTTGCATATAGTTTTACTGGTCTTAACTTATTAGAAATTCATGTCATTTTAAGCATGGAAGTAACCTTTTTTATGTTAAGGGACAATAGGACTGAGTTTTTGGCCAAAATATCTAATTGTTTTTATAAATAAATTGTTACCTTATACATTTTATAAAATTCTGTCCTATATTTAGTCCCTGCCTGATGTTTTTAAAGGCCTAGCAGCCATTTTTTTTAATTTTATGGGCTGGTCTTTTAAACCTACCTCACTCACAGAGCACAATTTGGGTCTTATAGAATTCCTGTTTTATTTCAATGTTTTCCTAAATTTCCTACATCGAACTTGCTTGGAGCTTGGGGGATGGGATGATGATACATCATTTTTTGTCTTTGGTCTTGTTCCACAGCTCCTGTTTGACTACATCTTTATATTTCTGTATTATTAATTTTATGGATGTGAAGGGTACTGTCGGTGACTCTGGAGAAGACGAGAGCGGACTGAGGGGGAAGAGATGTGAACAGATAACGTACGACAACACGTCAATATTTGTACTGCAGTAAGCGGAAACATTAGGTCTCCTTCTGTTCAACTTAGCTTTAATTTCCATTCGCATTGTTACTCATGTATTTTGAAGAGGTGGAGAAGTTCAAATATCTGGGAGCAACAGTAACAAATATAAATGATACTCGGGAGGAAATTAAACACAGAATAAATATTGGAAATGCCTGTTATTATTCGGTTGAGAAACTTTTATCATCCAGTCTGCTGTCGAAAAATCTGAAAGTTAGAATTTATAAAACTGTTATATTACCGGTTGTTCTTTATGGTTGTGAAACTTGGACTCTCACTTTGAGAGAGGAACAGAGACTACAGGTGTTTGAGAATAAGATTCTTAGGAAAATATTTGGGGCTAAGAGGGATGAAGTTACAGAAGAATGGAGAAAGTTACACAACACAGAACTGCACACATTGTATTCTTCACCTGACATAATTAGGAACATTAAATCCAGACGTTTGAGATGGGCAGGGCATGTAGCACGTATGGGCGAATCCAGAAATGCACATAGAGTGTTAGTTGGAAGGTCGGAGGGAAAAAGACCTTTAGGGAGGCCGAGACGTAGATGGGAAGATAATATTAAAATGGATTTGAGGGAGGTGGGATATGATGATAGAGAATGGATTATTTTGCTCAGGATAGGGACCAATGGCGGGCTTATGTGAGGGTGGCAATGAACCTCCGGGTTCCTTAAAAGCCAGTAAGTAAGTGAGTATTGTTACTCATGTTTCCTGCACGAGTAATAACCTGGCTACTGGGATGCTTATCTGAGCGATGTTTATAATAATCAGCAGCAATAGTCAAGAAGGACACATTCTTTCCCCTCGTCTTCTCCTGAGTAACGGACAGTAGTTGGTTTTGTTTTGAATTACATTGCAGCTTTTTTTGCAAGCATTTCCACAGACTCATTACCAATAATTCCACAGAGTCCAGGTATCCACTGTAGATAAATGTGTTTTTGTAGTTTCTCTAGGGGCTGGATAATTTGCTGATATCCTTTAATTTGAATTCATTTCGCAAGAGATTAATATTTTAATTTCTGCCATTGAGTTGGATAAGATCACGGCTTTTTTTAACTTTTTATTCCGTAGAGGAGTTGGGGTGAAGCAGCCTGCCTCCACATGGTGCCCCTTGGACTATAGACTTGGACTGCAATGAAATGACAATGGTTCCTAAGAATTTTACTTCAGGAGGTAAAACAGGTCTTTATTCGGGTCCCTGGGTGGGGACATAACAGGAAATAGTAATATGCGTTACAAGAGCAGTATGTTGAAGTTTTCATGTTCGAGGAAAAGTTTGAAAAAGCAAAACGTAGTTGAGCTTTTTTAATTTTCGAGAATTGAAAAAAAACATACTGCTCGTGTATTGTACATTATTTTGTGCGAAGATCGTTTATTACATACCTGAAAGAAGAATTTCTAATTAGTTGCAATGAAATCTCCATCTTGGTTTCTGTTCAGTGACGGCAAATTTGCAAAACAAAAATATCTATCTTCAACATTGTTGCTTTAAAATGTTTTCTGTGTTTACTATACTCCAGCAGGCCGTGATATACGTCTATCTTTTTTTTCCCCCAGTCTATGGAATCTTGTTGATTTTTTCACGGCTTCCTTAATGTTACTTGCATCACGAATGCAGTAACTTTATTGGAGTAGTAGAGTTTACTTAATTTTTGCAAATATTTAAAAACAATAATTAACAGTGCAATTTAGGTGAAATTGCAGTGGTAAGTTTCCAATTTATAATTATTACTATATTGAACGTCTCTAAAAATAATATGTTAAAAGCCTAAAGCAGTAAAATCAATATGTCACTTAAGCGGTAAGAAGAGGGAAATTGTTATGTGTGTTAGGTTGGGAATACTGAATGTGGAATTTCAGACTTTCCGCAGATTGGTTTTGTGCGGAAACCGAGCAAATACGCACGATCTCGCACAAACGTAATTTCACTGTCAAAAGAAACACCAGTGGAATGCAGGAAAACTGTCATAAAAAAATGAATTATACAAATCATACTGTAACCAAATTATTTATTTGTCTACCAACTAAAAATCGAGGAAGCAGATTAAACGTGTTAAAACTTATACAAAAAATTCCTATGAAGACCGGTCCCAAGTATTGATGTTTCATCAGCTTAATGTTGGTAGTGTGAAGCACCTAGTCTGAGGAAGCTAAACGGTAAGGAGTGGAGTGGAACTGGTCTGCGTAGGGAAGCATGCACAGACCTGTTCATATGCCAGTGTACGACTGCTCGCTGCCCGCGAACAGATTGAGTTAGGTAGAGGTTGAAGTGGGAACGGTCTGCATACGAACTCTCTGTACTTATCTTATAGACATACTTATTACATGTCAGAGTTTAACATAATAGGAATACCGGTAAGCACATATTTAGGTTCATTCAATAAAGAAATGTATAAAGCATTAAGTATAAGGCAATAGAACGTAACGTAATTTTATCATATTGGGAAGACCCAATACTTTATGTATTAAATACAAATCTGTAACTGGAATAGAAAACAGGAGACACTGTCATGTTCGTGTTACCAGAAACGATTACATATTCAACTATATAATGAACCTATTTTGCAGTTACAATGGCATAAGGTTCAAATACACTTGAAATAAGGAAGTAAATAGCAGAGGAATAATGAATATGACTACTGATGAAGGGTTCACAGAAAGAAATGCTAAGTCACTTTTCTTAAATTTCTCAGGGGAGCATTTCTTAACTTCAATACACTCACGACGTTACGAATTTACATCTCATTTATTTTGTTACAATGTTACAAAGCAGGCAAAAAAATAGTTTACTTTATGAGGTAGTAGTTGTTGTTTAGTCAACTGTCCGAAGACAGGTCTGAACCTCTTAAGTGATACCAACATGATGGCACCACTTATAAGCCAGGAGATAATGGGGTAGGGGGGCCAGTTCCTTTCCCCCCTCCATTGCATACATCACCGATTAGCAAGGTACATGTTATACAAGCGTTTCTCAAACTTTTGAAATGACCACTTTTTAAAGTCAGAACAGTTCCACGGACCATCTTACTCTTGTTCACTTCAAAAGCAAATTTATCATTTTTGTAGCATATTTTAATACGAATATACTTATATTTTTAAATTGAATTAAAGTTCGGTACTTTGGCCCTCTGTTACAGGTGCAGGGAAAAGATGGCGAGAAACACCACGTGTATAGTGCTTTAAATCCGTCTTTTGTTGATGAGAGTAGAGTGGGAAGTCGATAGACTGATAGGGTAATAAATTTCATAAAATGTCAGTACTGCGAGAAAAAGTGAAATTCGATTGCCATGTGTCATTTCCAAACTCTGAGATTTTAAGTTATAGTAAAAAGTAAAGGTGTCCCCGTAACGTGCCATGAAGGCACTTGGGGGGGCATGGAGGTAGAGCCCCATGCTTTCCATGACCTCGGCACTAGAATGAGGTGGTGTGGTCGGCACCAGGCTCTGACCGCCTTTAACCCCCGGGAAAGACCCGGTACTCAATTTTATAGGAGGCTGAGTGAACCTCGGGGCTGTTCTGAAAGTTTGGCAACGAGAAAAAATTCTGTCACCACCTGGGATCGAACCCCGGACCTTCCAGCCTGTAGCCAGCTGCCCTACCAACTGAGCTACCTGGCTGCCCTTTTTAAGTTATAGTGTGATACACAATTCGTTTGAATTTTATTTTTATCTTCTGTCTTTTTTGAAGGACCACAAGGGCAGACCTCGAGGACCACAGGTGGTCCGCGGACCATAGTTTGAGAAATGCTGTGTTACACTAGTCAAACTTCAGATGTATACAAACAACATTTTTCTTCCTCAGATACACATTGTCAAGTGAAATGTACTGCCTGATAGTAGATGGGACCAAAAAACAAAAAAATGACAACCTATTCTTTCCGTGGACCCTCCATATGGACTTTAATGTTGCCATAGCAACTTCATTATGTTCATATGTCATCACTTTAAAACTTTTCATCATACAGGATACTCTCAACTTTCATTCCTGGACATGTTGGTATTTGTGAAACGTATTTTTGTTTTTCGCGGCATTTGCTCAGATATTTTCTCAATCAGCATAACCGCATCGTGCTGCTTCTTTGTCACACTTGAACCGGGGAATAGTGACTTTTCTGCATACTGCTTTGCATCTTGAACATATGTGGTTCGGTAAGGCAATTGTTCTTTTCTTGCAAGTTCACAGTGCTTAAGAGGGATACATTGTTCACTATCAAATTGGGTATTATCAGTCTCTTGTTCAAGGTTTATACACGTGTTATTCTGATTTAAAGCAGTGTTGTCAAATATCTCATCCTTTCTTCCACAACTTAGCGAAATACGTTGTGGAGATGTCTTACATTTTATTTCAGAATTATTGTGTTTCATTGCTGATTCACGTTGAAACATTTCTGAAATTTCTGTTTTTGCTTTTAGCTGTGAACAATTTCTTGGTGGCATTTGTTCTGAAATTTTATGAATCAACATAGCTACATATTGTTGCGTTGGTAATTTCTTTGTCGTACCTGAATCAGGATTTAACGATTTTACTGCATGTTTGCTTACATCTTGAGAATATTTGTTTCGAAATGCCGATTGTCCATTCTCTGCAAGTCTCCATTGCTGAGGAGTGCTATGTATTCCACTCTCAAAGCAGATGTTATCAGATGTACTGTTCATATCCTCAGAGTTCATATTCAGATTAATGTTTGCATCTGAATGACAGAGAGATTGTCTAAGTTTTTGTGTAGCTTGAATCTCTTTTTCTCCTTTTGTCTGGTCAAGGATTGTACATGTGTTGTACCTAGAATTTTTCTGCTGACTTGAAAGAGCGTTATCAAAATATCTGTTGTTTTCTTCACAAGTTAGTGACATAGGATATGAAGAGTTTACCTTGCATTTTATTTCAGAATTAGTAAGCTTCAACAGCGATTCATGTTGGAATGTTTTTGGAGTTTCTGTTTTTAGTTGTGAGATATTTGTTGGTGACATTTGTCCAGAAAATTTCTGAATCAATATATCTGCGTTCTGCTGAGTTTGTAATTTCTGTGTGATGCCTGAACCATAGTTAAACGATGTTTTTGAATGTTTGTTTATATCTTCAGTATATTTGATTGGATTTAGCATTTGTTCTTTCTCTCTCTCTAGAGAGTTATTTCCTCGATTCCCAAAGCAGGCAAATTTTTGTGTAGATTGAATCTCTTGTTCTGTTCCTATCTTTCTTGTAAGTTCTAAATCTGAAGTACACACGGTATACATTGGTAGTGGATTGTCAGATCTGCTTATGTCTAAATATTTAGAGTTTGTATGAATGAAACCTGTGTTGAAGTCATCATCCAGTTTCTTTCTCCTTTCTGTTGTGTTAAAATTATTTTCAAAGCTGTTCATTTCAATAATGAACTGTTCAAGGTCTTCAATAAGGCAAAAGTTTGGAATTACTGATTTATGGTAAAGTTTCTGAGGATAAAAATTTACACACTGTGTATCTTTGCTCGTAAATGTACATGTCTTTCTTTCATTTTCAGACAGAACAGTTTGATTAGTTGACGTTACTGGTTTTTCTATGTTTGTATTATTTAAAGTAATGTCTGGCTTAAGTGGCTTGAAAACAGGGTAGCAATGTTTTGGAAGATTTTTTAAAAATAATACTCTCCTTTCATCTGGGATGTGATTTGCATTTTCAGAACATTCAATCTGATAAATGTCTGTTTTAGCTTCTAAACATATCACATGGGGATCAGCTTCAGGAGACAATGATAGTACTTTTACATTATCTTGTTCATTTGTTTCTGATTCTAGTCTTATGTTCTGAGAAATGCAGTGTGAATTCAGGCTATTTTGTAAATCTAAACTAATCAAACCCAATGTTTCGTTACCCGTATTTTCTGTTTCAGTTATATTTGTTTCATGACTGAGCAATTGATCAGATTTACTAACATTTGCTTCACTTACTGACTTGGAGCTACATTCATCTGAAGATGTTAGAGAATTCTGATGCGTTTTAATACGTTTAGTAGCATTTGCAACACAATCATAGACTTCTATATCTTCTGTATTTCCCACCATCTCCCGAAATGGACGTAACTTCGGATTATTTCTTGGTCTGTAACTAAACTTGTCAAGAGTAAGTTTAACTGCTGATGTACCTGGAGTTCTTTCGAGCCTCTTTTCAGACATTTCTTTAATTGTATCTAGAATTGAAGAATTCGTCTGCTTGAGTCTCTTGTTGCACTTACTTTCTCTTTGTGCTAGAGGTCTATTTATATTAAATATTCCTTTTGACTGTAATATTTTTATGCTAGAATGAACATCCATACCAACCCACTGTTCACTAATGAGATCCACGTATACTTCATCAGTGTCATTTATCTCCACTGTCCAGCAAGCCGTCTCTTTCTCAAGAAAACTCGTATCCCTGAATCTGTCTCTTAAAATACAATTGTTCTTGCAGTCACCTACTAGTAAGACTAGCCAGTGATTCTTCCCAGCTGTGTTGTGTTCCTGTATAAGTGTGCGATTTGTTACCGCAATACAGATTTTGATTCTTGAAAATGACAAATTGGAGTCATTCTCTATTCGTAGCTCAAAATTTGGAAGGTGTAATACTTCAGCCTTAAGGTTGTCGCCTGCAGGGGGAGGTCTGTTGATAATACTTTCGAGGTCTCGTGGATTTGCATCAATAATTGATTGAAAAGTGTTTTTATTAGACCGTGCCAGCATTGCTGACAAGGTCAGTCCAATTCCTTTCAATTGCCTCGACAAATATGGCGAGTCTTCCCACAGCGTGGTGTGGAAGCACTTGGCTAGAGTGGCGGCGCTCAGCTGGGCTCTGTACCAGCGGTGTTGGACGAGGTACTGGACCAGGGCGGTAGTGACTCGCTTGCCAATCCATATAATACGCAGTGCTTCCTGCTTCAGAGACGGCTCGTGGATTGGCAGGCATCCCAGCATGGCTTGTATAAGGCAGTTGACTTTCATCTCTTTAGTTACGATCTTGGAAGGCAGAGGGAAGCGAATGCATTCATGATCACGTGACTTGTTGAGAGTGTTTAAACTCTTCTTCTCACTGACTCGTAGCTGCACTCCTGAGAATTCCTCACATGCTGACACCAGTTTCACCATTTCTTCCAAATTCTCATTTCCTTTCACCTGTTTTTGGAATGGTAGATAAGTTTAATATTTCTACATATCTGCAGTGCTCGGGAAAAGTGACATAAGTCAGTTTCCACAAACCTTTTTTGATAATTTATTGGCAACTTACACTGGTTTATGTCGATTAGATTTTCTTCTGTATGAATTATTGTAATGGGAGGAATACTTATGTATCTTTTCCCAAGCGAGCAGATGTTCGTAAGTTGTCAATAAATTATCAAAAAATGTTTGTGGAAACTGACTTGTGTCACTTTTCCCGAGCACTACAGATATGTTATCTAGATTTTGCGATCTGCACAAACATTTTAAAGGGACCTTATGTTTCCAAATTTGTTTAAATATTGGTTTTAGACAGGTATCTCCACTCTAACTTTGAAATTAGCAAACACACAATACATAGCAAAGTACAGTAGTGGCAAAAAAGAAAAAAATCTGGCCGACCCTTGTAGCTGATTTCAGAGCCTTGTTCACTCCAGAGCACGATAGACTGGTAACTAAGACTTTTGTGGTTCGATTCCTGCCTGGGAAGGAAACTTTTTTTTGTTCCTAATTCAAATTTATTCCCAATACTTTTCGATTGCTGGTAAAATTCATGTTCTGGGAATAATAAGTTAAGTAGTAATATACTGCTTCAATCGAAAAGTAAATTCATTTTAAAAATGGTCAGATATCAGTATTTTCTTCTAACACAAAATAAAAAAAATATTATTTATTAAGCAATGTAGTTGAAAGAGCATGATATTGTAAACATGAGTTTCAGCAATAAAATAAAAGAGAGAGAACATGAAAAAGTTAACAAGTTTATGATTTATGAAGGAAATGCTTCATCACTGCACAGTAAACTGCCACCATTTTGAATTTAAAAAAAAATATATATATATATATATAAACAATTTTTTTTAATCGAAAAAAAATTTTTTTCATATAGCAGAGGGACAGTGTTTTACACATACCAATTTTCATTTTTGTACAAGATACAATAATGGAGGAAAAAAAAGTTGAATATTTCCAAAAGTTTTATGTAACCCCTTAAAGAAAAGGTCCCCGTTAAGTAAGTAACTGTCACGTAATTTTGCCTATAACCACCCAGACGGACATAATGTGTGTTTGTGTATGAATCTTGCGTACACTTTGGGAGAATGAACTGTTGAATATTCATGACATACTGTTTTTAGCAAACCATAATTTTATTCTTTTATATAGCTTCTCAGTTATGTGACCTCACCTTAAGGAAATTCTTCATTGTTCCTAATTGTAGATAATACCGAGCCATGAGAATACCATTTGCGGTGGGGTGCACGTCCATCAAATCCATCATGACAAGTTTGGCACTTGCGAGTGCATTCAGTTCACGCTGACACATTTCTTGCAACTTGTTCTCAATGTTTTTGGCGTTCAGTTTCCCCTGTATTCCGTAGTGACTTGGGTTTTGCAGAGCTCGCACATATAGATACGTGGATCTTATCCACTCCATTGCATATCCGATATCAGTGATTGTCCTCAACACGACTTCAGAATTGAGGTGTTCAGCGAGGTGCTTGTGAAGTTTGCTCTCTATCAGCTCCTTGCCAGTCACTAATTTTTCATACTGTGGCCTAAAATCATGTCATCACAATTCATATTAAAATATTTCACACATGACATACAAATTGTAATTGAATATAAGATACGAAATGTCTCTTACTTTTGTGATTCCTTTGTCATGATGACAGCAACAGCACTGGAGTCATACTGTGGCCTGCCAGCTCGCCCAATCATCTGCAGGATCTGTGTCTCCGTGTACTCTTTATAACCACCTGCAATGTACTGCTGGGTGGCCTTCACAATCACCAGATGGGCTGGCAAGTTGACTCCCATTGCTAATGTACTGGTAGTCACCAGCACAGGCAGTATTCCTTCTCTAAACAGACATTCCACTGCCTGTAACAAATAAGTGGCATTCTCATATTGCGGTATTTTCTGGGTCATAACTTCAGAATGCTTTCAATTTCAGAAGTCTCCAGGTGTCGCCGTGTCATCTAAGGCATCATGGGTAGGGTTCATGCATACTTTTTTTTAAATACGTGACACTTTCTGTTTGAATAAACCAACCAAATTTGAATTAATTATGCTTTACTGGTATACCAATCTTAAAATTGAAATTTAATCAATACTAAATTTTCATTGTTCTATATACACTTCCAGGTGGCCCAAGTTCGCATCCCAGTCGGGGCAAGTTACCTGGTTGAGGTTTTTTCCGGGGTTTTCCCTCAACCCAATACGAGCAAATGCTGGGTAACTTTCGGTGCTGGACCCCGGACTCATTTCACTGGCATTATCACCTTCATTTCATTCAGACGCTAAATAACCTAGATGTTGATACAGCGTCGTAAAATAACCCAATAAAATAAATAAAAAAATATATACACTTTTAACACTTATATCACTGGTTAACTTTTCAACTTCTTTATTGTGATTTTTAGGAAATTACAGTGAAATCTCTTCTTACAGACATCTCCAAGATACGGACACTCCTCATATACGGACAGATTTTTATGTCCCAAATGAAATAATATAGAAATAATGATAAATTTAACTCTCGTTTACAGACACTCTCAGACACGGACACGGACAGCTGTTTCACAGTCCTAAAGCTTGCTTTACCTCCTGACTGTGGACAGAACTTGGATTTCAAGACCTAATATGTTACAAAAATGGATAATTTAGTTTTAAGAACTGTACAGAAATTCTTTAACATGAAAGAAGACAATAAGGGTCTTGTAGGCTACCACTAGCCCAGCCGGCTACCCCTTGTTAGCTGGAAGTGGGTGGATAAACAAAGTCATAAAATTTAACCTGTCTGATGGGTCCAAGGTTTCCGCGATCGTGAAATTGTATTCGACACATGATGGGGTTAGTAGGATTATTCTCTTCACTTCAATCAGTTGTTCTGTTTCGAGAGACATGGCATCTGAACATAAAGGTTAAGTTGAAAACTGTAAATTACAGTACTGCACATCTGTAGACCTAGAATAAAATTGTATGGCACAGTACTGTATTTTCCCTTTTCGGTCTTATCTACTGTAGTTCAAAGTTCCAAAGCATTTACTGTAGTACAGTACCGGTGGACTGTATTTGGAATTAAACTGCAGTAATACATTTCATTTAAAGCGTGAAGGGATACATAATGCATATTATAAATTTACTGTTAGATAGGGGAGCCTCCCTCCCAATAAAGGACACCTCCCAGATGCGGACAGATTGTTATGTTCCTTTGATGTCCGTAAATGAAAGGTTTCAGTGTACCTGGCTGATTAATTTCGAAGTGTTGTTCTTCATTGTCCAAAGCTTAGTGAAGATCCCGCGCTCTCTTCTGGTTTCCTATTGTGGTAGGCTGTGTCATGATTGTGTCGAAAAGGCTGTGTGTTTTGAAATTGAGTTGAGTGTTCAAGATGTGCCAGAGGTGTGTTTTTGTATGTTTGTAAATTTCATATTGTTCTAGAGTGTCGAGTTTCTGATTTTTTGGCTGTATTTGGCAAACTCATGCAACAGTTGCCACGACTTCTACATTGAACAGACTGGAAGATCATTTCAAACAAGTTACAAGGAACATATCATACCCATAACCTACTCAGAACACATCACAAACTCCAATCATAACTACAGAAACATAGACACTGACGTGAAAATACTACACATCCAGTCAAAAACCAAGAAACTTGACACTCTAGAACAATAGGGAATTTACAAACATACAAAAACACACCACCAGCACATCCTGAACACTCAACTCAATTTCAAAACACACACCCTTTTCGACACAATCATGAACACACCCCCCTACAACAGGAAACCAGAAGAGAGCGCGGGATCTTCACTAGGCTTTGGACAATGAAGGACAATACTTCGAAACTAGTCACCCAAGCAATTTCCTAAAAAGTTAATACAGTAAAGAAGTTATAAAGTTAATCGGTATTCACACACACTCTTCCACTACACTCCATCCCTTTTTCTTTTCAGTTTTTTTATTGGGTTATTTTACGACGCTGTATCAACATCTCAGGTTATTTAGTGTCTGAATGAAATGAAGGTGATAATGCCGGTGAAATGAATCCAGGGTCCAGCACCGAAAGTTACCCCACATTTGCTCGTATTGGGTTGAGGGAAAACCCCGAAAAAACCTCAACCAGATAACTTGTCCCGACCGGGAATCTAACCCGGGCCACCTGGTTTCTCGGCCAGACGCGCTGACCGTTATTCCACAGGTGTGGACTTCTTTTCAGTTTCCTTTCCTACTTGTTCACATTTAACATCTAAATTTAACAGAAGAAATACTGAAATCAGAAGTAAACACTGAAATACTAAAACAATTGTCTTTAGAGACGATTAATATTAGGTACCCTCCACAAAACTGGCTTCATTTATACACCGATGGATCCTTGATCTCCAGGGAACAAGGTGCCGGTGCAGGTGTTACGTGCTGTCTCTTCTCACTTTATAGATCTCTTGGATATGGAACAACAAGTTTTGATGGAGAAATCATTGCAATAAGTGAAAGTCTCAGGAATCTTCTCTGCCACATCAATAAATTTAAGAATGCAGTTACATTGTCAGACTCCAAAGCAGCTATTCTATCAATAGTCTCTAAACACACACCTTCCTCTCAAACAGCAGAAATAACTTAAATGCTCTCTCAATTAATATCACTCAATAAAAGAATTGTATTCCAATGGATACCATCCCACTGTGGAATCCTGGGAAACGAGAATGTGGATGCTTTAGCAAAGAAGGGCAGCACTGCTACTTACAGACCTGTTACTAAATCTACGTATCACTCTGTGAAGAGATTTATTAAATCTACATACTTAGACTTCAACAAACAAAATTTGATAACACAATCCCAAGGGAAAAAATGGAACTCTCTGCATCATAATCCACAGTTAATTCCCGATTTACCACGAAAATCGTCTGTAGCTGCATTTAGATTGGCAACAGGCCATGATTGTTTGGCCAGACACCTGCATAGAATTGGAATATATCAGTCCCCTAACTGCCCATTGTGCAACTCAAACCAAGAAATGGATTCGGAACACCTCAAAATCTGTGCTTCAGTGGCTGGTCATGATAATATCTTTGAAAAATATTGGAGTGCAAGAGGTCAAATGACTTTATTGTCAAACGCCTGGCATTAGAAAACAACAACATTTACACATCACTTTCTTAAATTGTATATATCCAGCATATGATTTTGTGCTGAAATAATAAGAAAATGATTTTATAATGCATCTGATGAAATATTTATATAAAAAACTAAGAGAACTTAAATTCTGTGTGGTTGCAGCTCAACAAACCTGTCTGTCCTCTTTCGACATGCCAGCATGGTGGTAGCCCACTCCTGCCGTCACGCAGTCTCTGAGCTTGTTCTCTGTAATAGTGTTAGCGACTTCTGATATCCTTGTCTTCTGTTCAGGTTTAAGTTGAAATGTTATTTGATGAATCAGAGTGTTGCATGTTTGCTCCACCCCTTTCCTTGTACTACAGAATATTAAAGAGGGTTTCCCGTCAGCATACTTAAAAAGAATGTTGTGTAATTTGTAGCTCAGAGAGATTTCAAAGCGGAACTGTGTAACAGCTGTTGGACATGGGTATCCCAGTACAACTTTGTGCAACTTAACAGGACGCAAGTCTTCACTGATTTTGAAGTACTTTGCAGGTTTGTCAATTGATTCACTCAACCAGCAAGCAATGTCGTCAGCATTTGGAATGGTTGCAGATACAGCTAAAAATCGGATTCCACATAACTGAAAATAAACAAAGATTTTTTTTTTCAGTGTCATATCCTTTAGGATATACAAGTGGTACGGAAAAATGGGATTCTGATTGCTTCATATTTGAATATTTAGGGCCATATTCATAGACATTCTTAGTGCGGGCTTCCGGTGGATGATCAGCGAACTAACGTTTTTCGTATTCATAAACTAGTGTTAGCAATATGATATGATATGAATCCTGTACAAGTAACCAGTCGATAGCCGGGGCTAGTTTAGCACGCTCGTAGTGCGGGCTAGCGAAATGTCTATGAATAACACCCTTAGTATTTAGCTATATAGATTGAAGGCCCTTAAAAGAAGAAGCGAAAAGTCTCTTGCGTTCTTTTGCTTCCTGTTATTTAATTCAGAATTTTTTGCCCCTCTACTCAAGCCTTCCTCTCCCGGAATATGTCCATTTGCTTTAATATTCAGTAAGACATTATGCCATTTCACATTTTAGTGATGAAAATAAAGGTATGTGCATAGATCCATAGAGACTTCTAATTCATTATAGATTAGACTAGACGACAGTTCGGAAGGCAGTCAGCTGCTACATGCGCCATAGCATTTCTGGCATGTGACGTCACAAGCTTGTACAGCAGAACCAATCGGAATCAGTCTGTAACAAGTACTTCCAGAGTTCGTTTGTTCACGTGTGAGTGTTTCAATACATTGAATAAGTAAAACTAACATTTACTGTGTGTGTGTAAGATAAATAAATGGAAGAAGAGACTGTAAAGAAAACAAGTATTGCACAGGCAGGTGCGGAAATTATTGTTTAAGGTGTATAATTATTTTAAAAACGACGAGCACAACGCTCCGGCCATCTTGATGCTGGCTGCAACGTTGCCAATGCACAAGAAACGAATGGAGAAGCATGTGTTGTGGGATTGAGAACCGTGCAAAGAATATTGTTAGTGAAGGAAAGAGGGTTTGTTTGGTGTCATGCTTACAGTAATCAACGGCTAAGGTCATTATTGTCTTTTGATAATTTAAATTCTCTCCTGTGCTATTTGCATCGCACGTGCTCGTGAAGTACGATGTGGCAATATTGTACGCTGCCTTGCTCTCTCTGTCTACGCAAACTCTAGCAGACTACCGCCTTCCGAATTGCCGTCGACTCTAGTGACAACAGTACAAGAACAGCATTTTACATCTTGATTACACAACTTTTAACACTATATCACTTCGGAATATAAAGTGATATATGCTTTCGCGTGTTAATTACTAGGTTACCTTGTTGACTAGTTTCAACCTGTGGGGTTATCTTCAGAACTGGATGGTCTTCACGCCTTCTGATTGTGTTTCCTGTGGAGGTGTGTTTGTGTAGTATAATGTGGAGTCAAGAAGTACAAAGAACACATCACAGCCATAACCACATCACAAAACACCTCCAAATACGCAGAACACATCACAGATGCCAACCACACCTACAGCAACATAAACACAGACATGGAAATTCTACATCTTTAACCGAAAAACCAGAAACTAAACACACTGAAACAATACGAAATATACAGGCACATAAAAACACACCTGCATCAAATCCTCAACACACAACTCAATTTCAGAACACACACACTTTTTCACTCCACATTACTCTACACAAACACACCCCCACAGGAAACGCAATCAGAAGGCGCAAAGATCACCCAGTTCTGAGGATAGCCCACAGGCTGAAACTAGCCAACAAGGTAACCTAGTAATTAGCACGCGAAAGCATATATAACTTTATATTCCGAAACAGCAATTTTTTTAATAACTTCAAATACCTAATGACTAGTCTTCGGGCAATGAAGAATACCACTTCGAAACTAGTCAGTCAGGTAAAATTCTTCATATTGGCACAGTAAAGAAGTTACAAAGTTAATCAGTGACCTAATGTTATAAATAATTCGTTTAATATGAAATTAATCAGATCTGGATGTGATATTATACCAGTGACAGGGAATGACTGATGTTCTCTTTTTCCTGTTTCTGTGTAACTCCAATAACCTTCTGAATTGTCTTCATACGGCTGACGACTGCTTCCAAAGTTGGTCCTCTCTGTTCCTCATTCAGAAGCTGTACCTGAATTTGCAAAAATGTCACAAAATATAGCTATATTACTTTTGTTTTCATGTTCATTTACGTCAGTTGTAATCAAACAATATTCTATGCTACACAAGTTTCCCATTATTAATGCATTGTGGTTGTACTGGTCTTCATTTTTTTAATTGGTTATTTAATGACGCTGTATCAACTACGAGGTTATTTAGAGTCGATGAGATTGGTGATAGTGAGATGGTATTTGGCGAGATGAAGCCGAGGATTCACCATAGATTACCTGGCATTCACCTGTCGGTTGGGGAAAACCTCGGAAAAAACTCAACCAGCCCAAGTGGGAATTGAACCTGCGCCCGAGCACAACTTCAGACCAGCAGGCAAGCACCTTAACCAACTGAGCCACGCTGGTGGCGTTTTCATTCTCTATAGTATACTAGTATAATTGTAGTCCTACCCAATAGTAAGCTTATACGAAATTAACAAAAATATTTGTTCATCTTTTCGGTTTCTATGGGCCGTATTCATAGACATTCTTAGCGCGGGCTCTCGGTGGATGATCAGCGAACTAACGTTTTTCGTATTCATAAACCAGTGTTAGCGATATGATATGATATGAATCCTGTTGAGCACGCTTGTAGCCCGGGCTAGCAAAATGTCTATGAATTGCACCCTATATGTTTAATACGTCCCACATCGTGGTCTAAGGCATCCTGCCTAGGACTCGCATTACGGAATGCACACTGGTTCGAGTCCTCATGAGGGAAGAAATTTTCTCATGAAATTTCGGTCAGTGTATAGGATCGGTGCCCACCCAGCATCATGATGCACTTGGCAAGCTATGATAAGTAGCGAAATCCGGTTACAAAAGCCAACTATAATGGCTGGGGGATCATCGTGCTAACCACACGATATCTCCATTCTGACTGGAAGTTCGTCCACCTCTGCTGAGGCATGTGGACGTGAGGCCAGCAGCTGGCTGATCGGCCATGGTCCTTCATGGGCTGTCATGCCTAGGATTATTATTATTATTATTATTATTATTATTATTACTATTATTATTATTATTATTATTATTCCCAGGCTTATTATAGGGATACGTAACAAGCTGTTTTTTACGGTGATGGGTTGTTAGCCCTTCGCCCAACCCCCAAGCTGGAGGACCACCCCTTATCGGCTGTCCACGACTGCTTATTCAATATATTCGCAGCTACCCTCCATATCTGGAGGCCGTCTCCTCTATCCGCAACCTGAGAACGCGCCATGCCATGGTGATAGGGACCCACAATACATTAATTAAAATGTGTCTCAGTGAAACATACAGCAGAGTCCGTATAGGTCAGTTTCTATCTGATGCTTTTCCAATTCACTGCGGGCTAAAGAAGGGAGATGCACTATCACCTTTACTTTTTAACTTCGCTCTAGAATATGCCATTAGGAAAGTCCAGGATAACAGGCAGGGTTTGGAATTGAACGGGTTACATCAGCTTCTTGTCTATGCGGATGACGTGAATATATTAGGAGAAAATACACAAACGATTAGGGAAAACACGGAAATTTTATTTGAAGCAAGTAGAGCGATCGGTTTGGAAGTAAATCCCAAAAAGACAAAGTATATGATTATGTCTCGTGACCAGAATATTGTACGAAATGGAAATATAAAAATTGGAGATTTATCCTTCGAAGAGGTGGAAAAATTCAAATATCTTGGAGCAACAGTAACAAATATAAATGACACTCGGGAGGAAATTAAACGCAGAATAAATATGGGAAATGCGTGTTATTATTCGGTTGAGAAGCTCTTATCATCCAGTCTGCTGTCCAAAAATCTGAAAGTTAGAATTTATAAAACAGTTATATTACCGGTTCTTCTATATAGTTGTGAAACTTGGACTCTCACTCTGAGAGAGGAACATAGGTTCAGGGTGTTTGAGAATAAGGTGCTTAGGAAAATATTTGGGGCTAAGCGGGATGAAGTTACAGGAGAATGGAGAAAGTTACACAACACAGAACTACACGCATTGTATTCTTCACCTGACATAATTAGGAACATTAAATCCAGACGTTTGAGATGGGCAGGGCATGTAGCACGTATGGGCGAATCCAGAAATGCATATAGAGTGTTAGTTGGGAGACCGGAGGGAAAAAGACCTTTAGGGAGGCCGAGACGTAGATGGGAGGATAATATTAAAATGGATTTGAGGGAGGTGGGGTATGATGATAGAGACTGGATTAATCTTGCACAGGATAGGGACCGCTGGCGGGCTTATGTGAGGGCGGCAATGAACCTTAGGGTTCCTTAAAAGCCATTTGTAAGTAAGTAAGTAAGTATTATTATTATTATTATTATTATTATTATTATTATTATTATTATTATTATTTTAATATAGGCTTAAAGTGATAAAATCAGATTGCATCAATATAACCCACGATTTATTAAGTGCATTACAGTATCTACATAGGCTTTTTGTTCCTTATCCCTGTTTTATTTTTGTACGAATAATTTAAACAAGTATAAAAATATCCTAGGCAGAATTTGGAGCAATAAAAAGGACAGATTTGATATATAATTGGTTGCAATCTATTCTTCACTCAAAATATGATTTTTTGAGCAGCTGCATCAAATATATATGAGAAAACATTTCAGATGACACTGTTTCTTTTTATATGGCTTGAATTTGGTCTATTAATATTTCATATTTACACAGCAACACAATAAGCTATATGTGGTGTGAAAGATAAACTCAAAATGTTTTTTTGATGGTACCGGTACTGGCATGCCACGATAACGCATTGCACACGTGCATAACTGCATTGTTGCCGAGAAAGCATATGCTACATTTGTGGTCATGTGGACTCCACAGCAAATGGTTTTCTGTGTACTTTAGCTAGAGACCTATTTAGTCCAATTAGAAGTCCTGTTTCATTCAAACTGTAATTATAAATAATAAAACATTAAAGTTTTGTTACCTATGCATTATAGCCAAGTTTTGAAAAAAAAATGTTCAAAGCCCTCTTTTGCCCTCAGAAACAAATCCTAGCTGCTCCACTGGTATGAGACATTGCGAGAGACATTTTCAACAGTTTTGTTGACAATAATTCTCGCTATTTTCTTATGATCGGACGTAATAATCTCTGCTTTGCAAATTGCACTACTTCATGAATATATTATTTCCTGTGTTAGACTAAGACAGGACAGGGACTCTATATCAGTGACTAACTAATCAGGCAACTATCGCAATGATACTTTCACTTGTCTCGTCAAAATTCCGTTATCATTATCATCGTCACCACCACAGTCATAATCATCACCGCCACAGCCATCAACATCCCTGGTTCTGTACACATGTAACCAGTCATTTGAAATGAATACAGTTTAAGAGTACGAGAATGGAAAATAAAATGGCATACCTCATCAATAAGGAACAACTTCACCATCTGTACCAATGCAGTGTTATCTTTCCATTTTCTAGTGAGAGAGTCCCACTTTTCTGGTGTTGTGAGAATCAAGTGATAGAAAGCGAGGTTGGTTAATTCAGCGTCGTCTGTGTCACCTGTAAATTCTTGGCACGTCAATCCAAGACTCGAAAACTTGGCTTTCCAATCTGCATATCTCTCTGAACATAAAGCCTTCACTGGTGCAACTGTAATAATTAAGTACTTGAATTACATTACTGGTACCTTAAAAATGTTAAACATGTGTAGCCTACTCATTATTGGCACAATCTTATATGTGCAATACAGTTTAATAAATAATAATTCCGTTAGCACTATAGACTTTGAAGAACTTTATATAGCTCTTTTTAAATCAATGATTAGAGACAATTAAGGTTTAATTTTGATATATATCTTTATATAAAATCTTTATTTTTGGTGATTGAGTTATTACCATGCTTGTCATTAAATAAGAGAATCGTGGGTTCAAACCCATTCAACACCGAGAAATTCTTATTTTTCTCCTTAATCTGTTTGCATATAACGTGAGGCATCGAAATAAGAGATCGCCATTTCTTTCGATCTTCCTCTAAATCACATTTTGTCCTTTTTATGTCACAACCCCTTCATTTGTAAAGCTTCCTTTACATCTTCGTCCTATATTTTACAGGATCGTCCTTGGAGTCATCTATCCTCCATCTTCACTTCAAAAAATTTTCTTGGAAGTGCCGATGAATTTAAAAAAATTATAAATATCTTTAGCTTGACTTCTTTCTAAAGATAACTAGCAGATTTATGGCATGTAAAGAACCATGTCACTGGATAACAGGACTCCAAATAAAATTCATCGGCCATTTATTGCCTAAATCAAAATTTAACTCTGTTGCCATGGAGTAATGAATCCTACAGATGCCACCATCTCAGGAATTGCAGTCTTCACAATGCGAGTCTAATGAATTCCAAATAGGTCTTTATGGAATATATCTGGAAATATTGCCCAAACACTATACATAGACATATTACAATTGTCATTGAGAACAATAAATGTAGTTAGCAGTGGCGTAGCATGAAATTTTGAGCAGGGGAAGCTAACTCAAGTTGTCTTTCATGCAATATGAGAAAACGTATTACAAAAATACAGTCTTAAAATAAATAGTACCCGGTAGTCAATTTCAAGTCAGCAGTCGAAGATTGGTTGGAACATCGTAAGTAACACCAATAAGGCATGACCTCAAATGATACGTAATAAAATATGATTTCACGGTTTACACATATCTCTAACAAATAGACACGTATACGTATAACATTAGCTCACTCCCTGTCATACTTAGAGAAATCACAATATTAGTATCATTACGTAAGTATGCGTTTGTCTTTTGGTTGTGTCCTTCATTCACAGCAAGGGAGTCGGTCATTTGTTTTTTAAATCACACTTTTGTTCGTAAGTCAGTTTTGATAATACAATTGTCCTAAAAAAATTCAAGTAAATTAGTGTCAGGAACTGTTATTTCGCTAATTATTTATTATATCAGCCACAATGCACACTAACACTTCAACTGAACACAACTGACGAAAAGGGATTACGCGGAAACTACTTATTTTAAATGTTAAAGCTAGCTTCTTTGCGAGCCTTGCGACCAGGGTAGCTTAGTTAGAAAGGGATGGAAAATCTGCGGGGTGGATTACACAGAAGAAACCGGTCTGCTTGGAAGCTGGTGTGTGCAGGCTTCTTGTTTACTGCTGCATCACAAATCATCCTGAGCTGCCGCATCACAATATTTAATGCGTAAATATAAATTCTATTAAAATTAATAAATAATTTTCTTCATAAACTGCAGGTTTATTATGAAATCATTATTAACTGGGGAAGCTAAGCTTTTTAGCTTACATTGACGCTACGCCACTGGTAGTTAGGTTTATAATGATATTACTAGTATTACCACAGTCTAGTATATACAGTCGCGAAGCTCAATACGTAGGGTATATGTATCCATAGATAGTTGCTAACCACTAGGATCGCTACTATCGCCTCATCACAGACAATGCGAAATAGTACCGGCACAGTCTATTGTTTCTAGTACCCTGAACAACTCAAGCTTCGTGTCTGTATATACTAGACTGTGCTACTACTACTACTACTACTACTACTACTACTGCTGCTACTGCTCCCTCCTCTTCCTCAGAATGTAACAGTTCACAAACAATGGACTCTGGAGAAACACCGTCCTAACAGAATGAAAAACATATTTAATGTAATGAAATATCTGACATCAAGAAATATCGTTGCATCTACCACAATTAAGACAATTGATTACTGAACATCTCACAGTTTGTGAAGCACCTCAGAATTATGAAGATATCACTACAAAAACCTGGCAAACTTGATAATGAAATCAAGTACGCATAATTCCAACAAGTCAGCCACTGCACACACACAGCTGACAGATATCTACAATTTGACTGAGTGGTGGCCCCCACACTCCCCAGACTTGACACCACCTGACTTTCATCTGTGGGAAGCAGCAAAATATGCAGCATATCGAGATAGCACATGCTTGATGGACTACACTGCAATAACCGCGTAATAGGGAACATTTCTCAACAGTAACTGGTGGAAGTGTCTGAAAATAAAATAAAACGGATCTAGGCCTATACTGATGATCGTGGACATCGCTTTCAATATCTATTGTAAGTTCACAGTGGAAGTGCACGGAGACTTTTCAAACACTGGATTGTCCTTTTAACGTGGAAAATAATTTCAAACTGTGTAGAAATTTTAATGCCAACACTGACAATAAATAAAGAGAATTCTTACTTATTGATGGTAGTTCAAATCAAAGGCAGTACGAGCCATGCTTGCTACAAAGTTTAGATTTTATGCCATATCCATCTCCAAATATCAAGTAGGCAGTATAATACTGCTAGTACAATACTGCTTTATTACTACCACTTCTGTTGTTGTATTTTGGCATTGTTTGAAAGATTTTATCACTTACCATAAACAATCTTATATTCTCCAGTGTAATTTACAGCTTCTAAATTTATCAGGAGTCTTATTATAGCCAACTCAAAGATAACAGTCTTTCCCGACCCAGTGGGAGCTGATACAACTACTGAAATATCTGTGAAACAAACAAAACTTATGCCATTATCCTACTGGTAACATTAATTGTAGGATTAAAATTAATCTTTATATTTTATTCCATATTATGTTATAAGTATCAGTATAAATGTTTTAAATATACACAACACATCATTCTAATGCCACTGGCATATGACAAAAATTTGTATTTTACCAACCTGAGTACAAGACATCATCAAAAACCTGCGTTTGCACAGCATTGAAACATGGGTACGAAGAAAATATATGTTGATATTTTTGAGCTGTTACATGTTAAGAAATTGCAAATGGAACACTTAATTTGGGAATAACAGCTATTTTTTTTTATGTATTTATTTGTTTGCATATCAAGTTTGATATATATTCAATCTATGTATGTTCCACAGTACGAAGCTAGTGTCTGGATTTATCTTGAAAAAAAAATCTTTTTTATCGCTCTAATTTCCGGCAGCCAATCACATTGCAGATCGGCTACATTTAAATGTGTGCGTCTTGTAATTCGCTGATGAAGACGTCATGCATTTCCTAAGGCTCGATAAATACTTAATAAAATCGCCCGCCATTTTGGCTCTTTCGTTGGCGTTTGCAGAAAGCACATGAGGACGTTATTTGCCGCTCAATTATTTGCTGAATTATAGTGCGTTTGATTTATTATCATAGGAGCTACAACATGATAATGTTTAACGGTTTGGCAAATAGATCCCTCGTCTGGTAGCTCGGCAATGAAAGAACAAAAATGGCGAATGATACTACCTACTTAGACTTTATAGAGCCTTCACTTCCTAAGACGTAAGCAAAGAGGAGGAGTCACGTCGGGAATAACAGCATCGCGACTATAGTTACAGGTGTGGTAAATAGGTACCAGCCCTCCATGTGAAAGAAAAACTAACTTCTATGCTCTTGAATAGTCCAAAATGTGATTTGGAACGAAATCCGGTAAAAACGGTTAGAAGGCGGCATAAGACAAGTTCCAAAGCAGTGTCCCTAGAATATTATGCTATAATGTGACACCTGCTCCCTTGTTTCGGATTATTCAGTATCTATGGCATTGATAACTATTTGGTACTAATGAATGGTACCAATATCTTATTTTCTTGAAGGAAATCTTTACACTTTTCGGAACTGGAACACATCATCCATTGTCACATGACATTTTTCTCCGAGATATATTTAGCTTCTGTAATTTTTTTTTTTTTGCTACAAAAAAGTTTTTTTATGACACATGCACATTGTCATATTAAATTTTTATGTTGTTGTTGTTGTTGTTTTCTAATGCCAGGCGTTTGACAATAAAGTTTGATTTTTGTCAAATTTGACTGATTAAAAAGTAGATTACAAAATTATATTCCTTTTTAGTGTATGTTTTCAAGTAGGGACTATTTTTCTGTCATCTTGCAGTTCATGTTACCAAAAACTTTTTTACTGTGTACAACATATATCGGTACTTTGACAAGCGATTTAGATCTGCAATTGTAATTGAAGAGGTGGATTCCAAACTGGCCTAAGTCCAAATGACAAGTTATAAGAAAAATGACAAAAACTGATAAACTAAATTTGACGACCTTAGATTCATTTGAAATAACATATGCAGACACCAAGTCAAGACTTAGGAGAGTCTGTTAAATAAACTTACATAGTTATATATAGGCTTGAAAAGGATAAAGCAAGTTAAAATCTTAAAAAAAAGGACTTAGGACACTTCTGAATCTACCTCTTCAATTGCATATATATTTCTTTTCATCTGTGTTCATCTCAATTATCTGATCATATATGAAGCATTTTCTACATTCCAGAAGAGCTAATAAAGTCAAGTAGGGTAAAAGAAATTCCAAAATATTTCATATGTAAATAATTTCAAGGGAAAAATTGTTTCATGGCCGGGTATCGAATCCAGGACCTTTGTCAGAGCGCGCCAATGCTTTACCGAGTGAGCTACCCAGGAACTATACCAGATCCCAGCGCAATTATTTCCCTTATATCCACATACTTGAAGTGAGTTGACAGAATGTCAGAGCCTAGCTTTGAGTGCACATTTTCTGTGTGACTTAATTTTGTGGTTTTCTGTTAATGAACAGTCAGATCAACCATATCTGAATAAATAAAATGAGAATATTCTTAATCTCCCAAAAGTACAATAAAGTATAATTAAAGCACTGTCCGTTGTTTGTATGGCGTAATTTCAGAGTTTTGTGTCATATATTTAGGAGATATAATTTATTATTCATATTATTTAAAATCCTGTCTGTAAATTAAGTCACTTTCCCTACCAGCTGGGGGAGATGTGATCTATGACATAAATAAACACATTCATAGTATTAATCTATTTCTTGAGAAAGTGCATGGTGACCAATTTCAACATGTCTTTTCTTTTCTTTCAAAATTAATAATGAAGTGTCTCTAGCCATTTTGAAGATAGGCGTCGGCCTGAATGGCGCAGTCGATAGAGCGCTAGCCTTCTGTGCCCGAGGTTGCGGGTTCAATCCCGGCCCAGGTCGATGGCATTTAAGTGTGGTTAAATGCTACAGGCACATGTCAGTAGAATTACTGGCATGTAAAAGAACTTCTGCGGAACAAAATTTCGGAACACTGGCGACGCTAATATAGCCTCGGCAGTTGCGAGCGTTGTTAAATAAAACAATTTTAAATTTCAAGATAGACCTACAAACCTTTTCTCAAAAGAAAGAGTAATATTTGAAAAATAACTGACTTTCATTCTCTGTTTGTTTATAGTGGGATAAGAATGTTAGTAAAAATATGTCTTTATTAATCTTATGGTATACAAAGTAAGTACGTGCACCACATGTGAAATTTTTATCAGTGTACTGTAGGCCTGCAACTTATTCTCAGAAAATGAAAACTACCGGTATTCAATATTTTCATTACTGCTATGTTCCTACTCAATTATAGTGCTCTATTTACAATCAAATTTAATAGCTTTTACTTTAATTATATTACAGAATACGACATTTTTGGGTAGAAAGTGAATATTATTCATTATTAGGTCTATTGTATGGACGAAATGATATATTATGCTGTATGCCTATTGCAATTTTGTATTTTGTACAATTAAAGGATACGTATTTCATGGATTGAACGAAGTCCATTTACTCTTGTTGATAATGTGTGTTCAAACGTATGTGGTTGAATGTTTGCAACTGGCGAAGGACTGCTGCTAAAAGACATGGGTTCAGAAATGTTACCATCATGTTCTTCATTGTCAATAAGAGAATTTGAAAATATTTCATGACGATTGACATGATAGTCACAATTAACGGTTGCAGTACTTGTAATAGGAAGAGCATTGTTCTGCATATTCATAGGAGAATAAATCCTACAATTTTGTATACAGATTCACTACACAGGGAACACCATTTTACCTTTTTAAAATAACCGCCATTGCCATTAAATCGTATCAAATGACCACTTGGACATGCCTGATATTGCTAAACAAATTTCCCATTTCAGACAAATTTTTAACATAGTTAACTACTCTTTCAAACAGTATTATATTGTTGATTACGTTATAATGACACGATATATTTTTTATAATTATATATAATATATTGCTAAAAATATTTCAATTCATAACTAACATTTTACCATATTAAAAAATGTGTACAAGTTCAATTTTAAAATAATTCATGTAAGTGAAGTTGGTAACACTGGTACAAATAATTTGTGACAACTTCAAGATGGTAGAGCTTTGAAGTGTTAAGAATATCAACAAATCATTAAAATGTGACAGTTTTTAAAAAGTAACATAGTTTAACTTTAGAACATATTCTATATTGAGTAAAACAACTTGTTACGGTTCATTTTCTCCGGATAAGTATGACTAATGATATCCAAGGAAATTCTGACCAGGTTATCTTGGTCACAGGTGGATATGACCATACTATTAAGCTATGGCAAGCACATACGGGAGTGTGCCAGCGAACGGCACAACATACGGATTCCGTATCCTTTTTATAAGAACATAATGTTATGTGGCACCTGCGTTATCCTAACGTGAGTTTTTAAATGTCATTATATAATTTCAAATTACTGAATGTTATCAGCAGGGCTCTAATAATTAGCCAATTATTGATCTTATTACTAGTAATAAGTTAAATATATTAGCTTAGCACATCCGCTAAATGCAGTCACAAGACCAGTTGAAAAAGAGAAGGGGATGTGCCTATATCTTAACAAGACACGTGTTTATCTGTACCTGTGAAGAATTTATGTCAGAGTTACTGATGTAGAGACTCGGCATAGGCATAGGCCTACGTTGTGATATAATTAAAACGATACAGTGAATGGGAAGAGCAACCCCTAATCCATAGGGGCTAGAAATTTTCGTAGATCTTCCAATGGCATCCCCATCACATTTCTATGTTTCTAGTTTTGCACTAGCTCTGCACATTTAAGGAAATGTCAAACGTCAAGAAATCCCAAGCAAAATACGAGTCAGAGAATGTTGTTTATTATTTAATAATCTTTATTAGCAAAAAAAAAAAAAAAAAAAAAAAAAAAAACATAGGCTACATAGTTGTCACAGGCTTCGTCACAGAAAAACAAAACAACAAGGAGCAATAGTAAAAAAAAAAAAAGAAGAAAAATAAATCACCACAACAAAACACGCAAAATTGCATTATCACTCAGAAAATTAATAATAACGGAAGTGCGCACAATGTGCAGGATAATATATTATTATTAACTTGGTCAGTGAAACTAATCGGTTTTTACACTCCATCACATGGTATCTTCCACATAGCTAACTGCTTCTTTTAAAGTAATGATAAATTGCGTGATAATTAATCACTGTTTGCTAGTGAGCTTTTTCGTTTAAAATTAATTTAGCATTTTTTATACATCTTGATTACACAACTTTTAACACTGTATCACTTCGGAATATGTATTATATGACTTCCTTGTGTTAAATTCTATCATACCTGGTTTACATGTTTCGACCTGTTATGGGTCATCCTCAGAACTGGTCGTTGTTGGTCTTGGAACCTCTTGTTTTGTTTCCTGTGAGGGTGTGTTTGTGTGGTGTAACACAACTCAACTCAATTTCAGAACATACACACTCTTTGACTCTACATTACACCACACAAACACATCCTCACAGGAAACAAAACAAGAGGTTCCAACAACGACCAGTTCTGAGGATGACCCATAATAGGTCGAGTCCACACCTGTGGAGTAACAGTCAGCGCGTCTGGCCGCGAAACCAGGTGGCCCGGGTTCGAATCCCGGTCGGGACAAGTTACGTGGTTGAGGTTTTTTCTGGGGTTTTTCCCCAACCCAATACGAGTAAATGCTGGGTAACTTTCGGTGCTGGACCCCGGACTCATTTCACCGGCATTATCACCTTCATTTCATTCAGACGCTAAATAACCTAGATGTTGATACAGCGTCGTAAAATAACCCAATAAAATAAAAAATAAAATAATAGGTGGAAACATGTAAACCATGTACGATAGAATTTAACACAAGAAAGTCATATAATACATATTCCATAGCATTTTTTGTTTGAAGCTTAGAAATTTCATGAGATTATTGGTAAACATATTATGAACAAATCATAATCATATTTAGTGTGGTATGGCAAATATATCTGTTATTTTAAATTTCTCATCGATTGTCTGCTCTCCTTAACTCAATTACAGCAAGTGAATGCACTGGATATCACCCCAGACAAACAACTTATAGCTGCTGCAGGTAGTATAATTGCTGTCCTGTTTTCGTGTCTTCTTCACATTATATTCCCATTTAATACATATTACTAGTTATTTAGTTTTTCTTTGGGATGGTGCTTGGTGTTAACAGTGACATGTATAACCTAAAAAAAGTATTCGCTAAATCTAACCAAGTAAATCTCTTCTAATATCTACTAAATAGAAACGTTTGATTTTGATGACAGGAATACTAACAGTTCACTGTTACTGGGGGAGGTGGGCCATGAATATCACTGATGATGCAGGAAGTTAGAGGAAACTTCCTCACGTATTCTTCTTCAAAGTCTTGAATTGGACAGAGTTTAGTATGAATACTTTGGGAACAGCTTTTTGGCCCTTGAAGATGCAATGTAAATGTCTCAAACCTTTATTAACTGTCCCTAAAAATAATAGGTCCTTAATTTATAGTCCTAGTGATGTTTTCAAATGGATTACATTTAATTATTATGTAATAATAATAATAATAATAATAGCCTAATGTGTCCCTTGAAGGGCAAAGGCCTCCTGCTAGAGGGTAGCTCTGTTTCACTAACGCGGTGAGCTACTCCGCGTTAGGTTGTGTCTAGTGTTTCTTTGTCTGGTTGGAGTTGATTTCGCTGTCACTTTGATTAATTTGATTTCACTAACACTTTTATTATATTGAATGCACTTTCACTGAGTCAACTTGGGATGTTGTTTGTGGCTGGCACTGTCTTCGCTTGTAGTCGACTTCCAATTGTTCTCCATGTTCCCCTGCTTCTTGCTATTCTGGACCATTGCTGGCCTGCTTGTATTGTGTAGAAGTCTGCCCACCTCTTCCTTGGTCTGCCCCTGTGCCGGTCTCCTGTGCGCGGGTCCCACATGGTGGCTCTGTATGTCCATCTTTCGTCTTTCATCCGCGCGATGTGGCCTCCCCACTTCCACTTCAATTTGTTTGCTCTTTGTGTGACGTTTGTTGTTGATGCCATTTGGGACAGCGAATCATTGGAAATTCTGTCTCTCATAGTTATTATGTAATGTGTGTAAATTCAGCATGTACTATAATCATTAATTCGTTGATTGCATTTTCTGGCCAACATTCATTTGTTCTAATTTGTCTTATTTCAGGGTACCAGCACATTCGTATGTATGATCTGAGTTCAAGTAATCCAAATCCTGTCATAAACTATGAAGGAGTGTCAAAAAATGTAACAGGTGTTGGTTTCCAAGAAGAAGGCAAATGGATGTACACAGGAGGGGAGGACTGCAGTGCTAGGATATGGGATCTCAGGTATGGGGTTTCAGTGGCCAGCAGAACATGTTTTATTTTTGGTGGATAATGTGACTTGTGTTGTTTATTCCTCTTTTTGGTACTACATTTTCACCTGATATTATCATTCCACCATAGTTCTTTATTGTTCTATTAGCCTGTTAATTTTAAATAGTTGAATTTAAATACTATTATAGTCACAATCATGCCATGGTATGAAAGAAAAATTTCACAACCTCGAGCGGGAATCGAACCTGCGACTTCCTGTAAATTCAATTAATATGTCACATCAATGGACGTGTATACATCACCAAACATCGTAAGATGAAGATTACATTTAAATAGTTGTTCAGGAAAGTTGATTGGTTGCTTATTAACATCTTTTAGACATAATTTAATGAAGATCTCCTGGGACTCGACTACAGATTGTGGAAAATTCCATTTTTGCTGTGAAAACACATATAAAGCAGATTCTGTTATCCTAAATGATAAGATGATAGGCAAGAATGATACCTAGAAGAGTTGCCGATAAATTTGTTGTCTGTGTGTGCATGCGTGCTTGTGTATGTTTTTTTTTGTTTTATTTTTTTTTTACATACACTTAACATAGAACAGAAAATGTATAATTATAACTACAAAAACATATTTACAAATTTTTATTAAAATACATTATTAAAAAGATATATATTTGGCAGGTGTCTGTCTCATTATATGTATTATTTTCTCTTGAACATTTGGGTTAACTGTCTTATGAATTAATATAACTGACAAAACGTAACTGTTAAGACTCTTTTTTTAATTGTAATATAATTCTTTGTCGAATTACGTCATGATAGACGATATATATTTAAAAATTACTAATGAAGGTTTACTGTTTTATGAAAAATAGGGAATATATGAAGATGATATAAAAATTCGATTTCAATATACAGGGTGATTCAAAGAGGATGGTGCAAAAGTAAAGACCTCTAGTGAGAGTCAGCAGGTCACAAGTTATTGTGTGTTTATTTGCTAGTTCATGTCATCACCACCAGAGACATAGTATAGTGCTACACAAGATAATGACATCGAAACAAACAAGAGGAGTTTCGCGTCATGGAATTCTCATGTATGAGGAGCTGTTGTGACAATACAGTGAAACTTCAGGATTGAATTTGATAAGAATGCACCACGTAGAAACTGCATTGCGCGCTGGGTGACGTAATTCGAAACTAGTGGCCGTTTATGTCCTAGGAAATGTCCGATAAACTTCGAAAGTATAGTAAACAGGTTACAATCCATAGTCGTAGTAAGTCAACAATACAGGCTTATTACATTACAGAAGCGTAATGATATCCTCCCAGAACATTGGATTGACCATGCAGGATACGACACCTCACCAATTTCACTCTGGCCCCCACGATCACCAGAGTTATCCCGCGACTTCTTTCTGTGAGAGTATATCAAAGACTTCGTGTCTGTCACCCCCTTGGCACAGAACCTGAACGACCTGAGATGACGCATCAAAAAGCAGTGGAGTCAATATCCAAGCTGGCATGAGTTTGAACAGAACTGGAGTACCGTCTCGACATCTGTCGTGTCACCAACAGGACTCAAATCGAGCTTCTGTAGTGGATAGGTAAAATTTGGACGTTAATGGATCTTTTCATGTTAATACAGTTGTGTTAAGTTCGTTTAGTCATGAATAAATCAGGTTTATTTTTGCACTATCCTTTTTTAATCACCTTGCATTATGGAAAAATATTTTCACTATCTGTGATGCTTTTTTTTGACGTGTTATTTTCTTTCTGTTCGTTTGTCCATCTGTATACAGTCTTTGCTATTCATATTCATTACTACAAATGAGTACACTATGTAGCTACACACATGAAGTAAAATAATATTCCTAGTAGATTAAAGCTATAGAAATGCTGAGGAAAGTGTGATCTCTAATGTACAGGTCAAGGAATTTGCAGTGTCAGCGCATTTTCCAAGTGTCAGCACCTGTCAATTGTGTTTGCTTACACCCAAATCAAGCAGAGTTAGTAGTGGGGGATCAGAGTGGCGTGATACATCTGTGGGACCTCAAGACAGATCATAATGAACAGCTGGTAAGGACCTCTCCTTTACAATAATTATAACCATGATACTTGAAAACTAGAAGCTTCTTGGCTGTGCTCACAAGCAGGGCATGTATTTTCTATTCCCTTAATATTTCGAATAGTATAGAGCTTATTTTTTAATATTCTCTACTCCACAAGTAAATACATTTTCTAAATGAAACAGCCAACATGCCTGATACTATTATTGATGTTTATGTTGTTGAACATAGTCTTTAGCCCTGTATCTATCTTCAGAGGTGTACTGTGTAGTGTAGAGAATATGGAGTCTTTAGATGCAACTTTTATATAATTGGTAGAAGTAGTGTTAGTTAGTATACAAGTTATGTGTAACCAAAACTTTAAATTTAATTATCTCAAAAAATAAATTTTCTACGTTTTCAACCACAGGTATTCATTTTATTTCTCAGTAGTTAAAGCTAGAGTGATGAAACGTGGCATACTTATTCATTAATATCTCTGTTGTGAAATGGAGCATTTGATTGGCTATATTCAGCATAGCTTTATTGCTAGAGAATTATACGTAAAACAGTATTATTCTTTTATTAATGTTTGAACAATGAAGAAATTATTATTTTAGAAATGAAGAAATTAGAGTAAGGAATTACTAATGCTTCATTGCATAATATGCAGTGTTACCTTTAAGAAAAAAATAGATTAACAAAAAAAAAACAAAATTCTTTTAGAAATAGAATTTTTACTAAGAAAATTAAAAAAAAAAACAAAACCAAACAAAATAAGTTTAATTTTTTTTTTTTAAGTGTTTATGAGAAAAGATTGTAATTTACAATGTAGGATTATGATATTGACTTATTTATTTATTTAGTTATTTATTTATTTATTTATTTCTTTATTTATTTATTTAACCTGGTAGAGATAAGGCCATCAGGCCTTCTCTTCCCCTCTACCAGGGGATTACAACTACAATATTAAGAATATAATTACAATTAATATTAAATTTACAAATACAATAAAAATCAAAGTACTAAAAGATTAAGGGCCGTATTCATAGACATTTTTAGCGCGGGCTTTTGATGGATGATCAGCATTTTTTGTATTCATAAACCAGTGTTAGCGATAGGATATGATTTGAATTCTGTACTATACTTGTTTTTTTGAAAGATGGGACATAACAGGAGCGTTGCGATCGGAAAAACAACTGAATGTCACATAGCGTGGTAGGCCTGTTGCTATGGTAACAACGGTTGAGTTGCCAAACTTACCGTTCCCACGTGACGAGTGCTTAATAGCTCTCTTGGCAACATTTGTTGTGCACACAATGTTAGCATTGGTACATTTCGTCTTTGATTCTCTGTCGATTTTTGTGTTGTTTTCTTACCTTTGCGTCAGTTGTCAATGAATGTTTTAACATCAGCCATCGTAACGTCAGTTGATACCTTCCATCAGCTGGCAGCGTGGTAGTCCATATTGGCAACATAGCACTGTAGTTCCAAGTTCGGCCGCTAAACTGTCATGTCCCATCTTTCAAAAAAACAAGTATAGTAGCCAGTGGATAGCCGGGGCTAGCTTAGTATGCTCGTAGCGCGTGCTGCGAAATGTCTATGGATAGCACCCTAACTGATTAATAAAAGCTAGACAGTTTATTGTAAAAGTTAAGAAGAGAGAAGCATTTCTTTTATTGATTAAGTACAAATTAAAACCTACTCTACGCAGTAAGAAAATGCTTAATAAGCTTGCTTTTGAGCGCTACTAAATTCCGACAGTCTCTGATGTCACTGGGCAGGGTATATGCATATTCAGTAAAAATTTCAACTCTCTAGTACAAAAATTGTGGATTTTATAAATTTCAGTAGTGCATCACCTTAAGACAGATTAATAATACTCACTCTCCTTGTGTGTACTCCTGTACCCAGATACCTGAAGCTGAAGCATCTATCCAGGACATAGCAATGGATCCTGAAGGTTCGTACATGGCAGCTGTGAACAATCGTGGTCATTGCTACATATGGAGTCTTACAGGGGGGGTGGCTGAAGAGCCCACCAAACTGAATCCTAAACACAAGATAGAGGCTCACCAGCGATATGCTCTCAAGTGCAAGTTCAGCCCAGATTCCACGTACGTGTTCTAAAGTTGGTACTGCTTACATAACATGTAAACTATTCTGAGGTTGAAAATAATATATAATAATTATAATCTTGATGATGATATTTTAGCCATAACAGCGTGTATGAATTATACTTACTTACTTACTTACTGGCTTTTAAGGAACCCGGAGGTTCATTGCCGCCCTCACATAAGCCCGCTATTGGGCCCTATCCTGTGCAAGATTAATCCAGTCTCTGTTATCATATCCCACCTCCCTCAAATCCATTTTAATATTATCTTCCCATCTACGTCTCGGCCTTCCCAAAGATCTTTTTCCCTCCAGCCTCCCAAGTAACACTCTATATGCATTTCAGGGTTCGCCCATATGTGCTACATGCCCTGCCCTACTCAAACGTCTGGATTTAATGTTCCTAATTATGTCAGGTGAAGAATACAATGTGTGCAGTTCTGTGTTGTGAACTTTCTCCATTCTCCTGTAACTTCATCCCTCTTAGCCCCAAATATTTCATATATTATTTTAATGTACCGAAGTACATATGATATTTTCATGCAGATATTCTGCGTCATCATACGATGAGAGAGTAATGGAACGGAGAAAAATTCTCTCCGGTACTGGGATTTGGACCCGGGTTTTCAGCTCTACGTGCTGATGCTAAGCCACACCAGATACCACCCTGGCATCGGACAGAATTGTCTCTGATATATGATATGCGTAAATCACAGTGATTTAAGACAGCGCTTATTCCGTCGGATCCCGGCCAACTAGTCACTCATAATGAGTGCACCTCAGCACATGTGTGGACTTCGGTCCTATGTTCATAGACATCTATGACGTAGTGCAGAGGGCGGCCACTAGAGGGAACCCATGAGTTAGAACTCAATCAGAGACAATTCTGTCCGACGCCGGGGTGGTATCCGGTGTGGCTTAGTGGATAAAGCATCAGCACGTAGAGCTGAAAACCCGGGTTCAAATCCCGGCGCCGGAGAGAATTTTTCTCCGTTCCATTACTCTCTCATCCCAAATACTTCCCTAAGGACCTTATTCTCAAACACCCGTAACCTATATTCCTCTCTCAAAGTGAGAGTCCAAGTTTCACAACCGTAAAGAACAACCGGTAACATAACTGTTTTACAAATTCTAACTTTCAGATTTCTTGACAGCAGACTAGATGATAAAAGCTTCTCAACCAAATAGTAACAGGCATTTCCCATAATTATTCTGTGTTTAATTTCCTCCCGAGTATTATTTATATTTGTTATTGTTGCTCCCAGGTATTTGAATTTTTCCACCTCTTCAAAAGATAAATCTCCAATTTTTATATTTCCATTTCATACAATATTCTCGTCACGAGACATATTCATATACTTTGTCTTTTCGGGATTTACTTCCAAACCTATCTCTTTACTTGCTTCCAGTAAAATTCCCGTGTTTCCCCTAATCGTTTGTGTATTTTCTCCTAACATATTCACGTCATCCACATAGACAAGCAGCTGATGTAACCCGTTCAATTCCAAACCCTCTCTGTTATCCTGGACTTTCCTAAGGGCATACTCTAGAGCAAAGTTAAAAAGTAAAGGTGATAGTGCATCTCCTTGCTTTAGCCCACAGGTATGAATTAATACACTGTGAAATATCCAAAGAAATGAGACAAACCTGCTGAGTGGTGGTATTTGCACGATACAAAACCTGTTATGACGAATGCCATTGTACTGTGAAATCTACAGAAAATTACAAATAAATAGATGAGACATTATATTCGAGACAATATCACAAAGACTTGCCAAATTATTGATGTAGATTGACCACAGAATATGAATGGATCAATGTACAATGAGGAAAGAAACAAATTCACAGCTGGAATGTTGCAAGTCGAAATTCTGGGGTTAAGTTACCCTCCTTAACGTGAATTCCCGTTACTTGCATTTGACTTGTTGCAGACTTTTAGTGACTACTTCTGCTGATCAGACTGCCCGCATTTGGAAGACATCAGACTTCACATTACTGCAGGAACTGAAACATGAGGCTCAGAGATGGGTTTGGGATGCAGCTTTCAGTGCAGACTCCCAGTACATTCTCACAGGTACAGCAGACCGTCACGTGTTTGAAATTAATAGCATCTTGTTGATTACCATTTACTTGAGATTATTTCGATTTCGATGTACATAGTGTATTTATCAAGAAAAATTGTAGGACTGTTGGCAAAGCAGATAGCAATGCTGTAATAATGATTATTTTCTGATGTTTTAAGTGATATTGTTTCTTTGCATGTACAGCGTCATCTGATGGAGTGGCCAGACTGTGGAATGTGGAGACCGGCGCGGTAGAGAGAGAGTACAATGGTCATCAGAAGGCTGTGACTTCACTGGCTTTTAGAGATGAAATTGTTCGAGATTAAACCACTTAGACCAAATATGCAATTTAGAAGAGAATATGCTGTATATACAGGGTGTCTATGAACTACCTCCCCAAACTTTGTAGGGTTGTAGAGGACTTCAAACTAAAAAAGTTTTGCAAGTACTTTATAAGTCGGAAACACTTTCTTACAAAGTTACAGAATTAAATTCAAAGTACAGGGTGATCCGTTTGGGTATGGATAAAATAAAAACACCGTAAAACATTTACTGAACTTTATTTGTTGAAACTTTGTGCATACATCACTGAAAAATGGGAGATTCCTCAGAGCTCAACATGACCCCCATCGCGGACCCTGCACAACTCATAACGGTGATGCAATTCAGCCCATGTCCGTTGTAACATAAGAGGGGTGATTTGTTGAAAAGCTTGAGTAATTTTTACTCTCAGATCATCAATGTTCTTGGGTTTCTGTGAATAGACAATGTCTTTAACAAAACCCCACACGAAGAAGTCAGGAGGGGTTAGATCTGGGGAGTTTGGGGACCAAGCCAAGAGATAGCTGCTTCTCGTACTGGGTTTCACCTGCGACCTCCTGCATGTTTTTTTTAACACAGTACTTCTTTCTACAAATGTTTAATATCACAACATTATGGAATCGTATTTAGGTACATTACGCACACCATACTCATGTCGAAATTCCCTTTGAACTCTTTTAACACTCTCAAATTTAGCATACCAAAGAACACATTGTGCCCGCTGTTGATTTGTAGTAGCCATTTTAATCATTTACGATTTTCATTTGTTCTTTCAGATTATGCATTGTTGATTGTCATATATGGAAACTTCCATCTTTTAAACATACAGTAGAACCTCTATTATCCGTGGTAATGAAGGGGATGGACTGAACGGTTTATCGAAAAATCGGATAATCCGTACTATGAATGATTTTCATAAATAAAGTGCATAATATTTAAGCCTATAGTTTCGTAATTTCCTCCGTGGTGTTGTGTTTAACATGCTAATTAGTGGATCAGAAGTCCACTGATTTAAGTCTGGTTATCAGTCACGGGTTTTTTAAGGGCTAAGGGAACTCCTTGTGATGGATGTCTGCCGAAAGATAGGAGTAGAGGTCTCGTGTTACAGATTTACACACTCGTACTCATTTCATATTGGAGTTAAATGGCAAGTTGTAGCCAATTTAAGTGAGCACCATATTTTAACATTTTGGTGGCTACTTCATTCACACACAACCCCCAGAATGCCTGGAGGACCACACCTGCTGTTGGTCGACGGGTCCATTGGACCTAGCTGGGAGATCTTGTTGATCAGCAGCTTTCCCTCCTTCAGCCACTGGAGGACGATTTTAGTGCCATAGCAGGTCAGCACTAGGAACAGAAAAGTAGAAAGAGGAGGAAGGAAAGGGAAATGAACCCCTAGGCCTCGAATGCTCTAATGCCGTCAGGGTCGAAGAAAGTAAGAGTTCAGTCAGAGGACTGGATAGGAAAGGGTAAAGAGGGAATTAAGTATTGAATAGAGGAAAATTATACCAAATTCAGTCATTAACTCATCAAGCTGACCAGTGCTAATTGATGAGTAGCCCCTCCCTTTAGTTCAGCTCGTAAAATTATGCTTACTAACAGCTGCACCACGGAAGGTAGGGATGAGACATTGGGTATTTATCCAGGTTGGTTCCTTAAAGCCTTCAATGGGAAGGATTAATGGCTCTCCCCCCTGTATCCAACAGATACCCTTTTGCAGCCAAAAGGAAATGGATTCGGAACGCCTCAAAATCTGTGCTTCAGTGGCTGGTCATGATAATATCTTTGAAAAATATTGGAGTACAAGAGGTCAAATGACTTTATTGTCAAACACCTGGCATTAGAAAACAACAACACACTCGTACTTTATACAATTTACCTTTTTTATTAAATCGCGCATATCTGTAACGCCACTCTCATATTCTGATTCGATATGAGATAAAATTTCTGTTTTCCCAAATCTCTCAATTATTTGCTCTTTTTTTGTACTTAGCACAACACGTTTTCTTTCGACACCCATGGAAGATATTTTACATTTATGTTACACAGAACGTCCACTCCAACAGTAGAACAAGGACTGAATTGTACACAGATTTTGCAATTGAAGTCCTTGGGGTCATTACCTTGAAAGCAGGTAGTGACTATTTTACAAGTTAGGAAAAAACACCCCCTCCAACAAGTAACTGTATAGAACTTTATATTTTGTCCTATAAAAGAGAGAGCGAGAGATAATCGGATAATCCGGCAATCGGTTAATAGGATGACGGATAATCGGGGTTCTACTGTAATATAACCAGCAAGAAATTTTTCCTACTATCATAATACTTACTTACAAATGGCTTTTAAGGAACCCGAAGGTTCATTGCCGCCCTCACATAAGCCTGCCATCGGTCCCTATCCTGTGCAAGATTAATCCAGTCTCTATCATCGTATCCCACCTCCCTCAAATCCATTTTAATATTATCCTCCCATCTACGTCTCGGCCTCCCTAAAGGTTTTTTTCCCTCCGGTCTCCCAACTAACACTCTATATGCATTTCTGGATTCGCCCATACGTGCTACATGCCCTGCCCATCTCAAACGTCTGGATTTAATGTTCCTAATTATGTCAGGTGAAGAATACAATGCGTGCAGTTCTGCGTTGTGTAACTTTCTCCATTCTCCTGTAACTTCATCCCTCTTAACCGCAAATATTTTCCTAAGCACCTTATTCTCAAACACCCTTAACCTATGTTCCTCTCGCAGAGTGAGAGTCCAAGTTTCACAACCATACAGAACAACCGGTAATATAACTTTTATAAATTCCAACTTTCAGATTTTTGGACAGCAGACTGGATGATAAAAGCTTCTCAACCGAATAATAACAGGCATTTCCCATATTTATTCTGCGTTTAATTTCCTCCCGAGTGTCATTTATATTTGTTACTGTTGCTCCAAGATATTTGAATTTTTCCACCTCTTCGAAGGATAAAGATGGTGGTGGACTTGACAGTGTTATCAGATCGTAATCTACTTACTGCTTCATGTATTGTGGGTCCCTGTCACCACGGCATGGTGTGTCCTCAAGTTGCGGATAGTGGAGACGGCCTCCAGATATGGAGGGTAGCTGCGAATATATTGAATAAGCAGTCGTGGACAGCCGATAAGGGGTGGTCCTCCAGCTTGGGGGTTGGGCGAAGGGCTAACAACCCATCACCGTAAAAAAACAGCTTGTTACGAATCCCTACAATAAGCCTCGGAATAGGACTGATTCTCTGGCACGACCACTGTCATAATAGTTTTGTAATAATAAATTAATATTATCCATACCCAAACAGATCAGACTGTAAACTAAGCAGTACACTCATCAGTTATGTGGTTTGTTGTATTGTGTTACAATCGTTGCTGATTGCTATGTCACAGTGTTTAATGCAGCATACCTAGCTTTGCAGGTCACTTGTGTTCATATGGTAGAATGGAGAAGTACACCTTAGCTGAATACACAGATGTTCACTTCATCTACAGGACTACTTGGAGGAATAGAAGGAAAGCTGGAAGGATTTACTATAAACTTCATCCTGACTGGATGCATGGTCAGATCATAAAGTATGACTTAAACACAGAAGTACTATCCATTTGTAAGGGATGTGTTGCCAGAACTGCTGGAAGATATGCTCTTTGCAATTAGAAATGATATGTTGTTTCTTTATGTTGGAACTCCTTTCCATTTTGCTGAGCAGGTACGAAATCATCTAAACTTTACCTGCGATCATCGTTGGATTGGTCGAGGTGAACCTGTACCATGGCCTCCATGGTCGCCAGATCTCACGCTGGTAGACTTCTTATGGGGCTACATGAAAACCATTGTTGAAAGGATTCTCATGGACAGAATTACAGCAGCAACCACGGATGTTAGGCGCAATGTTGGCGTCTTTGAGCATACAGGACAAAGTCTCTAATGACATCTTCATTTTTGTATCGTGGTTGATGTTCATAATTTTGAACATTTAATGCAATTGTGTAAATATTGTTTCTGACACATGTTTTCTTATTTATTCTGTAACTTGGTAAGTATCTCTTTCCAACCTTACATTATTTTACAAAACTTTGTTAGGTTTATGTCCTCAACTCTACTAATTCTGTGGAGAGATAGTTCATAGATACCCTGTATTGCGTAATATAATAAAATTATCAAATATGCTACACTTATGTGAAATAAAGAATTTTTCTGTTTGTATAACCTATAATAAAATTTACAAAACAGTTTAAAAGAATAAAACTCTGTATTTATTTTTATATTTGTTTATAAGCAGTCTAGTAATCCTATAAGAGAATGGAATAGTAATATGCGTTACAAGAGCGGTATGTTGAAGTTTTCATGTTCGAGGAAAAGTTTGAAAAAGCGAAACGTAGTTGAGCTTTTTTAATTTCCGAGAATTGAAAGAAAACATACCGCTCGTGTATCGTACATTAATTTGTGCGAAGATCGGTTATTACATACCTGAAAGAGGAATTTCTAATTAGTTGCAATAAAATCTCCATCTTGGTTTCTGTTCAATGACGGCAAATTTGCAAAACAAAAATATCTATCTTCAACATTGTTGCTTTAAAATGTTTTCTGTGTTTACTATACTCCAGCAGGCCGTGATATACGTCTGTCTTTTTTTTTTCCCCTCCCCAGTCTATGGAATCTTGTTGATTTTTTCACGGCTTCCTTAATGTTACTTGCATCACGAATGCAGTAACTTTAGTGGAGTTGTAGAGTTTACTTAATTTTTGCAAATATTTAAAAACAATAATTAACAGTGCAATTTAGGTGAAATTGCAGTGGTAAGTTTCCAATTTATAATTATTACTATATTGAACGTCTCTAAAAATAATATGTTAAAAGCCTAAAGTAGTAAAATAAATATGTCACTTAAGCAGTAAGAAGAGGGAAAGTGTTATGTGTGTTAGGTTGGGAATACTGAATGTGGAATTTTAGACTTTCTGCAGATTGGTTTTGTGCGGAAACCAAATATGCACGATCTCGCACAAATGTATCTGTTTTGATTATTTATGGCTGTGAATGTCTTCATTTGGGTTGCACTCAATAGATGTTGCTTATTTAATGTATTTTAAATAAGATGCAGTACAGTGATGTCACTAAAGTAGCCACCATGAACAATGCCTTTTGGCCACGCAAGGAGAATGAAAGACAAAGATGGAGGTGGACTTGGCAATGTTGTCAGATTGTAATCTACTTACTGCTTCTCATTGCAAGCTTGAACTGTATTCTGGAACTTCAGGATCATTGCAAAAAGGTCGACTGGCATTTGCTTCCTGCTAGACATAGCAGTGCAGTTAATAAATCAAGTCCTTTGTATTTTATGTAAAACTTCTCTTTTGTGTCTGTTTTCTGCGTTATCAGTTCCAATACCAACACTACAGTCCTGTCGCTCTAATTTCCGGCAGCCAATCACGTTGTAGATCGGTAATTCGCTGATGAAGACGTCATGCATTTCCTAAGGCTCGATAAATAATATAATCGCCCGCCATTTTGGCTCTTTCGTTGGCGTTCACAGAAAGCACACGAGGACGTTATTTGCCACTCAGTTATTTGCTGAATTACAGTGCGTTTGATTTATTATCAGGAGCTACGACATGATAATGTTTAACGGTATGGCAAATAGATTCCTCGTATGGTAGCTTGGTAACGAAAGAACAAAAATGGCGAACGATACTACCTACCTAGACTTTATAGAGCCTTCACTTCCTAAGACGTAAGCAAAGAGGAGGAGTCACGCTGGGAATAAGAGCGTCGCGACTATAATATTATACACATTACATAACAAAATACAAAGCAAAAGAGACATTACAAAATTATTTCTTTTACTGTAGCACAAAGAAGTAGATTCAACTCTAAAGACGCATATTGGCTGTTACAGTCACACAATTGCATCCTCACTCATCAGCCATTGTTTTAGAGTACAAAGATTTTTCTCTAAGCTGTACTTTCAACTGTTAATTAAATGTACAATAATTGTCGTCATACTTTTGAAATTCCTGCAATAAAGATCCCGATGACAGTTTTCTTGTACATATTATTAAACAACTTATGTAATTTGTAGAGCATCCACTTCATTTTAACATTGAAAGTGTGTAGTGAAACACCAGAATTATTTTCGTAAGTAGGTACCATTTCTTCCTTTCTAAAAATTATTGCAACTTCTGAAAAAGTTTATAATCCGTGGTGCTAACAGCCCATGAAGGGTCAATGCCGATTAGCTGGCTACTGGTCTCACGTCCATATGCCTCGGCGGAGGTGAACGATCATCCAACCAGAACGGAGGTATTGTGTGATGTGCACAGTGATCCCTCCAAGCCATAAGAGCTGGTTTTCGAAACTGGATTTCACTACCTATTGTAACTCCCCAAACACATCACGATGCTGTGTGGGCACTGGTCTCATACACTGACCGAAAATTCATGAGGACTCGAACTAGCTAAAATACTATTGTTGGATGTGTGTCTGCTATATTTATTTTAGAATTTCGTTGTTTTTTGCTTTTCGTTTTCGTTTGAATAGGTCCTGAAGTTCTAGGAAGTAAGATATTATTGAGCTAGTATTTTAGCAGAAATATAAGCCTGTTTGGTAGTTTTTGTAATAAGGTATGCTGTGTCTATTTCAACGTGCATTCAGTAAATTCAGTCCTAAGCATGATGCCTTAGTCCACAATGCTACGACATTAGTTAAAGAATAGGAGAAGCTTATATTTATACAGCAGGGATTTCCATTGATCTGCAATTAAATATGTGTGTGTATATATATATATATATATATATATATATATATATATAAAACTAGGTATAGAATCTTCATCAAAAAGATGTAAGAGGTCATTGAAGTCAATTATTTCCGATAGAGAAATGCGATCACTCGAGGAATACAATTCCTCCATGGTTCTGCATTCATTTGTTCACGATTTCTTAGTGCTGTTTTCAAATAGTATATCCATTGTTTCGCTTTATAAGTGTCCTTATAACTTTTTGTGATTTTCCATAAAATGGGAAAGATTTATACAGTATATTTCTATAAATTCTAAGAAAAATGCATAAGAATAGTTTCTTAAATCTGAAATTTTATAGCTTACTGCCATTTTACTGCAGAGAACTGCAAAGGGTAACAGTGAAATATCGACCAGGTACTCACAGTATCGTTTGTTTCTTTGTTTACTTTTCCTACTGCTAAATTTGGAGAGTGCTACAGTCGGAAAATTTCAAGCAGTCTTAGAAGTCTGGAGGCTTGTCTCAAGGCCAAAAGCCTCGATACTTTCCGCTCATATACTTACCTCCACGTAAGTCTGTGCATGTATGGAGCTCTTAATAGCCTTATATGTCCGATTTATCAGGCTAACTCGCTGTGTCATTTAATTGATAGCCTGTCTTTAATTAATGCGTGTTCAAACATAAATGTCCAACTTGTAATTCAACGAATTTCCAGTGTGAAAAGAATTCATTTCATGCGATTTAATACCTTTCCGAAAGATGTAAATTTGTTGAGATCATTAATACCATGAACTACTACCAATGAAACATCCCCACTAAACAAGAGACAGTTGAAACAGAAGAGAGTTTTCAGTTGCTGTCAGCCATTGTTTTTGTTGTACCAATCTGAATTGAAAGAGCGTGATTGAGATTTGTGTTTCTGTGTTATAGACACATTTGGGTGATTTGGCCCTAATTGTTTAACAGCAAGTTTCTCTTGATCTCTCAATTTCTGAAATGGAGTTGTCAACAGAAAGTCTACTTTGTTCATACCAGTACTGAAAGAACTGAATGAATAACTTCCTAAATCACTAGATAAGTCAGCCTGGTTGCCGCAGTTGGTATAGCGCTGGCCTTCTATGCCCGAGGTTGCGGGTTCGATCCTTAGCCAGGTCGATGATATTTAAGTGTGCTTAAATGCGACAGGCTCATGTCAGTAGATTCACTGGCATGTAAAAGATTCCTGTGGGATAAAATTCCGCCAAAACCGCAATGCTGATATAACCTCTGCAATTGCAAGCATCGTTAAATAAAACAACTTTTTTTAACCACTAGTTAATTACGAAAATCTTAAAAAAATATATAAACATAACTTCCTATCGAGACCCACAGCCACCATCCATGTTGTCAGCAAGCTGCAGACCTTCCATTAATCTGATGCAAAATACTTACTTACTTACAAATGGCTTTTAAGGAACCCGAAGGTTCAGTGCCGCCCTCACATAAGCCCGCCATCGGTCCCTATCCTGTGCAAGATCAATCCAGTCTCTATCATCATATCCCACTTCCCTCAAATCCATTTTAATATTATCCTCCCATCTACGTCTCGGCCTCCCTAAAGGTATTTTTCCCTCCGGTCTCCCAACTAACACACTATATGCATTTCTGGATTCGCCCATACGTGCTACATGCCCTGCCCATCTCAAACGTCTGGATTTAATGTTCCTAATTATGTCAGGTGAAGAATACAATGCGTGCAGTTCGGCATTGTGTAACTTTCTCCATTCTCCTGTAAGTTCATCCCGCTTAGCCCCAAATATTTTCCTAAGTATCTTATTCTCAAACACCCTTAACCTATGTTCCTCTCTCAGAGTGAGAGTCCAAGTTTCACAACCATACAGAACAACCGGTAATATAACTGTTTTATAAATTCTAACTTTCAGATTTTTTGACAGCAGATTGGATGATAAAAGCTTCTCAACCGAATAATAACACGCATTTCCCATATTTATTCTGTGTTTAATTTCCTCCCGAGTGGCATTTATATATGATACTGTTGCTCCAAGATATTTTAATTTTTCCACCTCTTCGAAGGATAAATCTCCAATTTTTATATTTCCATTTCGTACAATATTCTGGTCACGAGACATAATCATATACTTTGTCTTTTCTGGATTTACTTCCAAACCGATCGCTTTACTTGCTTCAAGTAAAATTTCCGTGTTTTCCCTAATCGTTTGTGTATTTTCTCCTGACATATTCACATCATCCGCATAGACAAGAAGCTGATGTAACCCATTCAATTCCAAACCCTGCCTGTTATCCTGAACTTTCCTAATGGCATATTCTAGAGCGAAGTTAAAAAGTAAAGGTGATAGTACATCTCCCTGCTTTAGCCCGCAGTGAATTGGAAAAGCATCAGATAGAAACTGACCTATATGGACTCTGCTGTACGTTTCACTGAGACACATTTTAATTAATCGAACTAGTTTCTTGGGAATACCAAATTCAATAAGAATATCATATAATACTTCTCTCTTAACCGAGTCATATGCCTTTTTGAAATCTATGAATAACTGATGTACTGTACCCTTATACTTCCAATCTGATGCAAAATAACTACTGAAATGCAAAATGAAATAATAAGGAAAGTCGACCTGGTTGGCGAGTTGGTATAGTACTGGCCTTCTATGCCCAAGGTTGCGGATTCGATTCCAGGCCAGTCGATGGCATTTAAGTGTGCTTAAATGCAACAGGCAGTAGATTTACTGGCATGTAAAAGAACTCCTGCGGGACAAAATTCCGGCACATCCGTCGACGCTGATATAACCTCTGCAGTTGCGAGCGTTGTTAAATAAAACATAACATTCAATAAGGAAATGATTGTAATTGATTTTGAAGGTAAAAAAGTAGGTATTAATTATCATCACGACATTTATTACAAATTAAAACTTAACATATAGCAACAATGTACAGCTACATTACAAATCCAATGAATTTTCACTTTACAAATGAAAGTCATCCTAGTGTAACATTGGACCGATTCTTAGTTTTGTTGCCTGGTTTTATCACCACATTTAAGGCCAGTGACATCACATATTTTATTTCACTATATTTATTTACATACTGTAACAAACTTATTAGAAAATATATAAAAGGTCCAATATTGGTACAAAAAATAATTTGCCATTTCACAAACAAAGGAACATAACACATAGTTCCTACAAACATGAGGGCGATATATATATGTAATTCAAATTGCCTTTGCATTACTTTCAGTATTTCCAAAGCCATCTGGAACTAACACTCTCACTCACACACACTGCATCGAATTGACTCTTCTTATAACAGTAATCTTGCGAACTCTGAAAGAAAAAAACAAAAGCCAAACATATAAGTCCTTCAATAAAATTCTATTCTCGCAAACAATAAAAACAATAGATATTGGGTATGATCTGTGAATAAGACATCATTGTGCCAATTTCTTTTTTTCTTTTTCATTTCCTGTAGAATGTTACATAATTTTATGGAATATGGTATAAGTGTTTTTACTAGATACTACATAACGACTGCAAAATAACATTTGGAAGCTAAAACTGAAACAATGGCAATGTTATCTTTTAAGTTTGCTTTAATAGATTTTGAAGGCTGCTTCTATCTGTAAAGGAAGGTCTTAAAGAGAAAATTTGTTATATGAGTGTGTGAAGATCATTCTACAGAGAAATCACATGAGGTCTGGACAGGACCAACAGAGCTAAATCTTTTTTCTCTATCTTCATGGTCATAAAATTGGCATCGTATTATACCTTCATAGTTTATCTTTCCGTCGTGGTCGATATCGGCAATCGCCAGGAGCTCATTCAGTTGTACTTCTGTTACGCTTTCTCCTATCATGTCCATTGCTGTCTTCAGTTCATCCTGGAAAGATAAACTTTTAATTAAAAGATGTATTAACTAGTGTAAAAAATTATGCTACAAAACTGCACATGTGATTAAATAAAATACAATCCAAAACACTAAGGAAAATTGGTGTGGATTGGAAAGAGAAGACTGTTCAGTAATCTTTATATGAAACGAGTCAAAGTCAGGATAGGAGAAGAAATGTCAGAAGGAAGTTAAATGGGGAGAGGAGTACATCAAGGATGTCCTTTATCACCTACCCTGTTCAACATCTACTTCAGAACATGGGAGGAGTATAGTACGAGGAAGAAGTATAAAGTGCGTAAGATTTACTGATGATACGGCGTTGTTAGCAGAAGAGGAGATGATACTAAGGAATATGCTATTGGAGCTAAATGACAGCTGTGAGCAGTATGGGATGAAGATAAATGCCACGAAGACGAAGACTTGGTCATAGGAAGAAAAATAAAGAAGGTAAACTTGCGAATTCTAAATGAGACAGTAGAGAAGTGGACAACTTCAAATACTTGGGATGTACTATAAGCAGTAACATGAGTCGAAAGGAGGATAGCAATGACCAAGGAAGTTTTTAATAGAAAAAGGAGCATCTGCTACGGACCTCTAGAAAAAGAACTGAAGAAGCGTAGTGAAGTACTTTGTGTGGAGTGTGGCATTGTATGGGGCAGAAACATGGACATTACGACGAAGTGAAGAGAAGCATTTGAAATGTGAATATGGAGAAGAATGGAACATGTGAAGTGGACAGACAGAATAAGAAATGAAGCTGTGGGTGAAGAAAGAATGATGCTGAAACTGATCGGGAAGAGAAAGAGGAATTGGTTGGGTCACTGGCTGAGAGGAAACTGCCTACTGAAGGATGCACTGGAAGGAATGGTGAACGGGAGAAAAGTTTGGGGCAGAAGAAGGTATCAGATGATAAGACGACATTAAGATATATGGATCATATGAGAAAGACAGATGATAGGAAAGATTGAAGAATGCTGGGTTTGCAGTGAAAGACCTGCTGTTGGGCAGAACATTGAATGAAATGAATGAACACTTATTATAGGCTATTACGAAATATAACATTGAAAAATTATTTTTCAGAACAAAAAGTTACATTTGTTCAGTTCAAATTTCTGCAAATTTGAAGGACAATAGTAAAATTCTTTCAATCATTTATTGTCATAGTACACTGCTATCTTGAATTGCCTGAGCATAATTGGGAATGGCTTTCCCAAAACGAACTATGAAATGTTTCATATAAAACAATTTTTATCTCGAAAAAGAAACAAAATTTGTACTAAACTTTTTTTGTTTGAAATATCTCAAAGAATAATCCCCTGAAATTATTGACATTATTTATGGTTCACTCAGTATAATGATTAATGGCTACTTTTATACTCTAAAATACATAATCTGCATACTAAGCCTATTTACAATTTGTGTACATGTAAATAACTGTGTCATTATCTCCTAAATATTGTAAACCACGACATTTACTAAACAGTTATTCATTCATCAGCTTGTATGAAGTACAGTTCAGGTAGAGCTAAGATACTGAAATCGAAGCACGAATATAACTGGAAGAAAACTGGTAATTATGAGAAGGGAAATGCTGTTAGAAAATAAATATACCTTTGTTATATATCCATTGCAGTCGCGATCAAACACACGGAAGGCAGCTATGAGATCCTTGGTTATATCGTCTGCGTCGTCTGTGCTTGTGTCTTGACTCAGAGCCTGGATGCGACCCACCCACTGCAGGAACTCGGTTTCATCGATGAGGCCATTACCTGTATCACAGATGATTGAAATCTAGCTCTATGCAACATTATAGGAAAACATGATTCAGTACCTCACTGAGTTCTATTCATCAGACAATTATTTTGTTATGTGTTTTAAATTTATTTTTAAGAAAATAATGTAACTGGAGACTAATTGGGTTAATTCTAAGCAGTTAACTCCCAATTAACCCACTGCGCTTTCATATGTTACATTGAAAGAAAGGGGTTAATTGATTAGCTGCCAAATCTTCACCAGTTTCAGAAGTTTAATTGCAAATTCTTTTGGTTGTATTATTTGATAATAGTACATTATGCAACGAGCCTATAATGGTAGTAATTAAGACGCGAGTATGTTTATGAAATGAGCGCAAGCCAGTTTAATAATTTTCATACGAGCGTCTTAATTACCATTATAGGCAATTTTCATACGACTTTTTATGCTCGACCATATTTCTAACTTGAAATTATTCATAAGTATTCGTGTTATTCTTATCTGACTGGGGAGCGGAACTGACCTTGTGCAATATCTCGTAAATTGTGAGATGTGCGCAGACGCGAAAGTATTGATTTTTTCCGAGAAACAAATGTCATTGACCTTGATATAATCTAGAGAGTAAAATAAACATTAATCTTGATATAACCTTGGAATTGATTTAGACATTGAAAAACGAGATGACAAATTGAATTTATTTGAATATTATTTACAATTAACGCTAATTATTATAGTAACAGAATATAACCTTCTGCGACAGTATTGGATTTCCAGCCTCCGTGACGTTTCGCTAGTTGTCCTTCGATTTCATATCCGAGAATAATCGATACTTGCCCTTTCATATTGCTACAATGGTGTTTTCTGATTGGTGGAACACCTGAACTTTAATGAATAGGTGTACTTTAATGAGGTCCATTAAAGGGCTGCCACCAGGTGTATAATTACTACATTTCGGCATGGTCGATCATAAAAATAATATTGATACTATCTGAGATTTAATTAAGCATATTCATAGACCAGACGATCTGTATACTTGGTATTTATATGCATTTGTTTTATGAAACTATAGTGCCTCATTAGTAAGATATCGCAAGTTTCAAGTCGGTCCTTTTCAGGATGCATTACTTTTTGATGCATGTGTAAGGCATTTCAATTATCCCACATGGAATATCTTGGTGCGCACATATTTCACTTCCAATCCCAGAAATAAAAAAAAAATTTAAGCTAATCAACAAGAGTTTTCCAAGCCTCGTCCTTTGCCAGAAATTTACACAATGCAGAACTGCATGCAGGGGAAGTGGAAATGAATTGAGCATACCTTTCGGCAGTGGTTCCCAACCTATTTTGACTGACGACACACTTTACTGAATGCCCATGATATCGCGACACACTTATTTGATTTTATTAATAACTAGCCGTACCCGTGCACTCCGCTGCACCCGTTAGAAATAAATATAAAGTAATTACATAATTAAAATAGGACATTTGATTCAGGGAACATTCGTGTTTGATAGAAGGATAAATCGTTTAATATGTTACTTAATTTAAATTGTACTTACTTACTTACTTACTTACTTACTGGCTTTTAAGGAACCCGAAGGTTCATTGCCGCCCTTACATAAGCCCGCCATCGGTCCCTATCCTGTGCAAGATTAATCCAGTCTCTATCATCATATCCCACCTCCCTCGAATCCATTTTAATATTATCCTCCCATCTACGTCTCCGCCTCCCCAAAGGTCTTTTTCCCTGCGGTATCCCAACTAACACTCTATATGCATTTCTGGATTCGCCCATACGTGCTACATGCCCTGCCCATCTCAAACGTCTGAATTTAATGTTCCTAATTATGTCAGGTGAAGAATACAATGCGTGCAGTTCTGTGTTGTGTAACTTTCTCCATTATCCTGTAACTTCATCCCGCTTAGCTCCAAATATTTTCCTAAGCACCTTATTCTCAAACACCCTTAACCTATGTTCCTCTCTCGGAGTGAGATTCCAAGTTTCACAACCATACAGAACAACCGGTAATATAACTGTTTTATAAATTCTAACTTTCAGATTTTTTGACAGCAGACTAGATGATAAAAGCTTCTCAACTGAATAATAACATGCATTTCAATAATAATAATAATAATAATAATAATAATAATAATAATAATAATAATAATAATAATAATAACAACAACATTTCTTTATTTATACTGGCAGAGTTAAGGCCATAGGGCCTTCTCTTACACTCTACCAGGTCACAAAGTATACAAGCAGTTAAAATTTAACAAATAGTTAAAGAACAGAATACTAACATATTACAAAAAAAAAATAATGATAATAGCATAATAAATCGACACTAAACAACATGAAAATAATACCATAATAAAAAAAAAGTTGAAAATTTAAATTGTATTTAAAAAAAATTAAAATGCGATCATTTTGATCCAGAGACCACTCATTTGGTGCAATGACAATTCCTTTAACATGTTTCTTAATTGTTATTACTTGCAACCATAGTTTAATGAAGACTGACATATCATTTAGTTTTAATGTGTAAACTTTATATTACTTGCTATATGTTTCCATTGAATTATGGTAATAACTTAATTTTAACCCTTGTTTTTTACATCTTCAGTAAATGGCGCTTGGCCCACTATGGTTCTGTACCCTTGAAATAACTTAAATAGTGATACAGCATAAACAGTGATATGTAATTATATTTCTTTCTTTCGAAAATGTAAGAATTCATGATCTCCTATGTACCATTGCCATGGAATGAATAAATGTGTTTTTTATTCCTACTCAAAAATTTTATATTTTGCACATAGCAGTTATTGCAGGAACAACAACGCTATAATCTGAGGTGGCGGTGAAAATGTATTGTATTGTTATTTTAAAAGTCTTGTATATCCTTAAATATCAGTCCTATCAAAATTTTGCATAGAATAAAACTTACCGGAAATCATTTTAAAGAAACTTTTGTTATATGTAACATTTTTCATAAAAAGCAATAATAAGCGAAATAATTCGATTTATTTAATTCAGGTCCCTTTAAAGAAAGTATTTTGAATGCCACATAGCCTAAAATCTATGTTACAACGAACTTAATTTATATTTCAATTTTCATCGAAATCTGTTCAGCCATTATCGCGTGAAAAGATAACAAACATACAGAAGACAGACAAGACATACAAACAAAAATTAAAAAAAAAAAGCGATTATCGGTCTCAGAATGAATAATTATACATGTTAACACCAATTATTTTTGCAAAAGCGAAAGTTACCACAAAAATTTCGGTTACAGATTTATTATTAGTATAGATAATATAATAATAACCACTTTTTTTCTTCTGGAGAAAAAGGTGGTCGAACTCTGTGTAGAATATTTTATAGCGGACGGGGAGATAGGGTGTCAAAATTTTCAAAATTAGTCTTAACTGTGTGAAAAATATTAAACTTCAGCCCTAATTTTAGGATCAAAAGGGATTACTGTTCACTGCACGGGAATTTTGTCATATTTAACCTCATTTTCGTCTAACTAAGATTTCCAAGATCTAAACGGAATTCAAAGAAGAATTATATTAAAAACATAGTTATTCATACATATTTCGGTTCCATGATGAAAAATGCAACAAAAAGGTGCCATTCCAGCAGTATGTTCTGCCAGAAAAAGAGCACTGATAACAACTTCTATGTAGTGTCGGACATCCAGTGTTGTAGATAGGCTGATGTTAACACGCAATCGAAAATTGTAAAAGAACAAGCAGCAACTTGAGTGGCATTAGAAAAAACAAAAATGTGTCAAAAATCCTAACCTATCTCTGCAGGATGCCCGATAACAGATTTTTACTATAGTTTTTCAAAATTCACCTATTTAAATTAATGTGAAGTCTGCACTTGGTGGGTTGCATAGAGTTTCTCTATACGTGGCCTTATGGTTGAAAAACTGAACTGTGTATTGTTGCAGGTGTTCACGTTTCATCGATACAGTCTGTCTCAAAATAAAATGTACCATAACAAAGACTTCGTTGCAAATAAAAAAGAGACTTTCTGGATGGCATACAGTTTATTTTTCAATTCCAAAATTTCGCGACACACTCCATGGAACTGCACGACACACCGGTTGGGAACCCCTGCCTTACAGAAAGACCAAAATGTAATAGACAAGTCTTGTTTTGGAACTCTCGAGGACAAAGAAGTAGAGGAAGTGCTTACTGAGCATGTACAGTATGTTATACCGAGAACTTGGACAATTCGGGTGGCCCAAATTTTGTTTTTGGATTTGTACCTTTCATGCTATATATGTAATACCAGTACAAGGTGTTGAAAAAAAATAACTGACGTGGTTTTACCACAGTCTAGTATATACAGTCACGAAGCTCAATACGTAGCAAATATGCATCCATAAATAGTTGCTAACCACTAGAATCGCTAATATCGCCTTATTGCAGACAGTGCGAAATAGTACTGGCACAGTCTATTGTTCCTAGCACCCTCACAACTCAAGCTTCGTGACTGTATATACTAGACTTGGTTTTACTCTGCTTACTTTGAGTTACCTTCTTTTTTGCAACATCCCATTTAACATTTAAACTGGTAATAGCCATTATATTGATAAAGTATGTGCAATTATTGTTTAGTCTTGTTTACTAAAGTGCTTTATTTAACGATGTTACAAAAGTTATTTACAGAGGCTACATTGCTATGGCTACAGTCTAGTGAAAAGATCAAAACGTTGTAACCTAATATTAAAGGCTTTTATTGAGACTAAGTAAAAGATGAAAACTGGAACACCTCTCACCTGAGTGGCTGGCCTCATTCATGAGGTCATTTATGAGTTCATCTCGGACTTGGATGCCGAGGTTCTGCAGCATGAATTGCAGCTCGCTCGCGGTCACTCTTCCATCTTGATTCCTGTCCAGCAGCCCGAATGCTGTCCTCAGGTCTGCAACAATACGTAAAATATTGCTTAGATGAATTCGTAGTGTTATTTACTGAAAATGGTATGCACTTAGGAAAATAGGAGTCGTGTTTTCGATTGGCTGTCGTGAACGAGCATACATTTCTTACACGTCTCTTCATAAACCGTATAATATAAACTTAAAAAAAGAGGGAAAGTTCTGATTCAAGAATTGAAATAAGGGAGTAGTAAAAAATGCTACAAAAAATAAACAGAAATTAAAGAGAGAGAACTGCACGATTATCATGGATTATGCAAAGGGCCAAAACTCTGTCGACTCACTGTCCTGTCAGCATCATTTGTGAGTGTTCACAAGAAACGACCTTTAATCTTCCGTGTAAAATATTCAAGATTCTGTTGTGCTACAGTTCCTGACAATTGTTCCTTTACAGACACAGGAATTCTTTTTACCAAAAGAAAATGATACGTATCGTAGCCTACTGTCACAAACGAATAAATTGCAACATAGAATACAAATGAGCGTTTGCTGATAGGTTTAAGGAAGTGAGTTTGTTTGGAATATTTACATTAATGCAGTAATTCCTTAACTTATCGAAGGTGCAAGCCACTTTAGGGCGAGACTTTTATTTGCGACCACCGTCGCAATACCGATACTTAACCCTATTAGAAAAATACAATAGCTACTACCGTACGGGAAAATGTATAGTCGACACTTTCATGCTAAGTAACCTATTAAGTGCGATAATGACTGGACAAAATGCATTGATATATGCACCAGTGGCCAAAAGACAATGACTTCGTTATTTAACAACGCTGTATCAACTACTGGATTATTTAGCGTCGATGGAATTGGTAATAGCAAGATGAGGCAGAGGATTCGCCATAGATTACCTGACATTCGCCTTACGGTTGGGGAAAACCTGAAAAAGAAATCCAACCAGGTAATCAGCCCAGGCGGGAATCGAACTCACGCCCGAGCGCAACTTCAAATCGGCAGGCAAACGCCTCAGTCGACTGAGCTACGCCGGTGGCCGGCACGTTTATTCCATGAAACATTTATAATGTTACGAGGCGCATCCAGAAAGTAAGTTTCCCGATTTTTTCCCCTTGAAAGTAAACGTAATTAGCCGTGTCAATTGCGCATGCGTAACAGATCTATGACGTATCAATCATATGCCAACCGGACAGGTCCCGCCTGGTGCCAGTAGTGTGGCAGCAGTGGTCCGAAATGGAAGCTCTTATTCCTTCTCCCGCCGCCGCATTGCGTCAATTGAAATTCATCGGCAGCTCTGTCAGGTCTATGGGCCAAACATCATGAGTAAGCAGATGGTGCGTCGCTGGTGTAGGCAGTTTTCCACAGGTCGTCAAAGTGTCCATGATGAAGAGCGCAGTGGGCGACCGTCCCTCATCAATGAGAACCGTCGCTTCACGATTAGTCGACCTGGTTGACGAGTTGGTATAGCGCTGGCCTTCTATGCCCAAGGTTGCGGGTTCGATCCCGGGCCAGGTCGATGGCATTTAAGTGTGCTTAAATGCGTCAGGCTCATGTCAGTAGATTTGCTGGCATGTAAAAGAACTCCTGCGGGACAAAATTCTGGCACATCCGGCGACGCTGATATAACCTCTGCAGTTGCGAGCGTCGTTAAATAAAACATAACATTTAATGCTTCACGATTACGGAGCTGAGCAGCCATTTTCCTCAGATATCGCGAACCTTCTTGCATGAGATTGTCACTAAGCACCTGCTGTTCAAAAAAGTGTGTGCCAGGTGGGTGCCGAAAAACCTGATACTCGAACACACTGCAGCACTGACATTTCTGCAACGGTATCACGATGACGGCGACGAGTTCCTCGACAGGATCGTCACGGGCGCTGAGACTTGGATTTCGCACTTCACCCCGGAAACCAAGCAGTAGTCAATGCATTGGCGGCATAGTGGATCTCCGGTCAGGACGAAATTCAAACAGACGCTGTCGGTACGGAAAGTGATGTGCACGGTGTTCTGGGACAGGAAGGGCATTCTGCTCATTGACTTCCTTCCAAGAGGTGAAACAGTAAACGCTGACCGTTACTGTGAAACACTGCGAAAATTGCGACGTGCCATTCAAAACAAGAGGCGTGGAATGCTTACTGCAGGTGTTGTGCTCCTCCATGACAATGCTCGTCCACATACGGCTCGGCGCACAGCAGCTGTTTTGACGGAATTTGGATGGGAGTTGTGTGATCATCCATCCTACAGTCCTGATCTTGCTCCCAGCGATTTTCACGTTTTCTTGCACCTCAAGAAATTCCTGTCCTCCGGTGAGCGTTTTGGGAACGACGAAGAGCTGAAGACGTCTGTCACACGCTGGTTCCATTCACAAGCGGCAGAGTTCTACGACAGAGGGATACAAAAGTTGATCCCACGATACGACAAGTGTCTCAGTTCTGATGGTGGCTATGTTGAAAAATAGCTGAAACATTGCTGTATCTGCTGCCAATAAATATTTTCCTCAAAGTGTGTGTTCCTTTTAAAAAAAAATAGGGAAACTTACTTTCTGGATGCGCCTCGTATTTTATGTTAAATTTTATTATGTTTGTGTTTATGAATACAAAATAAATGTATGATATAAGGCGATTTTTGTTTTATTTAGTAAGTAATCTACTGAGACTGGATTAATCTTGCTCAGGATAGGGACCAATGGCGGGCTTATGTGAGGGCGGCAATGAACCTCCGGGTTTCTTAAAAGCCAGTAAGTAAGTAATCTACTAGCGACCTCCCTCAGTTCTTTGCGCGACCACCAGGGGTCGCGATCCACACTCTGGGAAACACTTGATTAATGTAAGGATATCCAAAAACCACGTTTCTAATTTTGTAGGTACTTTCTTCTCAATGTATGTCCAACATTAATCCGCCCATCCTTCGGAACATTGTATTTTTTAAGCTATGGAAATAAAGAAAAGAAAATCTTTCTAATTTTGTTGTTCATTTCTCGGAAGACATATTGATCTGATATGGAATTCTGGCACATGTTTCTCTTCTTTATTATTTGTTTTTTATCCGACACTTATAGGTTTGTAGGAAAGTTTTAGTAATCCATTTCTCCGAAGAACTAATGTTATACAGATTCGTGCGAAAACGGAATGACTGTAAACGAAATGTGTTATTCTTATGCAGATAAAATTCTTTGAAGATGATGCCCGTGAAATTTTTCATGAGGACAGAAGACATTTAAATCTGGCCTTTACTTAGAATTCCAACTCTTGCTTGTTTAACACGTATTCATATGTGCACTTTCTGCTCCGAAACTCTTAATATTTGCGTTATATACTGACGTTGATAATACGCATGCTTACCTGTCCGCACGACTGACGGTAACCCAACATAAGCTATTCTAGCCCGTTCACCTGTGGCCGTTCTCACTCGGCGAGCATTATGTAGTAATTGATGAATAACCATCCTGAGTATAGCTCTGGCCAGCACAACTATCATAGCGTTTAATATTTGTCAAACTCCCATGCATTTACATTGATTAGATTACATTTTGATGTGAGAAGTTTGCTACTACAAAAGGGAGGAAATCTATTTAGAAGAGATGTAGATTGGACTTCTATTACCGATAATGAATGAAGTTATTCACGACGTATCGAAGATTGAGTCTCTTCTAATTATTGTCGTGATTTATTAATTCATTACCAACATGCAAAAATCAAATTTACGTCCCTTATAAACAATCCACCATGATTTATCCACCACCTGAACAAATGTTTTGATATAATAAAATAAAAATAATAATAATTGAGTAGTACTACTAAAGAAAAATAACGTGAGAATTATATTTTAATTTAAATATCCCACTTTTATAAAAGCTGAAGAAATAAGAGACGAGCTAGTTAATGTTTCCGCTCAAATGTAACCAAGGCGTTAATTTTCGTTACACTAGTGGTTGTTATCTATTGTAAATAATGGTAATATGCGTTACAAGAGCGGTATGTTGAAGTTTTCATGTTCGAGGAAAAGTTTGAAAAAGCGAAACGTAGTTGAGCTATTTTAATTTCCGAGAATTGAAAGAAAGCATATCGCTCGTGTATCGTACATTATTTTGTGCGAAGATCGTTTATTACATACCTGAAAGAGGAATTTCTAATTAGTTGCAATGAAATCTCCATCTTGGTTTCTGTTCAATGACGGCAAATTTGCAAAACAAAAATATCTATCTTCAACATTGTTGCTTTAAAATGTTTTCTGTGTTTACTATACTCCAGCAGGCCGTGATATACGTCTCTCTTTTTTTTTCCCACAGTCTATGATGAGTCTGGAATCTTGTTGATTTTTTCACGGCTTCCTTAATGTCACGAATGCAGTCACTTTATTGGAGTTGTAGAGTTTACTTAATTTTTGCAAATATTTAAAAACAATAATTAACAGTGCAATTTAGGTGAAATTGCAGTGGTAAGTTTCCAATTTATAATTATTACTATATTGAACGTCTCTAAAAAAGTATGTTAAAAGCCTAAAGCAGTAAAATCAATATGTCACTTAAACGGTAAGAAGAGGGAAATTGTTATGTGTGTTAGGTTGGGAATACTGAATGTGGAATTTTAGACTTTCCGCAGATTGGTTTTGTGCGGAAACCAAGCAAATACGCACGATCTCGCACAAAAATGCATTACTTTATAGAATTCAATGCCTGTCTTCATAGTACTGGTGACTGAAACTATAGTCGCGACGCTGTTATTCCCGGCGTGACTCCTGCTCTTTGCTTACGTCTTAGGAAGTGAAGGCTCTATAAAGTCTAGGTACTGTCGGTGACTCAGGAGAAGACGAGAGCGGACTGAGGAGGAAGGGTTGTGAACAGATAACGTACGACAACACGTGCAATATTTGTACTGCAGTAAGCGGAAACATTAGGTCTCCTTCTGTTCAACTTAGCTTTAATTTCCATACTCATTGTTACTCATGTTTCCTGCACGAGTAATAACCTGGCTACTGGGATGCTTATCTGAGCGATGTTTATAATAATCAACAGCGATAGTCAAGAAGGTCACATTCTTTCCGCTCATCTTCCCCTGAGTAACGGACAGTAGGTAGTATCGTTCGCCATTTTTGTTCTTTCGTTGCCGAGCTACCATACGAGGAATCTATTTGCCACACCGTTAAACACTATCATGTCGTAGCTCCTATGATAATAAATCAAACGCACTGTAATTCAGCAAATAATTGAGCGGCAAATAACATCTTCTTGTGCTTTCTGCGAACGCCAACGAAAGAGCCAAAATGGCGGGCGATTATATTAAGTATTTATCGAGCCTTAAGAAATGAATAACGTCTTCCTCAGATAATCACAAGAACGTTTAAATGTAGCCGACCTGCAACGCGATTGGCTGCCGGAAATTACAGCGACGGGACTATAATTTCCATATTAACAGACTGTGCGAGCGCTGCAATTAGATGGCAAATCACGTTACGTATCACAGCGGCATAATGCATTTCGCATCAAATGTTTGTTTACCTCAATATTTTTCTTATCTAGAATTCAGTATAATTGACGAATTGACTAATTGGTTATGTTGACTACCTGACTTACCAACCTACCGACGAACTATCCGCGTTTCAGTAGTTCCGTATGGGCTATTCCATCTCAAATCGACCGAAAAACACAGAAAATAGACCTTGCAATTTTTAAATACAATGAAACTTTTTCTGTCTGTAGACAACTATGATACAATGCTTTGTGCAAAGTTTGAGGCATCAGAACTTCATAGTGTTTAAATTAAAAATATTTAAATTTATCCTATTTTCATAAAATTAGCAACTTTAAACTGTTGTGGCTCCGAAACCCTTTCATCCAATGATCAAAATCATGGTTTATTTTGATGCTGAGAAATTAAAGTTTATATTGACTTGTAAACAATTTTTCTTACTTTTTATGGAAATGGAGAAATTTAGATTTTTCTTCATTAAGACGCCTTTGCCCACGAAAAAATATTTTTAAAATATATGGTTAGATTCCGTATTGAAAGTACAAATAAACACATATTTTTTACTGGTGCACCGTTGATAAGAAAGTATTGAAAATATCAAATAAAGAAAATAAATAGTACGCGCGTGAGCTAACCGGCTGACTGTGAGGCGGGATCTAGCCGAGGGATGCAAGCGCAGGAGACATAAACATGTGATGTTTCGTCTAGTAGCGCATAGCTGGGCTAGCTTTATCACAAGTTTTCATAAACACAGGAGTAAAATGACGCCCAACGCTCGCTTATCTTCAGCTCTCGGCCAGTGTGTGCGGTGCTGCGCCGTTCAAGTCCAGGCGTGTGAAAATAATTTATTTAATACCCTCGAAACTTATTGCCGAGCCACTAAGCAAACAATGCCGAATCCCTCTTAATAATGCAAGGTTTTTTCTCAATATTTTTTTAATTTTTACAAATGGGCAAAAAGCCTAAAAGTAAGTAAAACCAGATTATCTGTTTCTCTGTATACAATAAAAATAAGGATTACTTCTTATCATAACCTACCAAATGTCAGCTTCAAAATGAGCTCCCGTTCAATGTTCTGCAGTAAATGGCTCCAGAGTTTTGAGCGCTGAAAGAGGCTTGTTTTTATAAAATACGCTAAATATGTCGCTCAATAGTACGAAAACCGTTTGACTTTCGATAGTATATTTTTGAAAATGCACTCTCCTCAGCACCTTGTGTAAATATGGAAAAAATTAGACTATTAAAAAAATGCGAGGTTTTTTACTGATCGATTTCATATGGAATAGCCCGTATATTTGTAGTTAAGAAAATAGTTCGACAACTAAAATTTGGTTAATTTTGGAAGGAACTAATGTAAATAAATGTGGGCTTTGTATCACGCCCAGTTGACTGCGGCAGCGAGACAGTGACATTGAAGATATATGCAGTGCAAGGGAAGTGCCTGTACTGACAATCTTGAGCAGAGGCACGAAGAAAGAGGGGCTTTGTTATCTTGTGACATGCAAAGGAAACTTGATCGATCTTGAGTGGGTGGTTGGGTTCGCTGGCAAACCTGAGCTTCACGGCAATTCAACCGACGTGAAAGTCAGTGTCCTAACATGTGATGATCAAAGCTGCTATGGGGCGCGTTTTCTCGTTCCACACTTTTTCATTACTGTCATACAGACATCGTGTCGTCTTCGAAGAGCATCTGCAGTCCTCTATAAAATAAGCCTACTATTTTACCTACCAACTGTAAAATACATTCATAGACATAAATGAAAAGTCCGAAACTTTTCTTTCCAGAGTTCACATCACTAGAGAAGTCTCTACTTTCCTTTCTTCTTCTTCTTCTTCTTCTTCTTCTTCTTCTTCTTCTACATGAATTGTTAGACAAGGGCCTTATTTCACCTCTAGAGTAATATCAGTGCAATGTTTAGTCTATGTCATTCATTTTCATGAAATGCATCTTCTTTTTTTAAGAAAATCATTCGAATAACAGGACTCGTGCATTTCCTCCTACATAGTAAATAATTTCATTAATGTATTGATCCTATTTACGAAGTATATGATTATGTCTCATGACCAGAATATTCTACGAAATGGAAGTATAAAAATTGGAGATTTATCCTTCGAAAAGGTGGAAAAATTAAAATATCTTGGAGCAACAGTAACAAATATAAATTACATTCGGGAGGAAATTAAACACAGAATAAATACGGGAAATGCCTGTTATTATTCGGTTGAGAAGCTTTTGTCATCTAACCTCCTATCAAAAAATCTGAAAGTTAGAATTTATAAAACAGTTATATTACCGGTTGTTCTGTAAGGTTGTGAAACTTAGCTCTCACTTTGAGAAAGTAACAGAGATTAAGAGTGTTTGAGAACAAGATTCTTGGGAAAATATTTGGGGCTAAGAGGGATGAAGTTACAGGAGAATGGAGAAAGTTACACAACACAGAACTGCACGCATTGTATTCTTCACCTGACATAATTAGGAGCATTAATCCAGACGTTTGAGATGGGCAGGGCATGTAGCACGTATGGGCGAATCTAGAAATGCATATAGAGTGTTAGTTGGGAGGCCGGAGGGAAAAAGATCTTTGGGGAGGCCGAGACGTAGATGGGAGGATAATATTAAAATGGATTTGAGGGAGGTGGGATATGATAATAGAGACTGGATTAATCTTGCACAAGATATGGACCGACGGCGGGCTTATGTGAGGGCGGCAATGAACCTGCGGGTTCGTTAAAAGCCATTTGTAAATAAGTAAGTATTGATCCTATTTGATTTTACCTGTTATATTACGGTGCAGCTATAGAAAGTCGATTTGGAACTTTTCACTGATTACAAATTTTCAGTAACTCTGGTGCCCAGAAATTCTGTTAGGTTATTTTTACTTTTGAGGAGGGGTGAAACGAAGTCTTTGAGCACATCGATCTTAAGGTATATTGCACTTACGCAATGGCCGTAATAGGACTTACTGACTCCTTTGACTGCCTTGGGAGGAAGAAGGGCGAAATTAATTAGTTTATGGGGGTAGATCTGCCTCTTTTGATCAGAATCAAAATATGAGGTACTTTAGAAATAAATAATGATTGTGAAGGTAATATTTTGTAAAAATAAACTTTTGATAAAAATAAAATAAAATCTTGCTCCAGAATTCAAACAAAAATGCAGTTATATAATAGTACATTATGCAACGAGCCTATAATGGTAGTAATTAAGACGCGAGTATGTTTATGAAACGAGCGCAAGCGAGTTTCATAATTTTCATACGAGCGTCTTAATTACCATTATAGGCAAGTTTCATACGACTTTTTATGCTCGACCATATTCCTAACTTGAAATTATTCATAAGTATTCATGTTATTCTTATCTGACTGGGGAGCGGAACTGACCTTGTGCAATATCTTGTAAATTGTGAGATGTGCGCAGACGCGAAAGTATTGATTTTTTCCGAGAAGCAAATGTCATTGACCTTGATATAATCTATAGAGTAAAATAAACATTAATCTTGATATAACCTTGAATTGAATAAGACATTGAGAAACGAGATGACAAATTGAATTTATTGGAATATTATTTACAATTAACGCTAATTATTATAGTAACAGAACATAACCTTCTGCGACAGTATTGGATTTATAGCTTCCGTGACGTTTCGCTAGTTGTCCATTGAAGCGCTGCTACCAGGTGTATAATTACTACATTTCGTCATGGTCGAGCATAAAATATGATAAAGACAACTTTTAAGGCATCGAGTTCATAAAAACTAATAAGAAGATGGTCTAATTTACAGGTATCGTGAAGATACATTTCTTTCTCTGCACTTGCAACGTCATTGTGTGTTAATTCTCAAATTTTTTCTTAGTATCTTCTGAGAAGCAAAGCAGTCATGTAAAAAAATAATAAAAAAAGAGGTACACTGCCACCCAAGCTTATATTTTCCGAAATATTTATTAAAATCACTGTCACTGTCATTCCAATGACCAGACTTTCCAATTTTCCGCCGTGTTTTACCTTTCCGTATATATTTGTAAGTTTCCTTGTTCTTTTTTAGTGCTGAAAAATTAATTCTGATTGAAGAATATGAAGGAAATATAAGAATAATCCCTTATTGTAGAAAAAAATCCAACCTCGCTCTCTCTACCACTGACTACACAAAAGAATAGTTGAGGCGATTTCTTGTGGCGAAATTATGCGTCATCCATCTCAAATAGTTATATCTGAGTACGTGAAATTTGTATTCTCTTAACACAATATACCTACGAGTAATTCGCTTGCTTCCATTCCAATTCCTCTCCTCAAATAGTTTTCTGGTTGCAATGTTGTCACTACTGCCTTCACAAGATAAATGTTTATATCTTTTTATTGTTGCACTGTTTTTCCGTAAATATTAAATCTTTTGAGGCTTCAAGTTTCAGATGATTTTTATATTAGATACTAATAATTCTCGCCATTTCTTAATTTCTCTCTTTTCTTTTATTAAGTGACACGAATGCCGGTCCTTTTGAAAATGCAACATTTTGCTAAATATTTTGAAAATATTATCAAAATATCTTATAATTATATACACAGAATGGACCGTAAGCAATGTCATTCATTTCAGAAGGTTATTGTTGGAGATATTTCAAACAAAAATCTTTAATACAATTTTGCACGTTTCCGGTTGTTATTGTTATTAAATTGCTTCTAATAATGATAAAAGTCTGTAAGATTATCATTCAAATATTGTGTATGTACTGACAAAAAGTATTGTTTGATTTAGGCCTAATTACACAGTTCTATTTAAATATTTTGTTCTTCTTAAAATATAAAAATTATGACATAAAAATAAATTTCTCTAAGAGTTAAAGTGAATTATAGTGAAATTAATCGAATCTTAATACAAACAAAAGCAAAATTATTTTATAGAGGGCCGAGTAGAAGTGTATTTTACGAAATAAAGATCCTGCGCGATTTAATCTGACGTGAATTGTGACGTTCAAGATAATAAAATAGATATTAAGGTATGCAAAACAGTAATTTTTACCGTTAGTAAGATATCATACAGTGTATAGTCGCCAGAAATGTAAAATGTCCATCATGTATTAGCTAAGTCCTTGGGTCATGTGGTACTGACCTCAGATCTCACAGAGAATTTGAATGAATGACAGATTTTTTATTCTATTCTAGCTTTTACTCTATCATTCATAAATAATTCATGGAATTGATTGCACTCTTTTCACCAAGTCACGGACGTGGTAAGCAACTTGGTTGAAGGCAGCAGGAAACACGACCACAGCTACAGTAGGCTTATACTTGAGGTGCACGTGAGAATTTAATGTTGTATTATTAGCGAAATCCTCTTGTCTGATGCTTTAGGATTTAATCATCTCATACAAAACAAAAATTACCTCGATGACTTACGAATCAATGCATAGGTATACTCGTGCCTATGGGTTTCAAATCCTTGTTGGGAGAAGTTACCTGATTGAGATTTTCCAGAGGTTTTCCCTCAACCAATTGCTTGGTAACTTTCGGAGTTGGACCTCGTACTCATTTCGCGATCATAATTTTATTTATGCTCGACCATGCCGAAATGTAGTAATTATACACCTGGTAGCAGACCTTTAATGCATGTCATTAAAGTACACCTACTCATTAAAGGTCAGGTCTTTCAGCCAATGACGACTCAGGTTACAACTGTTCAGCCAATGACAGGTCAGCTTTCTACCGTTATAAAACCGCAAGTATCGATTATTCTCGGATATGCAATCGAAAGAGAATTAGCGAAAAGTCACGGAGGCTGGAAATCCAATACTGTCGCAGAAGGTTATGTTCTGTTACTATAATAATTAGCGTTAATTGTAAATAATATTCAAATAAATTCAATTTGTCATCTCGTTTTTCAATATCTAATTTAATTTCAATGTTATCTCTGTAGGTTCTTATGACCTAGCAAGGTCAATGTGAACATCTGTTCCTCGGAAAAAATCAATACTTTCGCGTCTGCGCACATCTCACAACATACGGGACATTGGTCAAGGTCAGATACAAAGAAAATTAATAATATCAAGTTAGAAATATGGTCGAGCATAAAAAGTCGTATGAAACTCGCCTATAATGGTAATTAAGAAGCTCGTATGAAAATTATGAAACTCGCTTGCGCTCGTTTCATAAATATCCATACTCGCTTCTTAATTACCTTCATTATAGGCTTGTTGCGTAATGTACTATTCCCCTCTTTTATCGTCATCTCCGTTTCTTTCCCATATTTCGAGTTGCTCCGATGTAGTCATTCGGCTGATTGAACTTGGGCCCCATGGTATGTGGTCATTAGTTGCTGATGGTAGTGCTATGTACTGTGGACTCTGCTCTGGCCTCATGGTAGCTCGTGGGACCGGGGTTGAGAGACCGCGGTGATGCCTATTTGGAAAGATAAAAGGATTCTTCAGGCTGTAGGAGACTTCGGAGGTGCCCCGAGGGGAATCTGTAGCTCGAACGGCCTTAGGGCAATCACACCATTCCATTCCGGGTAGTATAATGGGCCAACCAAGCGGCCTACGTGGGAGGGTAGTCCCCAGTCCGTGCCCTCTCCTAAATAGGGACTAACAGAATAGAGTACATCTATTTACTAAAAATATGAATAAACTAAATCTATTTTTCCTAAATAATGGAAATAATAAAATTAACACTGTTTTACCAACAAATACGAACGTGAATTCGGAGAAAATCTGTGCACTAATGATTGGATTAACATGTCTAGACGCTTGTCTGCCGATCCGTAGTTACGCTCGGGCGTGGGTTCGATTCCCGCTTTGGCCTGTTACCTGGTTGGGGTTTTTCCTAGGTTTATCCCAACCGTAAGGCGAATGTCAGGTAATCTATGGCGAATCCTCGGCCTCATCTCGCTACCACCAATTCCATCGACACCGAAAAACTCAGTAGTAATACAGCGTCGTTAAATGACCAAGTAAAAAGAAAACAGATCGGGTAGGAGAAGGTGTGCGCTGTCAATGGTTTTTAGTTTAATGTTCAACCTTTAGATTCTTATCCATATGCGGAGACTAAGAGGAAGGCAGAGAAAAGGAAAGACTGGAGAATGCTGAATTTGCAATGAAAGATCTGCCCTTGGGCAGAGCACTATTAATGAATGAATGAATGTTAAGGGGTTAGGTATAGCTTACAGCAGTAAACTTTTTGGAAATATTCAACATTTTTTTCCTCCATTATTGTATCTTTTACAATAATGAAAATTGGTATGTGTAAAATACTGTCCTTCTGCTATATGAAAAAAAAATATTTTTAAGAATTAAAAAAATTTCTTTCAAAATTAAAAATGGTGGCAGTTCACTGTGCAGTGATGAAGCGTTTCCCTCATAATTAATAAACTTGTTAACTTTTTCATGTTCTCTCTCTTTTATTTTATTGGTGAAACTCATGTTTACAATATCATACTCTTTCAACTACATTCCTTAGTAAATAATTTTTTTTTTATTTTGTGTTAGAAGAAAATACTGATATTTGACCTTTTTTTAAATGAATTTTTTTTATCAGACAATCTATCAAAGGTAGAGAAATGATCTTGCATCATATTGTAGATATGACATGGATAAATACACACCAAAAATTTCATCACAGCATGTTGGATAGTTGAGTTATGTGGGAAACGCTTCGTCACTGCACAGTGAAATTAATTTTGAAAAAAAAAAATGTAAATAATTTTTTTAAAACGTAAAATATTTTTTTCATATAGCAGAAGGACAGTGTTTTACTGCTGTAAGCTGTACCTAACCCCTTAAATCCAAAAGCATTTGTGGTGTGCATATTGTAATTAGGCATTAAAATTTCATTTAAACTGACAAACCATTAGGGAAATAATATGAAAAATATTAGTAATAATTTGTTTAATGGAAATCTGTAATACCGATCGGGCTGTGTAACATGATACGTACTCGTATTTCCGACTTTTGCTACCATTGGTTTGGGTTTAACATTGCTTCAATAGCCTCTCTATGGAGTTGGAGGTTTTTCTATGTTATTTGTCTATTATCTGTATCATTTAGGACGTCTATAACCATAGGACATTGTGTACAGGTATGTGGTGATGTAAATACATATAAGTGAGTAGTTTGATATTGAGTAGAGGTGGAAGAATAGATAGGCAACTAGGTACTAGTTAGGAATAAGACGTAAGCATTTTACTTGACACAAAGAAATCGTTACAGTAAACGACGAGGCTAAAACGTAGCGCTGACTATGATTTCTTGGAAGCGACGTCTGTTACTCCACAAGTTGTGAATCCTCTTCAGTGGAAAAGCTTATTTACGATACTGTACACCACTTAACCTTAACACTATGTTTACGTGCAGTGTCAGGCCGAAAAGTCTGACTGCAAAACAGATCAAATACAAAGAAAGAGCTTGTCAAGACTCGAGAGTTTTGTTTAATGTTCTTGCCATTTCGATGGTTTTGCAGCCTGCATGTTCATGTGTTTAGGAAAATTCAGAGTACCTGAAATTATATTAATGTTGTCTAGAGATTTTGAAAACATTAAGATTTCTTCTAATCCTATTAAATTCGATGTGAGCAATTTTTGGGAGAAACAAAGACTACATTAATTTTATAATTTTAAATTAACTGATTAAAAATTTTCAATGAAAAATAAAGAGTTCTATGAATACCCAAGTGAAAATTTATCTCACTTTTACATAAGATTTTTGTATTTATTGTGCTTCCTCATATTAGAGGCTGCCATTAGACAAAGCATACAAAACAATATAGATGAATGAAAGATAACAGAATAAGGAAAAAAGTAAACAAGTACACAACCAAACAGACAATGGCAATTTACAGAATAAGAAAGTTACAAGTAAATACGCAAAGAAAGCTAATAAGAGAAAGAAAAAAGATAATGGTGCGTTAGTTTTTTCAGTTCACTGAATTAGAGTCCATATAGGTGGTTTCGTAAAAGTTTGACTGACTCTCTAATTTTGAGGAGGGCCAGTTCATTCAGAAACGATTTGTGCAGTCCTAGGGTCTTACAGAATTGAGAAGAGAAGTTGGATATCACTCCTCTTGCTCCAAACATCAATCCCGTAACACTGATATCGTGAAGTTGGTATTTATCTTTATAATACAGAATGGTTGGAACGTAGATTGCTCGTTTCTCCTCATGTACGTCTTCGGGCTGTCCTTTATACGTCGATTATCATACCCTGAGACAGGGATTCGCTAATGGCGATTATGTCAATTCGTCTGTTAATCGTTATAAATGCCCCCAAATCTAACAATGTTTCAGAATAGTGAGAATTCAAAATTATTTCCAAATTAACGGCAAGTAATATTCTGAAAATTGTTAGGCCTATTTATTCTGTATCGATTAAAATAGAAATTTTCGTCATAGAAACTTGCTTGTCTACATTTAGGTCAGGTTAGGTTAGGTCGGCTACAGACCAGTTAGGGCGACCCTTTCCACGTCGGCGATATTGTCTACATTTAAATCTACGGCTGGGAAAAATCAGATTTCTCTGATTTAATTTGCTTCTTATAGTATTTCAAACACCACAAAGAACAAAATCGCCGTGAAAGTAGATCTGTTTCTGTAATGGAATAGTTAATGCAGTGTCTTATTGAATTGTGCAGGAAGTTGTACTCAAATTTGTGAATTCTATATGACGAGTTTTAATGACATAACAGCCTGGAGGATTACATGATGGAAAATTCCGCAAGGAAAATAAAATGCTAAAAAAATCTTTACGAAGTATACAGGGTGTTTCAGAAGTAATGGTAAAAAATTTAGAGATGATAAGTAAAAACGAAGAGAAGCAAAAAAGTTCCAAAACATGGGTCCGAAAATCAACCGTTTACGAGATAATGCCATTTTTTGCTGCTTGGGGCCGCCAGTGAACAAAGCGCCTGGATACAGTAAAGTGACAATATTCATGCTTCGTAGGGGCTATTCCATATGAAATCGATCAGTAAAAAAGCTCGCATTTTTTTAATACTCTAATTTTTTCCCTACTTATACAAGGTGCTGAGGGGAGAGCATTTGCAAAAATATACTATCGAAAGTCAAACGGTTTTCGTACTATTGAGCGAAAAATTTAGCGTATTTTATAAAAACAAGCCTCTTTCAGCGCTCAAAACTCTGGAACCATTTACTGCAGAACATTGAACGGGAGCTCATTTTGAAGCTGACATTTGGTAGGTTATGTTAAGAAGTAATCCTTATTTTTATTGTACACAGAGAGACAGACAATCTGATTTTACTCACTTTTAGGCTTTTTGCCCATTTGTAAAAATTAAAAAAATATTGAGAAAAAACCTTGCATTATTAAGAGGGATTCGGCATTGTTTGGTTAGGGGTACGGCAATAAGTTTCGAGGGTATTAAATAAAATATTTTCACACGCCTGGACTTGAACGGCGCAGTACAGCACGCACTGGCTGAGAGCTGAAGATAAGCGAGCGTTGGGCGTCATTTTACTCCTGTGTTTATGAATACTTGTGATAAAGCTAGCCCAGCTATGCGCTACTAGACGAAACATCACGTGTTTGTCTCCTGGCCTTCTTGTCTCGGCTAGCTCCCGCCTCACAGTCAGCTGGTTAGTTTACGCGCGTACTATTTATTTTCTTTATTTGATATTTTCAATACTTTCTTATCAACGGTGCACCAGTAAAAGATATGTGTTTATTTGTACTTTCAATGCGGAATCTAACCATATATTTTTAAAAAATTTTTTTCGTGGGTAAAGGCGTCTTAATGAAGAAAAATCTAAATTTCTCCATTTTCATAAAAAGTAAGAAAAACTGTTTATATGTCAATATAAACTATAATTTCTCAGAATCGAAATAAACCATGATTTTAATCATTGGGTGAAAGGGTTTCGGAGCTACAACAGTTTAAAGTTGCTAATTTTATGAAAATAGCCTACGATAAATTAAAATATTTTTAATTTAAACACTATGAAGTTCTGATGCCTCAAACTTTGCACAAAGCATTGTATCACAGTTGTCTACGGACAGAAAAATTGTCATTGTATTTAAAGATTGCAAGGTCAATTTTCTCTATATTTCGGTCGATTTGAGATGGAATAGCCCGTATGTATGTCGCACTCTGCCCATCCCATTTCCTTCTAAGTGTGAGACAATATCTAAACAGACGATATGGTGAACGGTGGATAGGTAGAGGAGGACCTGAACCTAGATCACTGGATTTAAATCCTTTGGATTTTTGTGTTTGGGGTTATGCAAAGGGCCTAGTTTACACAACAGACATCATCACAACTGAAGAATTGCAGCATCGGGTTGTAGATGCCTTCCAGCAAATGAAAAACTGCCCAGGATTGCTCGAACGCATTCTTGGGTCTTTGCGAAGAAGACTGGACAGATGCATTCAAGTGCATAGTCAGCATTTTGAACACCTGCTGTAAAATTCTTCAGTTGTCATGTTTATACTGCTCTGTACCTTGTTTATCTACAAACTTCACTGTTGTTCAAATAAAAAAAAATCTTTTGTGTATGTACAATCACATTTATGTGGTGTTGATTAATTTTACATTCTTGTGATTGATAAATTAAATCAAATTGTCACTGCTTTTGTTGGAATTAGTACTTAGTAGTCAGCGGGCCATAACCACGACAAAATCGTATTATCTCGTAAATGACTCGGGCGTAAAACATGGTAACTAACATTTTAGTCAAAAATGAGATATGTAGTGTATAATATGGTATCTTACATTCTGCGTCTAATGCAGTAGCTAGTTTTCTAACATCTGAAAATATGGCAGAAGCACACAGCTTTTACTTTCCTTGTAATTATACAAACTGATATATATATATGTTTACCTACCTAATAACTTCAAAACACTAAAAAGTCACGTACCATGTTTTCTCCCGAACCCCTCAATTTGTGGATTCATGTATACTGGAATCTTTCATGTTTACTTCTCATCTCTAAATTTTTTATCATTGCTTTTGAAACACCCTGTATAAGTGACAGAAATTGAAATGATGATTTCCAATGTGTATTTTTTTTTATTTTTATTGTTTATAAAATACTCGTGTTTAAATGTATGCATGTTTATCAAATGCAATACTCAAATGGGTTGCACAGACAGAGCCTAGAAACATTTGAGTCAACACTTTAGATTGCTAAGAATAATTGTGAAGCCAAAAATCGGGAGAAGTAAATAGTGGAAGACTTCCAGATCGATTCAGCTGATCTGAAGCAATAGATGAAGATCTAGGCGGATAGAGAATAGAGAAGAAGAAAATCGCTAAGAACAAATTTGAATTCGTTTAAAAATTGTAGGAATGCCTCCATTAGTTGTTATTATGTACAAGTTTGTTTTTATTGTCGTACGAGTCGTAATTATATAGGAAACTATTAGACTTGTACTACGACAGGATTGGCGCACAACTAGGAAGAACAATGGCCATGAACTAGGGCGTCCTTGTAGAGGTCTTGCGTGAATCTGTTACGCAACGTTCAGGGGATTGACCAGTGCGCAAGAACAGTTGTGTTGTGGGGGAGAATCAGCTCTCGTGGCCTTAAGCTTCTTTGTTAAATATGCAAGATAGGACAGTCCGCTCTTAATTGAAACAGGGGAAGAGGAGCGCTGCACTAAAGTATTCAGTATTTGCAATCGATTATCTGGTGCCGAACCTTACTTTTTAGTTCTAGACTGAAGAACTAACTGAATCAGGTTCGAAATACAGTTCCTTGACTTCTTTCTCATTTTCATTCTGCAGGAAACGTACAATCAGGGTGACCAGATTTTGAAAATAAAAAGCCGGGACATCCTTAAGCTATGGTTTGGCTACGGCGATCATCGCCGACGATCATCGCTGGCGATCTTCGCTGGGATTCTGTCCCGTTGATTTGAATGTGCATGGTTTCTTTACGGCGATGAACATCAACGAAAGTCGCTGGGCTCGACGAAAATCGTCAGCGTTTGCCTTGGAGGCAAAAACCTGGCGATCATCGCCGAGACCCCAATTGTAAAATTACAGTAGGTCATGAATTAAATCAATTAATAACATGTGATTTATACATCATACATACCATAATGGCGGCAAAACAGAAATCTTTCTGCAATTTCTCCACTAATGAAAACGAGATATTAATTGATTAAACACAAAACCCTGTTCGACATGAGCCAAAAAGAAGAACCAACGTAATGTAAACAATAACAAATAGATTTGTATATAGATCTATATTTGCAACTACCAGAACTTTTAACACAATTGAGTAAAGTGATTCATAATTGAAGGATACACACATGATGCGGCAGATTTAGCTACTGAAGCAAAAGTTTCAGTGTGAAATAGTAAGTGAAGTGGAATTCCGAGCAAAGGAGAGAAGTGCAACAACCTCCTTCTCTCATTATTTTTGTTATTTGTAACATTATGCCCTAAATAAATGCTCCTAAATGAACAAATGACATTGTAAAAAGTAAAAATAAAGTGTTTATATAATTAGTTTTTACCTTAAAGTTACGCTTATCTTTCAGCTGGGCTTATTGGTCTGTGAATAAATTTTGTGGGTAATTTTACAAAATCATTTTCAATTGAACTTAAAACAAAATGAAATTGTTCGGGAGAAAGTCTGAAATATTCCTTAAAATTGGTGGTTTCATTTTCAAGATGTCTTAATATGAATGAATTAAAAGATCCCTCTTTATATCTATTTCTAATGTTGTAATTTAATTTCTTGAATGTAGGTAGTAATTATGTGGGTTTTTTTTTTCGTATGTTAGTGTGATGTATTTTTGTGTTCTTGTGTTTGTGATGTATATAATTTAAAAATTGCTTGTGACAACAATGTTTAACGGAAAACTGTGTAACGTCTTCAGAGATTTCAACCCACAGAAATTTAAACTACATTCTAGTGAATATTAGGATTAGATATTTGCTTAGGTTATAATATAGCATACATTTCATGAAACTTATTAATAGAAATATAAGATTGTATTTTAGGATTTAATTTCAACTCATTCCATTTCATTCATTCATTCATGTGTATAACGTAAAAAACTTTGTACAGATTTGCTGAATATATAGATTTGTTAAATTGTATTAATTTCATAATTGACACGTAAGACTAATTCAATAGGAGACTTCATTAACCTATATCATATTATTATTATTATTATTATTATTATTATTATTATTATTATTATTAGCCTACTATTATGTATTTATAACCCTAACATACCTATCTCAGGTAAAATAGGGTTCTTTGTAAAATTGGAGTATAATAAATAAATATGACATTAGCTACTTTAAATATCCGTACTTGTTTTTCAAGGCAAAACTTATATTATAACGCTATCATATTATCATCCACTTATCAGCTGATCAGACATGGTCAACTATATAAAACAATTTACTATCCACCTACGAAGTTCTCCGGTAAAGAAACCACTCTCTGACGATGACCGCTGGCGATTTCAATCGTTAGCGATGTTCATTCGACGAAGATCGTCGTAGCCAAACCGTAGCTTTATGGGATACTAAATTGTCAAAGATATTAGTTGTACAAATAAAATTAAATTATTATCCTTGCTAAAATTCCTATGCTAATTAATCACCACGGCATGGCGAGTCCTCACGTTGCGGATAGAGGAGACGGCCTCCAGATATGGAGGGTAGCTGCGAATATATTGAATAAGCAGTCGTGGACAGCCGATAAGGGGTGGTCCTCCAGCTTGGGGGTTGGGCGAAGGGCTAACAACCCATCACCGTAAAAAAAAGCTTGTTACGAAACCTAACAATAAGCCTCGGAATGGGACTGATTCTCCGGCACGACCACAGCAAAGGAATAAGGTTAAGTTATAAGATTTGGTACATGGAACGTAACTAGTCTTTATAGAACAGGAACTAGCAAAAGAACTAGCTAGATATAGAATAGACTTCGTGGGAGTACAAGAGGTTAGGTTAGATGGGAATAGCATATCACAAATAGGCGATTACTTGTTGTATTATGGGGAAGGAAACATTAATCACCAATTAGGAATAGGATTCTTTGTACACTATAAAACAGTTATATTACCGGTTGTTCTGTAGGGTTGTGAAACTTGGACTCTCACTTTGAGAGAGGAAAAGAGATTGAGGGTTTTTGAGAATAAGGTTCTTAGGAAAATATATGGGGCTAAAAGGGATGAAGTTACAGGAGAATGGAGAAAGTTACACAACACAGAACTGCACGCATTGTATTCTTCACCTAACATAATTTGGAACATTAAATCCAGACGTTTGAGATGGGCAGGGCATGTAGTACGTATGGGCGAATCCAGAAATGCATATAGAGTGTTGGTCGGGAGGCCAGAGGGGAAAAGACCTTTGGGGAGGCCGAGACGTAGATGGGAAGATAATATTAAAATGGATTTGAGGGAGGTGGGATATGATGATAGAGACTGGATTAATCTAGCTCAGGATAGGGATAATTGGCGGGCTTATGTGAGGGCGGCAATGAACCTCCGGGTTCCTTAAAAGCCAGTAAGTAAGTAAGTAAGGAAGGAAGTAAGTAAGTAAGTAAGTAAGTAATTAAAAATACCTCACAAGGATACGAACAATTTTTAATTGTTCAATCATTCTAGAGATGAACTTAACTGCTCCTATAGAGTATTCCACGTTAAGAAAAAAACATTGGTTTCATGGACCTTGCCTAGTACATTGTACTGTAGAAGCTATATGATAGGCTGTCGTTTCTATGGCAACTAGACATTTGATGAAATAGCACCATATACTGAATGCTTTTTTCTTAATGTGAAATCCTCTATAGACGTGAAAAACGCTGTACAACAAAATCGAGATATCAATTAAGTCGATATTCTGTTGCGGTCTATCGATTTCCTTGGGCCCAAATGTTTATTCCGTAATGGAGTCAGAGACTTCCTGGCTCACCCTCGCGGGCGTAAACGATCTATTTCAATTTGAGTGACCTCACTTGACCCAGGCTGTCGGTTCCAGGAGGTGGAAAGCACCATTGCTTAATGGAGAGCTGGAAATACCTTGAAGCGATGTGGCTAAATGTCCGGAGTCATTGCGAGCGGAGAGCTGACACGAAACAAACAAATAAGGGAGCGTTCAAGCCATAATAACTTACGTGAAGAGTAAAAATGTTATTCAGAGAAGACATTCAGTCCTTTAGTAACAAATATGAAAACTTTACAATCTCAGTATCTTATACTATAGAGTCTTAAAAAAAAAACAACTTTTTCCTAATAATTTTTTTCCAACCAAATTTTAAGAGCATATTTACTCTGTAAAAGACTAACAAAATCCAAATTTTTAAGTCCCAAATGTTTTTGACTATCGATTTTGTATTTTTTTTCTATTTCTTTCAGAAATATTTTCAACGCAAGTTTTTAGTAGAAGATCTCAATTTTAAGCTTCCTTTTTTTTTCGTTAGATTGACAAGAAACAGAGAAACAATTCTGTTATTTTAGTAGGTTATTTTACGACGCTTTATCAACATTTTAGGTTATTTAGCGTCTGAATGAGATGAAGGTGATAATGCCGGTGAAATGGGTCCGGGGTCCAACACCGAAAGTTATCCAGCATTTGCTCATATTGGGTTGAGGGAAAATCCCGGAAAAAACCTCAACCAGGTAACTTACCCCGACCGGGAATCGAACGCGGGCCACCTTGTTACGCGGCCAGACGCGCTAACCGTTACTCCACAGGCGTGGACGAAACTATTCTATGTGTTCATTTTATGAAATATCTCATTTATTTACTTTATTTATTTATTTATTTTTTTTAAATATGAAAAACGTTGTTTTTTATATAATTCATGAAAAAAGTTAATAAAACAAACTAACGGCATTTCTCACAAAATAAACGCACAGAAACATTCAGCTACCTCATAAACGCTTGCACTAAAAATTTCATCTAGATAGATTAATATTTGGCATGAAATAGTTGGTGTTGAATCAAGAAAAATTAAGTCAGGGAAAAATGGATTTGAAAGTAAAATGAATATATATGTAAATTAAAATTCTCCTCCGCTACATTCATCTAGTAACTTCAGCGAGCCAACTTTAGAACAAAAAATTGCTAGATTTGTAATCAGAAATTTGTAAAAAAGAATTCTTTGATGAAAAAATATTTTTGACAGCTCTTTAAATGCCACGCCCCCTTACAGCTTAAATTAAAAAAAGTTAAATGTGTTTGTAATCAGAAATTAACTAAATCCACTTGGTATATGAAAATATAATATATTCTAAAGAAGTTAAATAGCCAATAAAAATTTTTTGGAAAATTTTCATGATTTTCAGTGGAATGCGCCTAGCTTGAGGGTTAGCGCAATAGGTCGCAGTGCTGGGCCATAGTGTCCCCCCTCCTTCCCGAAATTCCATTCTATTCCTCACAAGCATGATAACTGGTACAGCCATCGATGATGTTCAAGAAACGTTCAGATTCAGAAACTAGAATGTATTGCGGTTTACAACAGAGATGGGCATTCGTGCATTCGTAAGCATTCACACTGCGTATATAATTATACTGTACACCGTTTGTGGAGTATAGGAACCTTGTGCAAGTGATGAGTGGAAGGGTCAATCCAATGACCGCTCTGGAAGAAAACACTGATTGAAGACGACTGTCTAAAATGTCACCCCTATCTATCACATTCTGCGACGCACATCTTACCCCTTAGCGGCAGTCAGCCGATGCAGCCCGCAATACACTTCCGCACTGATAGGCTCCGCCCATTCGCTTGTCATAGGCTCCATTCAATTGCGTCGGATTGTAGAGTGACTTCACTCCTATACATTGCTCTGAATGTTGCCTAACCTATAGGCGCTCTCTTCTTTCTTGTCTCGTTAGCCAGTGAACAAACACCGATTGCAGCGAATTAAAATGCGTAATCATTCAATCAGTCTACTATATACAGTCGCGAAGCTTGAGGTGATTTTTTGCAAATCTCGTGATAAAGCGCTCCAAGCGGTTAGCAACTAGAAACAATAGACTGACCCACGGTCGACTTTGGACTGTGTCGTATTTCCATCGAGTGCTAGCTCGTTGCGTATTTCACATTGATGCTTGTGAAATGTTCGTTATTGGTTGTAATTAAAATGTTAATGGCTAAAATACAATAATTTGAATAATAATATTTTACTAGAGACGTAGAAAAATTAAGTTTGTTTTAATGAAATTTATTGATCAAGTTTTATTTTCAATTCTGATGGGATTATTATTGCTTAGGCCTACTTTTTTTTTCGAAGGATATGTTTTTAATTATAGCTGTTAATTTTTTTGTTATTTTTATTTGTTACTTTACTAGAGACGTAGAAAAAGTCTGTTACAATAAAATTTATTGATCACGTTTTATTTCCAATTCTGGTGTGATTATTATTGCTTAACCTCATCCCACTTTGTTAACTACGTAAGCCTACACTACAAGTACCGGTACACGTAAGTTACTCCATTAATTCATATTTCCATTATTATTGTTGTAAAGGGAAATGCAAATTAATATTTATTGGTTTCATAGTTAATTATCGCTATAATCTTGAATGAGTGAAGCTATTATAGTAAATTTCAGTTCGTTTTGCACAAACAAAAATAATATTAACCTATTTCTTGCAGGTATCTTCGAGTTTATGGTAGAATTTAATATACTTCATTAAAATAATAAATTAACTTTATGCATTTAATATTTCAATAATGTAAGGAAGGTGTTAATTTTTCTAAAAGAACACGACGACGAAAGTGTAACATATTTTGTCGTCTGCTAGGAGAGAGATCTGCGATGATGAGGCGATAGTAGCGATCCTAGTGGTGGGCAACTACCCATGTTTGCATTTTTACTACATATTGAGCTTCGCGACTGTATATAGTAGACTGTGATTCAATGTTGTATGTATAATCAGAGCTTTCGTGAGTCAGCTACAGTATGGCTAACACGAGTTATATTAAACGACGCTCAGGACTTCAGTTTAATCATCTGCGGGAAAGTGATTGTTTATTGTTGGAGGTAGAAAATGGGGGCACAGTGTTTAGTTTTTGACAACGTTATTACCACTATTAGAAAATTCCACTTAGAGCGGAACACACCCTATTAGTCAATGAGGAGATCAATGATCGTGTGAAGTCATTCTCAATGACCTTCGTAAGGATAAACTTGCATTAAAGATAAGTTTATTTAATCCTACCAGGATTATATCAAGCATTATTGAAGGGATTTCTTCTAGAAACGAAATTTTGTTTTAATTTTAATTTCTTTTTCAAAGAACCATTTCTTTGTTTTGTGTTCTTTTTAAGTGTGCTGATATTATTAGTTCCAGTTGAGATATTTAATATTAAATAAAAGTTGCCTCTAGTTTAAATAATTTCGTTTTTTAAACCAAATATAATATAATATATAACCCAATTTGTTTAACTTTGTTCAAATGATACCTTAAGTGATCCATGTTCTCATGTGAAATTTCGAAGTTAAACACAGGTACCCATACTTCCGGTTTGTTACGGGAAATGGTAGGCCTACTACCACCAATTGATTCTTTACATAAGTTTTGGTTATCAAAAATTTTTTTATGAACAACCAGTATCACAGTTTTCGATAAAAAAAAAGCGCTGATAGGGTGGTCTGAAACACCCGGTATATATGTATATATATATATATATAATTATTATTTAAGTGTAATATTGACACAAGCATTTTTATTACACAAAATTAAACTAAAGTTGAAATTTGTTCAAAATTAGATGGCTGTGAAGAAATTACGTTTCAAAGATTTTATAATTATATTCATGAACATGTTATATTAGAACATAGAATAATATTAATAAATATACCGTAACATATTAATAATAATAATAATAATAATAATAATAATAATAATAATACACAAAATTTAAAATACGGTACCGACGATAATGTAAACAATTTTAAAATTCTACGCACGCCACTGTTTTGGTAACAGCGCTAGCATCGTTGTCGATTTGTATTGAAATATAACCGCAGCATCACGGCGCAATAGCTTGAAGTACTATAAACCATTGTTACGTAATATATCTTGCCATTGTTGCACTATATATTTATATTTTTGTCGTTCTTCGCATGGTAACCACTGGTTTGAGTAAAATTATCGTTGTTTTCGATTTTACAGAAATGTATATTTTTCGAATGATGTTATGTAGGTCTACCGGAACGGTAGTTGAGGTCGCAAACAAAATTCTTGCTCAAAAATGAGTCGCGCCTTCAAAAAGTTTGGAAGCCGCTGAACTAGAAGAAATTGTTATAGACAGACGAAGAGACCTGATACAAACAGATAAACGGTATGACAATAGTAATATGCGTTACAAGAGCGGTATGTTGAAGTTTTCATGTTCGAGGAAAAGTTTGAAAAAGCGAAACGTAGTTGAGCTTTTTTAATTTCCGAGAATTGAAAGAAACCATATCGCTCGTGTATCGTACATTATTTTGTGCGAAGATCGTTTATGACATACCTGAAAGAGGAATTTCTAATTAGTTGCAATGAAATCTCCATCTTGGTTTCTGTTCAATGACGGCAAATTTGCAAAACAAAAATATCTATCTTCAACATTGTTGCTTTAAAATATTTTATGTGTTTACTATACTCCAGCAGGCCGTGATATACGTCTGTCTTTTTTTCCCCCAGTCTATAAATGCGAACTTAAAACAAACGACTTCCTTAATGTTACATGCATCACGAAATGCAGTAACTTTAGTGGAGTTGTAGAGTTCACTTAATTTTTGCAAATATTTAAAAACAATAATTAACAGTGCAATTTAGGTGAAATTGCAGTGGTAAGTTTCCAATTTATAATTATTACTATGTTAAACGTCTCTAAAAATAATATGTTAAAAGCCTAAAGCAGTAAAATGAATATGTCACTTAAGCGGTAAGAAGAGGGAAATTGTTATGTGTGTTAGGTTGGGAATACTGAATGTGGAATTTTAGACTTTCCGCGGGTTGGTTTTGTGCGGAAACCAAGCAAATACGCACGATCTCGCACAAAAGTATTTTTTTCTGTGTGAAGGATGCTAAAAACCTGAAGGTCCGTTAAGTTATCGAAATCGATCTTTCGTAGCATCAGATATATTTTTCTTTTATATGAGAAACTTTCAAATAAGGGACAAATAAAAGTATCTATTTTACTTGAAATACATTTGTGTCTTCATTCTCACGGTCTTTATCATTACTTGTACGCTTATAGCACTCAGAATTAAATTTTAAAGAGTCCGAAAGAAATATTTAAGAAATGTGTAACAGTGATACATAGAGATTTGAATTGACCTCACCTTCTGGCATGTCTGGTTGGTAGCCGAGCACGTCAACGATCTACAGCACAACAGAGCAGGGCGCCGCTCATGGCCAACTGACGGCTTCCTGACTACACTGTAACTACTTCGAGCAGATCAATAACCACCCCCACACGGCAGCCTCGACTCGCGCGGACAACAGCAATTAAATCATTTTTCGCTCAAACTTGTGCCTCAATTGTGACATTGAGACGAAAAATGATTCTTACTATAATACTTGTAGAGGACATGAGTAGCCTATGCGTTACCTTATTTGCGTCTGGGCTCAATTATCACGAGTTCAAACCCCGTATAGGACTAAAAATGACAACTTTTTTCCTAATACGTAATTTTTAAACCAAATTTTGAAAGAATATTTACTGTGTAAAGGACTAGCAAAATCCAAATTTTTAACTCCCAAATGTTTTTGGCTTTTGGTTTTTTTTTTTTTAGAAATAATTTCAAACTCAAGTTTTTAGTAGAATGTATGTATGTATTTATTTACACTGCAAGTGGGCAAGCACCCTGTGGCAGTGGTATACACAATATAAACAATACACAATAAAATGATAAGCAATACACAATAAAATTTACAGTACACAATACAATTTTACAATACATATACAATATTATACACAATACAATAAGAATACACAATACAATTTAACACAATAATAATAAAACATAAATAAAATACCTAATTTTACAATACAACCTACATAATTATGTATAGGTCCTACATAAGTTCAATAGTCTTTCACTTTACTCTCATCTCACTCCCTGTAGTGGCACTATGACGCATTTCACTGACACTCTATAACACATTTCACTGACACTATAGAACACATTTCATTGACGCTATAAATTATCACTGATCGGAACTGTTCCCTGCACTGTAAAACCATAACTTCACTGACTCACCTCGCTTCACTGATACAACAGTTCAAATAAGTCAAATAATTACATCCTTATGCATACTTATAAACATAACTACATTTAAACTAAACATTTCTAGTCTAAGGCCCTCTTACACGCTATTTTTAAATAATTTATAATTCAAATCAAGGAAGTAACTCGTCAGGCTAGATAAATACATGTCGCCTTAAAAAATTAAATGTTAAATGTCACCTTAATTTTAATTTGCACTTTATACACAACTTTTTAAGTTATTCTTGAATCTCCTTAAGGAAGGACAGCCCTCAAAATGAAGGACAGCCCTCAAAAGGAAGGACAGCCCTCAACGCAATTTTTTAGCTTTGTTCTTTTATTAGATTCTCAAGACACACAGAAGCATTTATATGCATTCATTTTGTGAAATATTAGATTTATTCACTTTGAAAAAATTGTTTCACATTTTAAAAATGTTATTTTTCCTATAATTCGTGAAAAAATATATATTAATAAAATAAACTAGCAGCATTTCTCACAGAGTTGCTTTGAGATTTCTTTGCACCTAACCTGTTTTAGATTTTCGAAAACTTTCCTCCTACCATCACCTACGGAAACATAAATTTATAGAATTTAAGTAATGAACCTTGAAAGTCACTATTAATTTCAATTCAAAATGAACACAACGAGTGACGTCCTTAATTTATCAGTATATAAATAAATAATCAATATACAGTTCGTAATAATGAACTTATCCGAAAGTTTGTGCATTCCATAATTATTAATATGGGCTTTGCTGAAATGTGGTTTAATATTGAAACGACGAGTAGAAATAAATAGGTTGGCACACAGTAAACAAGCAATTCTTTCGTCTTATCCCCATTTCCTTTGGAAGTAGTATTTCTTCACGAGTTTAGATTTTTCCATGTTCCAGTTCTCTTTAAACTGCAGTATGCGTATTTATTTATTCATTCATTCATTCATTTACTTACTCACTCACTCACTCACTCATTCATTTACTTATTTTTGTTTATTTGCTTGTTTATTTATTTTTATTCATTCATTTATTCAATTACGTACTTACTTAATCACTCACTCACTCACTCATTCATTCATTTACTTATTTTTGTTTATTTGCTTGTTTATTTATTTTTTATTCACTTAGTTACTTAATTAATTACTTATTTATTTATTTATTTATTTATTTATTTATTTATTTATTTATTTATTTATTTATTTATTTATTTATCTATTTATTTATTTGCTTGCTTGGTTGTTTGCTTGTTCGTTCGTTCGTTTGTTTGTTTTTTGTTTATTTATCTATTCATTTATTTACTTATTTATTGTTAATTTGCTTGTTTATTTATTTACTTAGTTACTTACTTAATTAATTACTTATTTATTTACTTATTTATTTATCTATTTATTTATTTATCTATTCATTTATTTACTTATTTATTGCTAATTTGCTTGTTTATTTATTTACTTAGTTACTTACTTAATTAATTATTTATTTATTTACTTATTTATTTATCTATTCATTTATTTACTTATTTATTGTTAATTTGCTTGTTTATTTATTTATTTACTTAGTCACTTAATTAATTACTTATTTATTTATTTACTTATTTATTGTTAATTTGCTTGTTTATTTATTTATTTACTTAGTTACTTACTTAATTAATTACTTATTTATTTATTTACTTATTTATTTATCTATTCATTTATTTACTTATTTATTGTTAATTTGCTTGTTTATTTATTTATTTACTTAGTTACTTACTTAATTAATTACTTATTTATTTATCTATTCATTTATTTACTTATTTATTGTTAATTTGCTTGTTTATTTATTTATTTACTTAGTTACTTACTTAATTAATTACTTATTTATTTATTTACTTATTTATTTATCTATTTATTTATCTATTCATTTATTTACTTATTTATTGTTAATTTGCTTGTTTATTTATTTATTTACTTAGTTACTTACTTAATTAATTACTTATTTATTTATTTACTTATTTATTTATTCATTTATTTACTTATTTATTGTTAATTTGCTTGTTTATTTATTTATTTACTTAGTCACTTACTTAATTAATTACTTATTTATTTATTTACTTATTTATTTATCTATTCATTTATTTACTTATTTATTGTTAATTTGCTTGTTTATTTATTTATTTACCTAGTCACTTAATTAATTACTTAGTTATTTATTTACTTATTTATTTATCTATTTATTTATTTGCTTGCTTGGTTCTTTGCTTGTTCGTTCGTTCGTTTGTTTGTTTGTTTATTTATTTATTTATTTATTTATTTATTGTTAATTTGCTTTTTTATTTTTTTTATTTACTTAGTTACTTACTTAATTAATTAATTACTTATTTATTTATTTATTTATTTATTTATTTATTTATTTATTTATTTATTTATTTATTTATTTAATGTATTCATATAGGACTAATCAAAACACATTCTATTTCATGGCACTCTCTTACTAAGTATTACTTGCAGACGGCGCTCGCAGTCTTCAAAAGGCTCAGAACTCCTGCTCTAAGCATCACCTGAACGAAGTAAAAATAAGGTACCACATTCAACATCGCAGTTATGAATAAAGATAACCTCCATTCAATGCACAAAACTTGCTTTAGAAAAGTAGGTTATAGGTGTCAAGATCTAGCTGGATTATTCTGGGAAGCAAAAGGATTAATGTGTTAATTCAACATCCGGCCATTTGAAAATAACTTTTTTACTATTTTCAGTATGTTTTATTCAGACTGTTCCAGTTGCCGTAAATCTCTCTAAAAGGAAATAGTTCCGAAGATGTAATCTGTCTTGGTCAACAAAAGCCGAGAATTGTACCAACTTCGTGTTTTCAAGGCATTTTATTTACTCTCTCCTTCCGTTGATCAATGGCACGTTGTGCTGACACAACGACAACAGCAAACCGGAACCAAGCGCTGGCAACCGTCCAGGAAGCTCTGTAGTAAGACTTCCATGTTACCTCTGAAAGGTGCAAGACGAGGCACGGTCTTCTTGCTGGAATCCTGGCGTTATTTTAAGCAGCGCTGAAGATTCAGCTTGTTAACGGTGCCACAATAAAGCTTTCAGCCCAGCGGACTTGCAGTGCCCCGAGAAAACTGTGGCAGCATCACGAATTACAATTTGAAGCCAGGTCCCGCAAGTAGAAAGTCCATGAGTCAGTCGTTATACGTCGCACCCTATTATTTCTTGAAACAAGACGCACAACGCAATTCCTCTGAGACTGACACATTGCAAGAGGTTTTTAACAAATGTTTTCATTTCAGAGATTGTATTTTCATCCTAATTATTCTTATTATGAACTTTTATTGTCATATTAGTCATCAATATATACATTCAAGGATAGTATGGTGGTGACTAGAGCCGAACTTTTGTGTAATATGAAAGTGAATTGAATTGAATTGAATTGAAAAAGGAGAATGTGGAGGACAAATTTAAAAGGTACGCAAAACGCGTTCTTGCAAGGGGTTCGGGGCTGTAAGAAACTAAATATGTGAGCTCCAAGCCTGTTGGCCACTTGTCTCACTCCGGGTTACGCTGCTCCACTGAAGGAGCTCTAGAAAATTTTGAAGGGGATAAACCGAAAATGAACGTAACCTCTTAGGTGAGAAATATAATATAGGGTAAATTAGGGTCTGTTGGACAGTCGGGCATGTTGGACACTTTGTACTTTAACGTGTTACCTCGTCACTTGTGGGCACCACATTCTGCTAGAAGTCAATGACGAAAGTAGCCACGAGTGGGGCAGAACTTGGTGCCCACAAGTGACGAGGTAACACGTTAAAGTACAAAGTGTCCAACATGCCCGACTGTCCAACAGACCCTAATTTACCCTACATAAATATCCCGCCAAAATTCGCAATAGTATATGGCGATAAGAATGTAATAGTTATTATTTACACAAACGTGTTTTTTGTTGTATTTGCAGCTATTGTTGTTAGGCCTTCGGTGGTAAGAATAAACATGAGTATATAGTAGGCTATATACTGGACTTTTTTTAGTAAATACTCTTGTTAGTAAGAATAAAAACATTTGAGTACCTGCTCATTTTTGATTACATACTCATAACATGGAAGCATAGTAGAATATACTCAAGCGTCCATCTTGTACAGAATATATACTCATGCTTGATAAGAATAAAAGCTAGTATATTCTCATATTTATAAGTTGTTTCTCATGTTATTCTGAGTATGGTTTGTAGCAGGCTCAATTCTGAGTATTATTGATTTGTGTTCAGTTTGAAATGGCATTAATTTATGAACGATGTAGTACCTCATGGAAAAATATAGAAAAAGACGTGAACTTCAGAAGCCTTTAAAGTGAATGTGAAATTGGTTAAACACGTATTTGTTCTTCATAAAAAAACATAACCTATATGAATATTAATGGCTATCAAATTATAAGGTTAGATTGTATTGTTAAATATAATTAACAACTACAGTTTATTTTGTAAAATTTGAATTGCAAAATGCAATTACTTGTAACTTTAAAATTATATATAACTACTCCATAATAAAAAATACAATTAGCATAACTGGAATTTTAGAAATGGATTGTAATCTCTATCCAACATCCCACAATGACGATTTCCCAGTACTATTTCCTTGTTTCCTGTTTTATTAACATCACTTATCTGATTCGCTCTCTCTTTCATGTTTACTAACTTTTAAACGATCAAGAAGGCAGTAGAGATGATTATATATTCGCGTTAGGTAGAATGTCTTTATTCTTACGAAAATGTGTATGTTCTAGTGGTTACGAGTATATAATCACAGAAAGTGCTCATACTCATAAGTATAAAACTTGAGAAAGTACTTAAGCTTTATTCTTACTACCCTTGAAAGTTAGAATTCCCACACAGAAACTTGTTGCTACGGAAACCATTCTTCATAACATAAAACTATACTGAAATAGATCCATTACAGTGCACTTATTGTTGCTTAGTTACCATTAAAGTGCAGTTTTGCGAAGGCTTTGGAATAATATTGCTCTAAATTTTCTATGCAAAATGTATTGTATTTGCAATTTTAAAAATCTGATCGTGCAAAAAATGTTGTACAATACACGTTTCTGAAGTGCATTACAAAATGTCGAAAATTTAAACACTCGCGCTGCTCGTTTTTCAAACTTTTCCTCATTTTGTGAAAAGCACTCATCAACCTTGTATCTTATATTAAGACTTACTTACTTACTTACTTACTTACTGGCTTTTAAGGAACCCGCAAGTTTATTGCCGCCCTCACTTAAGCCCGCCATTGGTCCCTATCCTGAGCAAGATTAGTCCAGTCTCTACCGTCATATCCCACCTCCCTCAAATACATTTTAATATTATCTTCCCATTTACGTCTCTGCCTCCCTAAAGGTCTTTCTCCCTCCGGCCTCCCAACTAACACTCTATATGAATTTCTGGATTCGCCCATACGTGCTACATGCCCTGCCCATCTCAAACGTCTGGATTTAATGTTCCTAATTATGTCAGGTGAAGAATACAATGCGTGCAGTTCTGCGTTGTGTAACTTTCTCCATTCTCCTGTAACTTCATCCCTCTTAGCCCCAAATATTTTCCTAAGCACCTTATTCTCAAACATCCTTAATCTCTGTTCCTCTCTCAAAGTGAGAGTCCAAGTTTCACAACCATAAAGAACAACCGGTAATATAACTGTTTTATAAGACTTGTGTTCTTATTTGGTTATTTAACGACGCTGTATCAACTACTGGGTTATTTAGCGTCTATGGAATTGGTGACAGCGAGATAAGGCCTTACATTCGCCTTACAGTTGGGGAAAACGTCGGAAGTAACCCAAGCTGGAATCGAACCCACGCCTGAGCGCAACTTCAGATCAGCGGGCAAACGCGCTACCGCCTGAGCTTCGCCGGTGGCTAAGATTTGTGTTGAATTTCAGTTAATAGAGTTCTGTATGTAAATGTTATACTTGTGGCGACATAGCCTATAATATGTTCGTTTCGTCGGTTGCTCTTATTAAATTAGTTACCGCAATATTAATGTTACTGACTTCAATATCTGTCAATGAGAATATAAGCATTTAACGTGTTGTAGTTCAGGAACTGAACACTGAACTCGTGTCACAGATGCAGCGCTCACCTTGCAGCTCGGTCTCGCTGAACTCCCTTTTCTGTAACGACGGTTCCTGAAAAAAAAAAAAAGATTACCGTTATCAAAGCGCTTTTCAGACAAAATATATTTATGCTATTGATGAAATGTTCACTACACTCTATTTAAGCACTCAATATTCCATTCAATTCATAAATATTGCTACAAAAGCAGTTCACACACTTCCAAGACTAACTCCTTCCTAGTATCCTCTGGATGTCGAGGGAGAAGAAAATCTCAAAAGAAGCATAATATTTACCCTAAACCTTTTTGAGATATCAACTTACAAAATGCCCTGAGATGTCACGTACAAGGGGCAATCAATAAGTTTTCGGATTGCCCTGAATACAGGCAACATACGGGACATAGGGAACGGAGAAGTTATCTGGAACCAAACGCCTGGAATCTATACTAAATGCATCACTCCAAAGGCAGAGAAGAAGACTAGCCATAAGGCGTATATGGAGAGATACCAGGGAAAGTCGCAATAGGTCCTTGACATGTTTGCACAAAATCACGTGTAGAAGCTTAGTCTTAAAGAAGTTTAAAATGTCCTCTGAAATCCACAGGCCTACAGTCTGACGCATCTTTAAGGAACTCACAATCACAGGCCTATGTTCCTCTCGTGTAATTAAGCGGTCATAGATGTTTGTTCTGTGCAGTTTGTCCTTTATATTTCTCCAAAGGTAAAATGGGTGGATGAATGGATGGGTGGATGGATGGATGGAGGGATGGCTAGATGGTTGGATGGATGGATGGATGGGTGGTGAATGGGTGGGTGGATGGGTGGCTAGATGGGTGGATGGATGGATGGATGGGTGGGTGAATGGGTGGATGGATGGGTGAATGGGTGCATGGATGGATAGATGGATGGATGGATGGATGGATGGATGGATAGATGGATGGATGGGTGAATGGATGGATGGGTGGGTAGATGGGTGGATGGGTAAATGGATGGATAGAGGGATGGATGGATGGGTAGATGGGTGGATGGATGGATAGATGGATGGATGGATGGGTGGATGGATGGATAGGTGGGTGGGTGGGTGAATGGGTGGGTGGATGGATGGATGGGTGAATGAGTGGATGGATGGATGGATAAATGGATGGATGGTTGGATGGGTAGATGGATGGATGGTTGGATGGGTAGATGGATGGATAGATAGATGGATGGATAGATGGATGGATGGGTGGGTGGATGGATGGATAGGTGGGTGGGTGGATGGATGGATGGATGGGTGGGTGAATGGGTGGATGGATGGATGGGTGAATGGGTGTATGGATGGATAGATGGATGGATGGGTGGATGGGTAGATGGATAGATAGATGAGTGGGTGGATGGATGGATGGATGGGTGGGTGAATGGGAGGATGGATGGGTGAATGGATAGATGAATGGATGGGTGAATGGCTGGATGGGTGAATGGATGGATGGGTGAATGGATGGATGGGTGAATGGATGGATGGGTGGGTAGATGGGTGGATGGGTAAATGGACGGATAGAGGGATGGATGGATGGGTAGATGGGTGGATGGATGGATAGATGGATGGATGGATGGGTGGATGGATGGATAGGTGGGTGGGTGGGTGGATGGATGGATGGGTGGGTGAATGGGTGGGTGGATGGATGGGTGAATGGGTGGATGGATGGATGGATAGATGGATGGATGGTTGGATCGGTAGATGGATGGATGGATGGTTGGATGGGTAGATGGGTGGATAGATGGATGGATGGGTGGATGGATGGATGGATAGGTGGGTGGGTGGATGGATGGATGGATGGGTGGGTGAATGGGTGGATGGATGGATGGGTGGGTGGATGGATGGATAGGTGGATGGATGGGTGGATGGATGGATGGATGGGTGAATGGATGGATAGGTGGGTGGGTGGATAGATGGATGGGTGGTTGGGTATATGGGTGGATAGATGGTTGGATGGATGGGTGGGTGAATGGGTGGGTGAATGGGTGGATGGATGGATGGATGGATGGATGGATAGGTGGGTGAGTGAATGGGTGGATAGATGGCTGGATAGGTGTATGGATAGATAGGTGGGTGGGTGGATGGATGGATGGGTGGGTGGGTGAATGGGTGGATGGGTGGATAGGTGGGTGAGTGAATGGGTGGATAGATGGCTGGATAGGTGTATGGATGGATAGGTGGGTGGGTGGATGGATGGATGGATGGGTGGGTGGGTGAATGGGTGGATGGATGGGTGGATGGATGAATGGATGGATGGGTGGTTGGATGGATGGGTCGGTTTTGTATTTCTTAAGCTCGTACATGTTCAAAATGGCCCCCTTCCGCCACAGTACACTCCCAACAACGACGTACAACAGAGCGACATACCAACTGGATTGTTGCTAATGGAATATCATTACAGGCATGTTCAATCTGAACTCTCAGTTCCTCCAGTGTTTGTGGTTTTGTGGTGTACACTGTGTCCTTTAGAGTTCCCCATAGGTAGAAGTCTGGAGGGGTTAAATCCGGAGATCGAGGGGGGAACTCTTCGTCCGATCCATCTGTGGGTCGTCCTCATTTAGTGCATGAACAAGTCTCGGATTGTAAGGCTTCCATTTTGAGCTCGCAAAATTCGATGAACACTGGACTTGCTGATACCAATCTCACGAGAACATTGCCTCATTGACTTCTTTGGGGATTGTGCAAAAGCCTGCATGACTGCATCAACACTCTCGTTATCGTGGAACTTCTCTTTCTTCCGCACCGCCCTTCCAACACATCTTGCACCGTTCCGTCGACTTCAAACTTGTCTCGGATTCTTGTGATAGTTAACCTTGTTGGTGGTTGTGTTCCAAATTCAACCCTCCAACCAGTGGCGAAGCTACGTGGAGGCAATTGAGGCAATGCCTACCCAGAAAAAACCTCAAGATAAGAATTATACATAAGCCTACTAACATAAATTTGTAGAACGTAATAATTGTTGTGATTGAGAAAATCAGCTGTTTTTATCGGCCGCTAGATAGTGGCACATGTCAACGACAAAATCTGTCTGTTGTGCACGGCCAGGGTGATGGGCATCTGCGAGTGAGACAATTTCTTGCTTGCCTCTTCTGCCACTTCAACAGGCTTTGGCTTTACGACAGGGATTGGAGGGGACGGAAAATAGCGTGAGGTTGTTTGAATTTCTATCAACTCCCTCCACGTCGCAAGGAGGCATGTCTCACGACCAACCACAGTGACCAACAAAGAAAATTCCAACGAGTTTAGTATCTAACTCGTTGGAAAATTCAAACTTTCTCTTGCTTGCAGTTATAGTGTTGCCAATTTATGGTAGCTACATCTAGCTATTTTAACTAATTTTCAGCGGCAACATAGATGAAAGTTTTGTATTGTATTATTTTTTTGTTAATTTAGCGAGTTTTTAAAGCCCTCTTAGCGACAGGAGTAAACATTTTCTCCATTGATAGCATTACTGCTGTTTAAGGACTTTATCACAAACACTGTTGGCAACACTGCTTTAGTGGGAAATGCTCCTTTTGATTTAATCGGCGCAAAAGTTACTCAAGACCATTTTTGTTGTTAGAATTAAGTGTGAGTTTACTAGATTGTGCCCGAAATAATGAGTGAGTGAAGATCATTTTTGTATTATTTTGTGAGAATTAGGTGTATTTGTCCCCTCAAAGACTTTTAGATTATATTGTCCTAAATGGCCTGGAAAGTGTATATGTGGAAGTGTTCAAAACAGAGCCTTCTTCAGTTACAACCGGAGCCATACGTCGGCAACACTGTAATTAACTGTCAGCCGGAGGCCGATCATACAGAACACGTGTTTGTGCTAATGCCGATTTTCAATGTAAATTAATGTTACAATATAAGTGTGTGTCGCGGTCGTACCAAATGTTCATTATTGATGTATTATAAACTAAGTGCGTGTTGGCAATAAAATCAAGACAATAAATGAAAAAAAAAAAAATTGGTTGCAGTCTTTGGAAATTTTTACGGTTAGTGATGACAAAGTAAATAATAAATATTGTATTAACTACATTTTTATAGTCTTACTTGTGGTTTGTGATGTATCAGAATTCTAGCCAAATTGTTGGGTCTCGCCTGCTGTATCAATAAAGTTACGCCGTTGATTTTCAAGTTCATTGTAAACAGCTGTTTTGTGATCCCATAAAATAAGTTGCAGTTTTGAAGATTCCGAATGCCTGCTATACGTCAGAATTATCTATAATTTGTAGATGCATACACTCACTTTGTTGGTTTTCAAGTTTCATTTATTAATATTATTCCTTTTGTAATAAATTAGTTATAAACATGTTTCTTTTCACTTCGTATTTACAGGATTTAAAGTCCACTAAGTTTACGCTAATTGGCACATACTTAATAGATAATGATGTGTTTTGTTACGTATGTTGAAGGTATTTTTCTTACTTTTTTCATAGATCTTTATACTTGGCCTTGGCCTATTTAAAATTATATTTTTAAACATTTATAACAAATACTTTAGGATAACAGTATTGTTATGATGACTGGCGAGGTTCAAACTAAAACTGGCTTCCTGGGTATCGGAAATATTTATTGAAAAACACGACAGATCACATGGAATTAAAATGTAGGCCTATATGATAGGCCTATTCTAGACCTTTCACGTCAGAGGTGAAACAACATAAAGCGACAAAGCATTGTCAATTTAATAGCCACATAATGGTTAATTGATTTGAATAGGGTATTGCGAAAGTACGTCGTTATTTTATTTATTTTTGGTAGAACTAACATTTCCTTAAGTATTTATTTATTTTCCCTAGTACCATCAATTGAAAACACGTATGATTTTAATTCTTTTTGAAGTTATAAGTGGCTGTATGCAAGTACTTAAGCGCTATTCTGAAATTCAAATAAAATACCATTTCGGATTCCATAATAAATTACGTACATCAATACACTGAATCTTGATCATATGCACTTAGTTTTGTATCAATTAATGTCGAAAATGTACATGTGACAACGAAATCAAAGCACCAAAACGTCAAACGTCATTCCTTTATTTCGCATCCGCCCGCCTCCACTCTGCGTTGCCAAACCTACCCATGCTCCGGCTTGTAACTAAAGAAGGCTCTGGTTCAAATTAGTTCGTTTGTTTTTAACGTTTCCTGTGACCACAGTCTCTTCTGAAAGGAGTATGAGTACTTTGAAAAGAATAAAAACATACTTACGTAATTTTGATCAATGAAAGACTCAGCTGTCTTAGTGTCATTGCCATTGAGAAAAAGCTAGTGAAAGAATTGATGAGTGACCAGATGTTCAAGGATCGTGTCATTGACAATTTTGCCACCAAGAAAACTCGCCGTTTGGAACTACTGTACAAAAAAATGTAAGGTAAGACTTTCTGCCTACCCACTCTTTAAATACTGGCTTCGCCACTGCCTCCAACATTCTCCACTTTCTAATAATATTTCAGTACCCACTTACGTTCATCGAACGATAATTGCACAGCCATGTTTGTTATAAACAGATGAACAGGTTTCCATGCCTTCCACTGCCTTCTGAATCATAAACAGCAAAAATCGTGTTCCTATTTAATTTTTTTTGCTGTGAAATAGTATGTTATACTGGTGACAGACTACAGTCGCTACTCGCGATTAGCATTATCGCGATTAGCTCCGATCGCGATTACCGAAAATGTGGTGACACACTAGGTCCCGTCTGGTCAACAGCTGAATTACCATAGAGGAGACAATTTTCTCTATGTACATACGTATGTTTGTTTCCATTCTGGACAACGCCTAAAGCAATACTTTCTTTTGATGTTGTTTCATTCTTTTTTCCTTTTTTTTTTTCTTGTTGTTTCTTGCAGCTTTGATATGGGAATTTATTTGTTAAAATTGTTATATGCTTTTCAATGTAAACTGATACAATTTATATCATTACTATTTATATTATTTTGAAAAGAGATTTTACAACCTATAAAATTTATATCATGCCAAAAATTTATATTATCTATACTAATAATAAATCTGTAGCCGAAATTTTTCTGGTAATTTTTGATTTTCCAAAAATAATTGGTCCTAACATATATAATTAACCACCCTGAAACCGAAAATCGCTTTTTTGAAATTTTTGTCTGTCTGTCTGTCTGTATGTTTGTTACCTTTTCACGCGATAATGGCTGAACGGATTTCTATGAAAATTGGAATATAAATTAAGTTCGTTGTAACTTAGATTATAGGCTATATAGCATTCAAAATAAATTATTTAAAAGGGGGGTTATAAGGGGGCCTGAATTAAATAAATCTAAATATCTCGCTTATTATTGATTTTTATGAAAAATGTTACATGACAAAAATGTCTTTAAAAATCATTTCCGATAAGCTTTATTCTTTGAAAAATTTCGATAGGACTGATATTTAATGACATAAATGAGTTTTAAAATTAAAATAACTGCCAACTAAGGCCGTGTAATGAAATAAACAAATGACTTCGTTTATAAGGGGCCTTGGTCAACAACAATCGAAAGCTATGAATCATAGCCTACAGAAAATGTTTCTGAAGCAATATCGGAAGATAAATTAACCGATTTGTATAATTAATTATTATTTCACCATTGGAAAGTGTAGTTTCTCTGTATGGACATAATTCTATAATGTTATTACAGTAACTTCTGAGTGAATTGAGGACAGGTAAGATTAAAATAGCTTCTTATGCACAGAAAACTTGATAGGCTATTCTGTACATTCGTTTCCTGTATTTTCTAAAATAATTTTTATGACCAAATGAGTGGTCTCTGGATCAAAATGATCGCATTTTAATTATGCAAATACAATTTAAATTAAGTAACATAATAAACGATTTATCCTTATATCAAACACGAATGTTCCCTGGATCAAATGTCATATTTTAATTATGTAATTACTTTATATTTATTTCTAACGGGTGCAGCGGAGCGAACGGGTACGGCTAGTTTTGTAATAAAACATTTTTTTTTAAATCAACCCTAACCTCAACGATAGCTTCGTAATGGAGACTGAAATTGAAAATCTGAAAAAGAAACCAGTTCCAGTTTGTAATCCATTATTTATTGAAATGAAATATCTTTCAGCAGCCTTCTATTGCTCTTTATATATATGAAATATGAATTATTCGTCAGTCATTGTTAATATATTTCTTTTTACTTTTCTTACATCTGCATTAAATTTCTCCACTACGTCTAATAGTAGCCAAATTCATTTTCTAGCCATTCATTTTCGTTTCTATTTCATATAATACAATGGAAGAAGTAACAAAATTCCACAGCAGAAGCTATCACGACTTCCTAAATAATATAAATCAAGGTGATTCGAAACCAAAAATTACTAAAATGTTACTTTCGTCCACTGGGCCGTGCCTCAGCGCGATTATCTTGTTCTGGAAACAGGATTTAGCTCCTGATCGCGATCGGAACGGTGGCACACTACAAATCCGATCGCGATTAGGTCGATAATCGCTATTAGTGACTGTAGTCTGTCACCAGTATTAGGGAACTAGAGGCTCTACATAAAATAATATGAGAAAAGAAATTTCCTGTAGGTCCTTCCTCTTAAGTGGAAGACCAAATGTTAGGCAATTAAGATTCCGTAGTTCTCTGCATATTAAAGTGAAGTGAAATTTAGAACAGAAATAGGACGGGCGAAATCCTTTGAAATGAAGAACGGTAAACAATCGCCGTGTCAGGTATGAGCCATGAATCATTGCATGGGTGTGCGTCGTTTATTTTAGTAATAGCCATGAGCACTGCCTCGCGTGTGCACGCTGGCTGAGACAACAAATCATGCAGTGGCCCAGGTGGACTTTTGTTTGCGTTCACAATATGGTATATTTTGCACTAACTTGTTCAAGATACTATCATAGCAGTGTTCCGCTTTTAAATCTTTGTTATCCGAAGTGTCTTCACTTCTTTTTCTCTCTTATCAGTTTGTGGCAGACTCGGAGGTAGGCACACGTTACACGAGACGCAGCAACCTACCTCTCGAGAAAGAAGAGTTTGTCGATTCCCGACAGATTCAGTGAAATGTGTGGGACAGGTTTCCTCGGCGTTTCTATTTTTAATTTTTTCATAAATATTTTCCCAACTGTAACAACTAACAGGACTGCATCTGCTCTTGTGATTTTCGAAGCTGTTTCTTTATGAGTTCTAACGATTCCTTCATTTCTTATTTCTAATGAACAGGTTCCTTTTGCTGTTATTCTTTCGGCACTCATCATTGTCGCTGACGTTAATAGTAATATGCGTTACAAGAGCGGTATGTTGAAGTTTTCATGTTCGAGGAAAAGTTTGAAAAAGCGAAACGTAGTTGAGCTATTTTAATTTCCGAGAACATGAAAACAAACATGCCGCTCGTGTATCGTACATTATTTTGTGCGAAGATCGTTTATTACATAACTGAAAGAGGAATTTCTAATTAGTTGCAGTGAAATCTCCATCTTGGTTTCTGTTCAATGACGGCAAATTTGCAAAACAAAAATATCTATCTCCAACATTGTTGCTTTAACATGTTTTCTGTGTTTACTATACTCCAGCAGGCCGTGATATACGTCTGTCTTTTTTTCCCCCAGTCTATGATGAGTCTGGAATCTTGTTGATTTTTTCACGGCTTCCTTAATGTTACTTGCATCACGAATGCAGTAACTTTAGTAGAGTTGTAGAGTTTACTTAATTTTTGCAAATATTTAAAAACAATAATTAACAGTGCAATTTAGGTGAAATTGCAGTGGTAAGTTTCCAATTTATAATTATTACTATATTGAACGTCTCTAAAAATAATATGTTAAAAGCCTAAAGCAGTAAAATCAATATGTCACTTAAGCGGTAAGAAGAGGGAAATTGTTATGTGTGTTAGGTTGGGAATACTGAATGTGGAATTTTAGACTTTCCGCGGATTGGTTTTGTGCGAAAAACAAGCAAATACGCACGATCTCGCACGAAATATAATATTAACTGAAGCGGTGAGATCAATAACCATTCAAGTCCATTTACACAAGTTTCGAGAAAAATGCGAAAAACATTTTTTTTTTAATTTCCTACCCAATTATTATTTTTACACGTAATACTTCTGTTTGTTTTAGAGATCAAGACAAAGTAGCATACCAACTTTAAAAGTCGTAACACTTGTGGAAATATCAAAAATTTAATTTCAAATTTGCAAAAAATGAATGAGAAAAAGTGGACTTGAATGGTAATTGATCTCATAGCTTCAATTCTTTATTTAACGTCTCTTCACAATTACAGAATCTATTTAGGTGTGCGTTGATAATATCAGCCTACAAAATTAAGGGCCATAAAATCTTTTCTAAAAATGTATGCTACAGTTATAGTTTCTTGGGGTGCTGAATTCAAAACTGAGCTCAGGTTTTCTCTATCTCGTACAATATTTCCGCAAGATTCATCGGCATTTTTGGAAATGTGAATCTAGCGTTACTGAATTTAATATGGAAAAATGATGAAGTGAAACATGTCCTGTGGCAAATATTAAAAGTATATTCTACAAAAACTATTACATTGTCGTAATTAACTCACATTTAGTCAAATGTTTAATACTGCCTTTTTCTCTTCATGATAAAGTTGGATTTGTTGCTTTCCTCTTGTGCGAAGTCAAAAGAAGTTCTTTGTGGACAGTGTTTTTGTTCCCAAGGCCTGCTTCTTGCTCTGCTGTCCCATTCACACACGAAATATAGAAACTTAGTATACCCATGATGAAGGATGAGTGGAACGGAGAAAAATTCTCTCCGGCACCGGGATTTGAACCCGGGTTTTCAGCTCTACATATTGATGCTCTATCCACTAAGCCACACCGGATTCCCATCCCGATGCCGGGTTGAATCCTCTGAGTTTAAGTTCCACCTCTTGGGTTCCCTCTACTGGCCTACCCTCATGCACTGCGTCATAGATGCATGACAGTGGCACAATGTCCACACATGTGCAGAGGTGCACTCGTTATGAGTGACTAAGTGGCCGGGATCCGACGGTGTGACTTAGTGGATAGAGCGTGAGCACGTAGAGCTGAAAACCCGGGTTAAAATCCCGGTGCCGGGGAGAATTTTTCTCTTTTCCAGTCATCCTTCATCATATGGTGATGCAGAAATTCTGCACGGAAATATCGTACATGTACTTCGATACATCGTAATATTAGTGTACCCAGCCTGCTGACCAAGAAGCATGCACAACTCTCTCAGATCTCCACACATCATCCAGTTATGATCTTTATATTTTATCTTTGTAACAATCAGTTCAAGCTACTTTCTAACTTTGCTCTAGAGTACAGTATGCCATTAGGAAAGTCCAGGATAACAGAAAGGGTTTGGAATTGAACGGGTTACATCAGCTGCTTGTCTATGCGGATGACGTGAATATGTTAGGAGAAAATCCACAAACGATTAGGGCAAACACGGAAATTCTACTTGAAGCAAGTAAAGAAATAGGTTTGGAAGTAAATCCCGAAAAGACTAAGTATATGATTATGTCTCATGACCAGAATATTGTACGAAATGGAAATAGAAAAATTGGAAATTTATCTTTTGAAGAGGTGGAGAAGTTCAAATATCTGGGAGCAACAGTAACAAATATAAATGATACTCGGGAGGAAATTAAACACAGAATAAATATGGGAAATGCCTGTTATTATTCGGTTGAGAAACTTTTATCATCCAGTGTGCTGTCGAAAAATCTGAAAGTTAGAATTTATAAAACAGTTATATTGCCGGTTGTTCTGTATGGTTGTGAAACTTGAACTCTCACTTTGAGAGAGGAACAGAGATTACGGGTGTTTGAGAATAAGGAAAATATTTAGGGCTAAGAGGGATGAAGTTACAGGAGAATGGAGAAAGTTACACAACACAGAACTGCACGCATTGTATTCTTCACCTGACATAATTAGGAACATTAAATCCAGAATGTTTGAGATGTCCAGGGCATGTAGCACGTATGGGCGAATCCAGAAATGCATATAGAATGTTAGTTGGGAGGCCGGAGGGAAAAAGACCTTTGGGGAGGCCGAGACGTAGATGGGAAGATAATATTAAAATGGATTTGAGAGAGGTGGGATATGATGATAGAGACTGGATTAATTTTGCTCAGGATAGGGACCAATGGCGGGCTTATGTGAGGGCGGCAATGAACCTCCGGGTTCCTTAAAAGCCAGTAAGTAAGTAAGAACCAGTTCAAGATTCTCATAAGTTTCTTTAAGATGTACCGAATAACCAACAGGTAAAGAAGCATACTTGTTGCCATTGTGCAAAAGCATTGATCATTGCCTTTAGATTTTGAAGGAATCGATTAAAGTTTACATTAATCCACTTCGTATTGGACATTGAATTTCTGTATCAAACCAGGAACATCACTGCAGTATACTAAGCCACTCTCTTGTCAAAAGTATGGAGTAAATACCTCTTCTCTACTCCTGTACCAAATGTTCTTGGTGTCAGAAAATTCATTTCTTTTAATGTGGAGCGTAAGAGTTCAGCTTTTTCCTAGGGTAATCCTGAATCTCTTACTAAATCATTGAGTTCAAACTGGTAAACTCTTCAGGGCTTCCACTTTCTACGTTATACAGCCTTCCGGATTATGTTTCTGATGCTCATTAACAGGTTAATACAAAATCAGTTCTTTTAGTAGAATACCCTGCACTTGAAATTTTTTATCTAGCTCAAATCATAATTATTAATTTTCATCTGTTTTGTTTAGCTAAATCAATGTTTAGCTAAATTTACAGCTACCTCAGATTCGTTTGAAGAAGATCAGTACACACATAAATTAAAATTGTCAAAGTCAGAATGACATTTGGTACCTGGTTTACTAGGTTTTAAATGGATAATGTCTACTGTGGTGCGCGCAGTAGCGTCTCGGTTAAAGCGTAACACTGTCAGCTAGAAGGTCGCGGGTTCGATTTCCGATGAGGTTATGGATTTTCTTCATTAATCTAATCCCTCCAGCCGCACTCGTGTTAACTCAACCTCTAACAGAAATGAGTCTCAGAGGCATTTCCTTAGGGGTAAAGATGGCAGGCACACAGGACTGACATCCCTACTGCCATTAATGTCGATTGTCTGTACAGGCGAAGGCCTTAACCTATCGCTACCCTGTAGGCCTTCATGGCCTATAATGTGGATGACAAAAAAAATCTTCTGTTTTATACCTAAAATAATATATACAAAAATATCCCTTATTTACATATTAACTGCTCAATTTGTTTCTAATTTTGTCAGTTTGTGGAATTATATTTGTGTTTTATTATTATTATTATTATTATTATTATTATTATTATTATTATTATTATTATTATATATTAATATATACATTTTGTGAATATTTCATTTTTTTTCTTTCATGGCTCTATCGATTAATGACGACAAATTTAAGTAGATTTGATTATTTTGCAATTCATTTTTAATTTTCAGAGAAGTCTATATTGTATCTTAAAAGTATTTATTTCAGTCACTGACTTCACAGCATATGTTTAAGGTGCTACACCTTTACATTACATATTTAAAAGACGTATGAACGTTTTCGTTGGTCTACGCCAACATCATCAGATACGAGGTACATTTCAGCAATATCAATGCTCTCTACATAATATCTACAAATACAAAACATACTTAGTGGCATGCAAATGAGACATATTAAAACCCAACATTGCTGTGATACACATTGACATTCTATATGACTGCCTTGATTGTCACTTATTTAAAATACACGTATAGATTACAATATCAATATTTTTTGTCATTGTGCACGGTAAACAGGACATAAGTAAAAAATTGCAAGTTTTGAGTAGAGCAAATGCAAACTATGAAATGAGTTCCAAAATCGTGATGAGTTGGAAATATAAAGCTATACATCATTATGAAAGAAAATAGACGTATGTCCTTCACCCAATCTGAAGAAGTAAAGGGTGCGTCAGAAAGAACGGATGGATTTCAAACTATCGATACGCAACGAGGAGAGAGATATAGTGAGGGGGACCACGACTGTTGGGTCAGCCATAGAATGCAGTTTCAGTTGAGAACATGGTGTTGGTCTGGTGTACAACGTGCTTTCATCGTAGAAACATTTTTGAAAAATGAAGAGTCTGTGATCGCCACTCAGGGCTCATTTCGACATCGGATGTCACGCTAGGATTCCAACTCGGAATACAATTTTGCGGTGGGTGGCTTCATTTCGTATCACAGGTTCAACATTAAAGAAGAAATAACCTGGACGAAATTCTATTGCACTGAGATTGTCCGAGGCTACGGTAAGATCTCGCGCCCTGCGACTTCTTTCTTTGGGACCATTTGAAGGCGTAAGTTTGTAAACATCGATCACATACACTGGACGAACTGAAGACAGCGATTCCTTAAGAAATCGTGGCAATTGCACCAGCTATGACTGTGAAAGTGATGGCGAACATCAGAAAACGCCTCGATGCCTGTATTGAAAGCCAAGGACATCATATGGATAATGTTGTTTTCCATAAATAAACTGCATGTATTGGTGAATATGTTGATAACAATAAATTTTTGATTTGATGAATCTTTAGAATTTTCTTGCCATGTGAAATCCATCCGTTCTTTCTGACGCACCCTGTAGCTACATGTTTTGTATTCACACAGAGATCATAACTTAAAACACCCATTTCTGCCTTATTCCCTTTTACCGCGCACATACATTTGTCGCAGATGATTCGCAATAAAAAGGTTTCTTCCCAGCTAGACATTTAGAAGGTCAGGGAGGCCGAGCCGCTGTGAATAATTTACCGCCAACAAACATGAAAGAAATGATGCAATGGTTTGGAATCAATATTCAGAATTCTATGTTGAAACAAATTACAGGATTAAAGAAATACTGTTTTACGTTTTTCATTTCGTTTATAACATTCCAGACTTTACATCAGCGTTGTAGGCCTAACTCTGAGATATGGAATAATATCAAACAATTAGTAGCACGTGACTGCAATAGGTCGACAAAAATGCATCCAATTTTAAAACATCGTAATTATTGTATTTTTTACATTTAAATTTTAATACTTGGAATATTGCTAATATAGTGGAAGCCAACCAATATGTACTCATTTTTTTATTTATTTATTTATTTATTTATTTACTTATTTATTTATTTACTTATTTACTCATTTACTTTTTTACTTATTTATTTATTTATTTACTTATTTACTTATTTACTTATTTATTTACTTATTTATTTACTTATTTATTTATTTATTTATTTATTTACTTATTTACTTATTTATTTATTTATTTACTTATTTACTTATTTATTTATTTTTTACTTATTTACTTATTTATTTATTTATTTATTTATTTATTTATTTACTTATTTACTTATTTACTTATTTATTTATTTACTTATTTACTTATTTACTTTTTTACTTATTTATTTATTTATTTATTTACTTATTTACTTATTTATTTATTTATTTATTTATTTACTTATTTACTTATTTATTTATTTATTTATTTATTTATTTATTTATTTATTTATTTATTTATTTATTTATTTATTTATTTATTTATTTATTTATTTATTTATGCCTATAACAGGGCAAGCCCCAATTATAATAGACAGTACAGACATTCGTTTAAAAAAAATAAAAAACATAGATAACATGGAAAAAAAAGCGATGAAACAGATACAAGTGTAAATACAAATTAAAATGGAAAATGAGAAAAGGAAAGAAAAAAAAAAAGAACAGACAAATAGATACTACCTAAATAAGAGATAGAGATATAGATACAAAATGAAAAATATAAAATAAAATACATGAAAAATAGTTAAATATAGATATCATAGCCAAAAATGTAAAATGCAGTTATAATTGGTAAATTACAGAGTAACAAATAGCAATATTATATAAAATCAACAACCTTCAGTATATTAATAAGAAAATGTTTGTATTCCATGTAAGAAATGCAGAAATCTAGATCCCATGTTTTACATATTTCATTGAAATCTGAACACATTTTTAACACTGATGAATTTTTATGTGCTGAAGTGTTTGGTTTTTTTTATAATATAACAATTGACGATTTCTTAAATGTGATGTTCTAGCGTTAATCTGGATTTTTAATGGATGTTATTTTGAAATAACCTTTAAGGAAAAATATCTTTTAATGAAAAAGGAAATCGATATGTGCTTTTATCGTACGATGCCTTTGATGATTTCACTGTTTAATATATCCAAGAAGTTCTATGTAGGCCTATACAATGTTCAAAGTGTGTGTTGCCCGATTTTGCCTTGTTTTTGGTTTTGGGAGATAGATCCCATTTTTTTTCCTATAGATTTTGAAATTGTTTTAGTAAAGACAGGACGGACAAGGAATTGATGAAGTTCTAACTTGAAGGCATAAATGGGGTTCATTTGGCATGAGGGCAATTTAAGAAAAAGAATTTTTTCTGCCTTTTGTTCGTCCTGTGATAATTAAAATTATGGTAGGTCATACTAGCTTTTCTTCTCCTGCTATTGGCCCTTAAATCACTCACATTAACGTTTCCACTTTCTGACCTCATACCATTTACCTCAATATGTTAGCTATTGGCCTTCTCGGTCTTTCTTCCTCTCAGTCGTCGTGGCCTTTCTCCATCCATATATCAGACTGTTAAATATTGAACGCTTACTGCAATTTTGCTAATGAAATTTATAGTAAAATTCTACAAGCTATAAAATCTATTAAAATAATAAGAACTACCTCATTTTTCGCGCATGAATATGTTTATTTTTGCAAACATTTTAAAGCTGGGTGTGTGTAGAATTTCGAAGGCTTCCCTGAATTTTTTAAAGAATTAAGCCTGTTCCTATTATGTATAAACCACTGCCTGCTGTATCCCATCCGGCAGGCAGTGGTATAAACTATTGACTGTACAAAAATATATGAAAAATACATAGTAAGTGAACTAAGTTGAGTAGAAGGTACGAAATATCAAACAATGAGGAAACTGCTAATATAGGTCTACTGTCACTAAATAAAATCTCTAGTTCGAATAAAATGTTGTAGTTCTATCCCAAATATTTGTTTAATTTTTGTGTATCCATTAGTCATAATTTCTACAGCTACTGTCAAATGTTTAGCCATGAATTTCATATTGCAGGAGGCCATGGCCATGCCTTACTTACTTGCTTACTTACTTACTGGCTTTTAAGGAACCCGGAGGTTCATTGCCGCCCTCACATAAGCCCGCCATTGGTCCCTATCCTGAGCAAGATTAATCCAGTCTCTATCATCATAACCCACCTCCCTCAAATCCATTTTAATATTATCTTCCCATCTACGTCTCGGCCTCCCCAAAGGTCTTTTGCCCTCCGGCCTCCCAACTAACACTCTATATGCATTTCTGGATTCGCCCATACGAGCTACATGTCCTGCCCATCTCAAACGTCTGGATTTTATGTTCCTAATTATGTCAGGTGAAGTATACAATGCGTGCAGCTCTGTGTTGTGTAACTTTCTCCATTCTCCTGTAACTTCATCCCTCTTAGCCCCAAATATTTTCCTAAGAACCTTATTCTCAAACACCCTTAATCTCTGTTCCTCTCTCTAATTGAGAGTCCAAGTTTCACGACCATACAGAACAACCGGTAATATAACTGTTTTATAAATTCTAACTTTCAGATTTTTTGACAGAAGAGTAGATGACAAAAGCTTCTCAACCGACGGGCAATGAAATATATTAGGCCAAAAGTTATTAAATTGAATGCCCTATTTAATAGTAATATGTATTTTATTATTTTAATTATTTATTATTATTTTTCCGAAATAATCGTATTAACTATCATGTGATACTTTCATTTCCTTTGCATAAATTCGTTATTCACGCTGTTAATAATTAAAGACTATTCCTATATTTGTTTATTTATTTTGTTTATTTATTTATTTATTCGTTATTGAACATAACAGGCAAAGCCCAATTGCAATGTTCAAGACTGACAAACCAATTTATAAAACATAAACAAGGAAAAGGAAATATACACTTATTAAAAACTGAAACCGTTGGGAGAGTATGTGATAGATAAACGAAAATAAAAATTGTACACGAAACTCGAGCCTATAAAAACTATAGTTATATATTAGTAGCAAGATTATAAAGACGACAAAGAAAAATATATCATTATTAATTATTACTGAATTGAATATTATAACGTAAATATTTGGAACTACATAGCTTGACACAGATTTATGGAAGCAGCCATTAGATAGTTGCGACGAACTGTTTATGAAGAAATGATGTGTAATTGTTGCAATCCTTGTTCATAATAGTGAAAGTCACTACATGCTGCTCGTGTATCCACGCCGCGGTGACCTCTGAACGCCCAGGCGGGGGTGTGTCTCGAATCTTGACCTGCTTCATATCGCCGCTACCTGTCTGTCTTCTGCACGGTTTGCATGACCACGCTTCACACGCAAGCCTCCACCAGGGCGAGTTCATTCTGTTGGCAGCTCCCCCTCCACAAATAAGACCTACAGAGGTAGCAATCTTACATGAAGAGTCCTCGGTGACCATTAAACCTTAGGTCCGCTTGTCTAAATCTATGCAGTGGCGTTTTATTTCCAAGAGAGATAAGAATTCTTGCCGTGGCTAAATTTACGGCACATACAGAGAATCATTATCGTACACGGATGAGGTCTTTATGCCCGTTTCGGCCTCACATAGAAGTCCTGTCCTTGTCTCAAGAAGGTCTCACTTTGTTCCTTCGTTCTTATGGAATATAGTAAATTGTTTAGGTATTTCATTGTTCTTCATTCTTTATTAGTTTTAATACCATTTTTTTTAATGTTTCCCTTTTTTAATATTGATGTTACGTGTAATCATTCGTTTCGCTTTTGTTCTTTTATGTCCTATCACAAGTCTAAAAGAACTCATTTCTACTTTCTCTGTGAAATAGGCTACTATGGACAGCTAGCAGTTTTACGTGCGAACGACGATGGTGCTGCTACCTACCTGCGGGGATGGAGATACTCGCGAAACAAGCTGTAATCAATTGCAATGTATATTGTTGCTGAGCTAGTTAATTTGTTCATAGTTTTATGAATTAGTACTAATGTTAAAATGTCAGGGTGTATATGTGCTGTTTATAATTGTGACAATTGCAGCATTACAAATTGCTCCAAATCGTACTTTCAATTTCCGACAGTTCATAAAACGTAAGTCAACAACATTCTTTAGTAGGCCTAATTCTTTCGTCTTTGTGTTGATAGGAAAATACAAATTAGTTTTTTTTATTTAGACCTAATAAATGAATAGAAGTTAAAATGTATCGGATTTTAAGGTTTTATCAAATTAAGTTTTATTGTTGTCCACATGCCTTTACTAATTATTACAAGCATCAGATTACTATCAATTTTATCTTTGCAGTTGTCAGCAATGCGTATATAAAACATTACTGTAAATTCATTCCTAATATCAGATTGATTTTGTCTCGGTAAACCAAAGAAAAAATATGTAACAATTAATTACGGAAAGTAATACGAAGTATGCAATATTTCTCATAATATGCAGCTTTGATATAAGATAATAATTTTACATTAAATACTATTCAACATTTCTTAAGTGTTTCATATATAATTCCACATTAGTAACTCACGTTTTAAACAATAGTCCGAATCTCGCTATGTTAATATTTGTATATGTGGACATAATTCCATCCCTCTGCGCTAGATGTCAGGTCCGCGATTTTTCGCACTCTGCTAGTTTTCGCCAATGCTGCTAGTATACAGCTGTCCGGTATTATTATACAGTAGTAAGGTATTTGATATCATTCTGAACCGGAATGGTAATAGGATTGACTTCTAGGTCAAAGTGTCCAATATACAATGACCAACACAACAAATTACAATTATAAATATGAAAACAGAAAAAAATGTCTATAAACAATGAAAATATTAATATCCATATGATGAAAGACTTTAAAAAATATCTAAATTACAAAAGTGTGCTAGCATTATCACTTTTATATCATTCAGACGTTATATTATAACAGTTGAAAAAGCGTCGTAAAAACGATTAAAAGTACGAAGTGTTAAACTAAATTTCATGTTTACATATAGTTTGTGTGTGTTTTTTTTTTCATATCTACTTTTACTTGTGTTAGTTAAACATTTAAAATCAGCGGCAGTCGAAATTCGTAAATATTTAATTACGAACACATGTTCGATCATTAATTAATAATAATCCATCACATACATTTTCGTACATAATTCTGTCCATCTTTATAGAATCTTGCATTGCCACACTTTCCAGCCAGCTTTATTTTTATCTACGTTGTCAAGGTAACAACAAATGCCTGCGTTTATACTATTCTCTTCTTCCTCAGATATAAATTATGATATTTTGTAACATTTAATTTGACTATTTCGTTTATATCATGTCATTCCATTTTCGATCAATGAAGTGTAATGAAATTTTCAATTCCAACCAATCACAGTCACAATTTGCGATAATTTTTGCAGCTACATTTATCGCTATCAATTTATCGCATGGTCGTTCTTTTGTTTAGTCGTTGTCGCCAACTGTTTCCCCGAAAATTGATGATCATGAATACATTAAGATGCAACTACACGGTTAAACTTTTCTTTCAACTTTAAAGCAATGAATACAAGACTGATATTTAATATTAATTAATATATTTACGCAGTGAAGACGACGTTCAAAATGGCGCACCATGTCGACACAAAATCTTCATGCATCTTAATTGAACGTACTTTTTAAACTTGATTCTTTCAATATTCTTCCCAGATTGCACGCATACGCAACTGGAATATTGTACCGTGTAGATGCAGTTTTAGTTCCGTTACACACTACAGTGAGAATGCGATTGTCGAGCTATAAAAATGCTTTCGTGTAGCACTGATTGTGAGTAACGGTTGAAATAAGGCACAGCTGACATTGGTCCTGCTCCCACAGGTAACTTAACCTATAATTGTAGCCTATAAAATTTGTATTTTGTGAATGAAATTAAACAATTAATAGAAAGTCAGATGTTCAAATTTATGTAACATCATCGCATATCAAACCCAAAGACCTTGCATAGTAATAATAAGGTCTTTGATCAAACTGCCTTCCGTATGGCGTAATAAAATTCGCGTTTTAATTAGCCCTATCTATACAAATATGGCTTCACTGTGTAGCAACATGTCTCGCTGTGAATACATAAGCATTGGTATATAGCTGTCCCCACTGTTACTGTTAAATTAAATTATGATTTCAGCAGATAATGAAAATGTATTTATGTTATAATAATAAGAGAAAAGTGTAGTACATGTAATTAACATTTTTAAACCTGTATTTTGCTTTTCGTAATTGGCATTACTGGATAATAACAGCGAATTTCTTTATTGCAGTAATCGATATTCATCTACGAGTATTTCAACTTCACAATGTCTGAATAGGTTAAGTATTCGTTAATATACAATTATTAACATTTTGTGATCGAATTTTAGGGATATATTATTTACATTTTTATTTTATTCACCTAATAGTCCTAATAAATGTCACTCGAGGTCTGAGATTTCCCACCTCTCGTGATATTACTACAGATATTTCGCCTTTGAATAAGTTTTCCTATCTCAGAAGGGAATTCAACTCCTCCAGGCTAGTATAAATTTGGCCCTAAGTATTGATCTTATTTGAAATCTTGTAAATTAATCAACCTACTCTACATGAGGGAAGAGTGAACTCGCTTGGAAAACCGCTCACTTAGGGGTAATGATACGGAAATGTGTAGAATTAGGCGGATCTTAGCATATGATCAATGTGAAACCAAAGTGACATTTATTCCTGACTGGCCTCACAGCCCTGATTGCACTCCCGTGTGGGGGCAGTGCAGTAATTATTGTGTTGTGACCATTGCCAGGAAGTATTGCTATTTTCAGTGCACCGTTGCTTCCAAATCATCGGACTGGCTCAGAGATCTAAAAAGTACCCTACTCGAGTAAATATCTTCTTTCTAGTAGAAGTTTGATTTTCGGTGTACCTGTGCATTGAAATGGTTCTTACAAAGCCAACAAAAGTAACCGTAGAATCAGACACAACAAATATTGCTCAGGATCTAGTCGTTCCCCAGCACCAACGCCAAGAAAATTAATTATACAGGGTGTTTGACTTAAGCCGCTCATTTTTGCTTAGGCAGCCCAAGTAACAGTCGAGACATGTGGGAGGTATTTAATGGTTTCGTAGGCGGCGGATATTACGAATGTTACGAATTTTAGTCTTCGTATAATTTTATATTAAACACGTGCTGCTGATCTGTTAAGTTAATTTTTTTTTCCTCCTCTCCAACGTTTATTGCAGTCTTGGACAATGTTTTATCGAGTCATTTGCCCTTCTCATAAGGTGGGTGCTCCTGTTATGGTCATGTTCCTGATATGGCCACCCCCCTATTGTGAGTTAGTTAACCAAAAATTCCGCTAAATTGCAGCAGCATCCAGTGAAAGGGCATCCTGGTATGTCACTTGACCGTTTTCCATCCAGTCAGGTTGAGCAATATGGCGTCAGTTGCCTGTTTTGCGGTTTTCATGTGACCTCTTCTTATTTTTCTCTAGTAAGTCTCCTTTGTTTTATGCATGTTTTTCAAAGACTTGTTTCATGAAAACCATCGTACTCCATTCAGTTTGTAATATTCTGTTGATTGGTGTTGTAGTTGATGGCGTATCTTTTAAGAGTTTTTCATAATCAAACGATTTTCGTGAAAGCTTACCTGCTCCTGATATGGCCATATCAAGTTCATTTCACTTTTATTTTTTCACCTGACAAATTTACATGCCTTATAGCTGGGATTACGCAAAAATTTTGTATTTAAAAAAAATAACTTTTTTTTATGGAAAAACCTGTTTTGACTACACTTTTGAATTATAAAAAAGATTATTAAGTGTCATTTTTATTCATTTTACACCAAAATTATTTAATTTTAGCACAACTGCGCTTCAAACTGAAAACAGTCACGATTTGTAGAACATGGAACAAGGGTGGCCATATCATGTGCACATGTTCCTGATATGGCCACTAAATAGACTTTTGGAATTCGGGACTTTTTGGACAATTAAAGCTATTTTTATGGGGAAAGGAAATTGTTATAAGAAAGTCCATTATACTGAGAACTAGTAAGAAAAAAGTGGTTTACATATTTTTTTCAAAATGGCGGCTAGAAAAATTCCCAAACCTTAGCATGGCCATATCAGGGACACCTACCTTAGTTCCTATAACATTGATTATTTAATGCGCAAGTTATATCCAATCCTTCAAATTAATTTAATTGTTTTCTTTCATTCGGAATAAGCAATGTGTATTTAAAGAAAAAACAGAACAGAATTTTAACACTATTTATTAATTCGTTTCAATATATTTTCAATATCTCACGCCCAATGGCACTACCGTGATGAAGTCAAAACCTGGATAGACCAAGAAAAAAAGTTGGATTCAGACTTTGACAGACCATATGGTCTAACATAGTGGTATTCAAATCATGGTACGCGTATCCCCAGGAGTTCTCAGTCAAACGTACAGCAGAGTTCGTATAGGTCAGTTTCTGTCAGATGCGTTTCCAATTCACTGTGGGCTAAAGCAAGGAGATGCACTATCACCTTTACTTTTTAACTTTGCTCTAGAATATACCATCAGGAAAGTTCAGGATAACAGAGAGAGTTTGGGATTGAACGGGTTACATCAACTACTTGTCTATGCGGATGACGTGAATATGTTAAGAGAAAATCCACAAACGAATAGGGAAAACACGGGAATTTTACTGGAAGCAAGTAAAGAGATAGGTTTGGAAGTAAATCCCGAAAAGACAAAGTAGGCTACATGATTATGACTCGTGACCAGAATATTGTACGAAATGGAAATATTAAAATTGGAAATTTATCTTTTGAAGAGGTGGAGAAGTTCAAATATCTTGGAGCAACAGTAACTAATATAAATGATACTCGGGAGGAAATTAAACACAGAATAAATATGGGAAATGCCTGTTATTATTCGGTTGAGAAAATTTTATTATCCAGTCTGCTGTCAAAAAATCTGAAAGTTAGAATTTATAAAACACTTATATTACCGGTTGTTCTTTATGGTTGTGAAACTTGGACTCTCACTTTGAGGGAGGAACATAGGTTAATGGTGTTTGTGAATAAGGTGTTTAGGAAAATATTTGGGGCTAAGAGGGATGAAGTGACAGGAGAATGGAGAAAGTTACACAACACAGAACTGCACGCATTGTATTCTTCACCTGACATAATTAGGAACATTAAATCCAGACGTTTGAGATATACAGGGCATGTAGTACGTATGGGCGAATCCAGAAATGCATATAGAGTGTTAGTTAGGAGACCGGAGGGAAAAAGACCTTTAGGGAGGCCGAGACGTAGGTAGGAATATAATATTAAAATGGATTTGAGGGAGATGGGATATGATGATAGAGACTGGATTAATCTTGCTCAGGATAGGGACCGATGGCGGGCTTATCTAAGGGCGGCAATGAACCTCCGGTTCCTTAAAAGCAGTAAGTAAGTATCCCCAGGGGTACGCGGGATTGTCCCAAGGGGTACCGCATCTCACTGACTAGGTATGCAAAAATGCTGACATATTTATTTCATTATACTCAGTGCTGTAGTTGGGCAGCTACGGCTCGGTTCGCCGTACCGTCTAACATAAAAACTCGCTGTTACCGTACCGAAAAAAATATAGACTCGAAAATATAATGAATTTAATCCTGAAGGCAAAGAAACTAGGTTCTTTGCAAAAATCGCATTTACTTTTCGGTGCATGACTTTGCACTTTTCAGAATTTTTGTAATGGTGGCACAGAATTAGTAGCTACTATTTTGAAAAGTTCACTCTACTTTTCATTTTCACTTTTCACATTGGATACCAGTTTTGAAAAGTGATAATGGGACAGAAACTGCGATGAAAACTGCAAACCGCAAAATGAGAAGTTGAAAAGTTGAAAAGCTGAAAAGTTTATTTATTAATTTATTTATTTATTTATTTATTTATTTATTTTCTTACTTATTTATTCATTTATTTATTTTATTTTTTATTTATTTATTTGTTCATTTGTTTATTTACTTATTTATTTATCTGTTTGTTTGTTTATTTATTTATTAATTTATTTATTTATTTTATTTTTTTATTTATTTTGAAAAGTGATAATGGGACAGAAACTGGGATGAAAAATGTAAACCTCAAAATGAGAAGCTGAAAAGTTGAAAAGTTTATTTATTTACTTATTTACTTATTTATTTATTTATTTTATTTATTTTATTTTTATTTATTTATTTATGTATTTATTTATTTGTTCATTTGTTTATTTGTTTATTTATTTATGTATTTATTTATTTGTTCATTTGTTTATTTGTTTATTTATTTATTTATTTATTTGTTTGTTTGTTTGTTTGTTCGTTCGTTTATTTATTTATTTATGTATTTATTTATTTGTTCATTTGTTTATTTGTTTATTTATTTGTTTGTTTGTTTGTTTGTTTGTTTGTTCGTTCGTTTATTTATTTATTTATGTATTTATTTATTTGTTCATTTGTTTATTTGTTTATTTATTTATTTATTTGTTCATTTGTTTATTTATTTATTTATTTGTTTGTTTGTTTGTTCGTTCGTTCGTTCGTTCGTTTATTTATTTATTTATTTATTTATTTATTTATTTATTTATTTGTTTGTTTGTTTGTTTGTTTGTTTGTTCGTTCGTTCGTTCGTTCGTTCGTTTATTTATTTATTTATGTATTTATTTATTTGTTCATTTGTTTATTTATTTATTTATTTTTTGTTTGTTTGTTTGTTTGTTCGTTCGTTCATTCGTTTATTTATTTATTTATTTATTTGTTTATTTGCTTATTTATTTATTTGTTTCTTTGTTTGTTTGTTCATTCATTCATTCATTCATTTATTTATTTATTTATTTATTTATTTATTTATTTATTTATTCCGGTGAAGTTAATCAATCAGGCCTTTCCTACCACACTCCCATAATACAAATAGGCATATAAGAAACGAATAGAGAGAGAAGACCTTACTGGTAGAAAAAGTCCCTGGATACTCAGGGAATCTTGGTGTAGTCAGCTGGTATGGGTTGGGAATGCACCTAGCTGAGGATTAAGCGTAATAGATCTACAAGGTCGCAGTGCTGTGTCATAGTGACCCATCCCAGTAGTAAAATAAAGTAGGGGTAAGTTCCTATCCTGATCTGACATGTCTTGATCCACTACAGTAGCCTACATAACGTCTTGTATACCCCGAGTGGCATGTCGGAGTCAACCTGGTTTGACAGTTTATTCGATGATACAGAAACAGCAAAACAGATATTCAAAGAGCGGAAACTATGTTGACCTAGGTTAAAGGCCTACTTATATTCCTATGGAAACCAAACAGTTGAGTGACGAGTTCTACTGAAAGACCAACAAGCGTTATTGTGTTTCAGACGAAGCTGTGACGTGCACTAACTACAGAAAGAGGAGAATGGTACCTTCTGGTTAGTGTTCGTCCCATTTTGCGCGATGAGCGATGCTACTGACCTTCTTCAGGCTTCGTCTTCTGAGCGCCATTCCGACCTCTGCACACTCTGAAATGCAGACAGCCAACGTTAGCAACATAAATATTATGAATCCACCATAATTTGCTGTAATTTGTAAAATAGCACACGTGCTGTAGAATATAAATTTACAACATTATTTTATTCGAAAGTTGTTAAGTAGGCTGTAAATTACTGCTTTTCTTCTATATATTTTGGAAACTTTTGTATACAGAGTGAACCGATCTCAAATCGACCGAAATATAGAGAAAACTGACCTTGCCATTTTTAAATACAATGAAACTTTTTCTGTCCGTAGACAACTGTGAAATAATGCTTTGTGCAAAGTTTGAGGCATCAGAACTTCATAGTGTTTCAATTAAAAATATTTAAATTTATCGTATTTTCGTAAAATTAGCAAATTAAACTGTTGTGGCTCCGAAACACTTTCACCCAATGATCAAAATCTTGGTTTATTTCGATGCTGAGAAATTAAAGTTTATATTGACATGTAAACAGTTTTTCTTACTTTTTATGGAAATGGAGAAATTTAGATTTTTCCTCATTAAGACGCCTTTGCTCACGAAAAAATATTTTAAAAATATATGGTTAGATTCCGCATTGAAAGTACAAATAAACACATATATTTTACTGGTGCACCGTTGATAAGAAAATATTGAAAATATCAAATAAAGAAAATAAATAGTACGCGCGTGAGGGAAGCAAGGCCAGGAGATAAACACGTGATGTGTCGTCTCGTAACGCATAGCTAGGCTAGCTTTATCACAAGTTTTCATAAACACAGGAGTAAAATGACGCCCAATGCTCGCTTATCTTCATCTCTCGGCCAGTGCATGCGGTACTGCGTCGTTCAAGTCTAGGCGTGTGAAAATAATTTATTTAATACCCTCGAAACTTATTGCCGAGCCACTAAGCAAACAATGCCGAATCCCTCTTAATAATGCAAGGTTTTTTCTCAATATTTTTTTACATTTTTACAAATGGGCAAAAAGCCTAAAAGTAAGTACAATCAGAGTATCTGTCTCTCTGTATACAATAAAAATAAGGATTACTTCTTAACATAACCTACCAAATGTCAGCTTCAAAATGAGCTCCCGTTCAATGTTCTGCAGTAAATGGTTCCAGAGTTCTGAGCGCTGAAAGAGGCTTGTTTTTATATAAAATACGCTAAATTTGTCGCTCAATATTACGAAAACCGTTTGACTTTCGACAGTATATTTTTTGGAAATTCACTGTCCTCAGCACCTTGTATAAATAGAGAAAAAATTAGAGCATTAAAAAAATGCGAGGTTTTTACTGATCGATTTCATATGCAATAGCCCGTAAGTAATGTCATTAATTTCAGTGGGTTACTTTTCAGATATTTCAAACAAAAATGTTTACAGTTTTGTTCGTTTTTTCTCCTTTCTCGAGATAAAAATTATTTTACATGAAACATTTTATAGCGTGTTTTGATTTAATTCTCAATATGCTCAGTCAATTTCAGAGAGCAGTGCATTATGGTAATAAATAATTGAAAGAATTTTAGTTTTGTCCTTTAAATGTGCTGGAATTGAATCAGAAAAAATGTAACTTTCTCGTTCTGCAAAGGAACTGTTCAATGTGCAGTTCAATGTTGAAACAATGCCAACGTGAGATGCCAGGACGACCCTAGAGCCATCTGTGGGCGTTTGGAAATCTGAAGTCAGTAACAGCATCTTATCACGCAAGTCTCTTGCTGTGTCGGTAACAAGATTCACTATATACAAGACTAGTGTTGTGGGATTTAATCGATTAATCGATCAATTTTTGTTGTAAGATTAATCGATCAAAAATATTTAATCGAATAATCGAGTCGATTAAAATTGATTGTTGTAGTTGATATTAATTATTATTTTGTTAATAGACACTCATACTAAAAATTCCGACAATATTTCTCTCTCGGAAATTGCTTACTTAAAAGCACAATAGTACTGTTATTTTCTAACTCTAAACCAGGTAGCGTAGGGAAAATCTTTGCACAAACACTTCAGAAAGAGATGGAGATATGAGGACAGTGACCTAGTCTACCTCTATTGAAGGTTGAAACACAATGCGAAACCCTTATTAAGTTTTATGGTTTTCCAAGAAAACTTCCACCTTGTTGTCAGCTCATCTTCCTAGCATATAAAATACATACTTTTCTGGGATTCGTCCCCCTCACCCCTTATAAAATAGCCATGTCTACACTGTATGCAAGTGAAAGCGTAACTACTGTATCTGCTTCTTTTTCTAAACTCTGGTAATTCGGATTACAATAGGGGCCATTCTTCTGTTTCGATCGCTGTACTTTTGCAGTTGCAGTTTCTGTACTGAGTTTGTATATGAAGGTTGTGTGTTTAGTTTGATAAAGGAAAAAAAAAATCAGTTTTCTGTGGTCTATGAAAAATGTAAACTCCATTAAGTCATATGAGAATTTGAGGATTTAAATTTAACGATCGTGGAGAAGTGCTTGACAGAAAAAAAAAGTTTTTTCGTGTTTAGTGATGCAGGAAACATTGTTACTAAACGTAGAGAGGCACTTAATTCGGAGCATGTGAATGCACTCACATGTTTAAAATCATGGATGAAGCAGTATTAACTAGGTGAGTCTTCATACTTTTTGTTATTTATGTTTGTCTCAAAAATTCCCGGAGAAATTGACACAATAAATTATAAGCCTCATAATAAATATGTTAGTAAGTAGGCTAATTAAAATAGTTGTTTTGTAAAATAAGGATACAATATATACAGGTATCCGACATTTAATACTTATGCTTATCACCGAACACAAATCAAATTTAACAATAATTGTGTATTACAGTACTGTATATTAAAACATTTTTTCGTCTCGATCAAAACTCGATTAATCGATTAAATATTTTGATCGATCGACAGCACTATACAATACATTTTATTCATTCACTACAGCAACGTACAGTTCCCTTCGTCTTGGAATCGTGGTCTAAGGCATCCTGTCTAGGATTCGCGTTACGGATGCGCGCTGGTTCGAGTCCTCATGGGGGAAGAAATTTTCTCATGAAATTTCGGCCAGTGTCTGAGACCGGTGCCCACCCAGTATCGTGATGCACTTGGGGAGCTGCGATAGGTAGCGAAATTCGATTTTCGAAAGCCAGCTATAACGGCTAGGGAGATCATCGTGCTAAAAACACGATACCTCCATTCTGGTTGGATGATCGTCCACCTCTGCTTCGGCATGTGAACATGAGGCCCGTTGGACGGTCTGGGCCCTTTAATGGCTGTGGTGCCACGGATTATTATTATTATTATTATTATTAGTATTATTATTATTATTATTATTATTATTATTATTATTATTATTATTATTATTATTATTATTATTTGGCAGGGCATGTAGCACGTATGGGCGAATGCAGAAATGCATATAGAGTGTTAGTTGGGAGACCGGAGGGAAAAAGACCTTTGGGGAGGCCGAGACGTAGATGGGAGGATAATATTAAAATGGATTTGAGGGAGGTGGGATATGATGATAGAGACTGGATTAATCTTGCACAGAATAGGGACCGATGGCGGGCTTATGTGAGGGCGGCAATGAACCTTCGGGTTCCTTAAAAGCCATTTGTAAGTAAGTAAGTATTATTATTTTATTATTATTATTATTATTATTATTATTATTATTATTATTATTATTATTATTATTATACAGTACCATTAATTTGTATTGAATTTTGATTATAGATTTATCCTTCTTTTCCCACCCCACCTGTCGGTAACAATTGTGAGTAGTTCTCAGCGTGGTATTTCGAGTTGGGAAGGGAATGGAAAGTGTACAGTATGTTCTCTGTAAGTTTTAAGGGATGAAATGTGTTGTACGTGTTCTTTTATTCTACTCAACAGGCTACCAGGTAAGGAGTTGATATTTTCTTACTGATTTTATAAATGTAAATGTATTTACTGAAATTATAAATTTTAAATGAAACATAATGAGAATTACTGTGATGTAGTTTTCATATAATATTGTGATCAGGGCCGGGTATTTATGGAGATCGCGAAAATCACGACATAATAGATATACAATAGATTTTTACTAATCTTTACGAATTAAGTGATTCTGATTAATAATATGCGGATAAAACAATCGCTACAAATCGCGAAATAGAGTTCTAATAGCGAAATATGAACACATTCGCGAATTATTATTATTGCGTCGTTTTATAGCGAATTTCATATTCCGAGTTTTTCGTTTTTTTTTTTTTTTCACTTGAATTTGTTATATATCCAAGTAGGCTACATTACATGGTATTCCAGGTGTTCTGATTACATTAGTGAACTCAAAAGACTGAGAATTCAACATTTCACTAATAATTTGAAAGTGTTAATTTGAGGGCTGCAAATTTTTTTTGTTTTTAATGAGTGTGTGTTAAATACAGTCCCAATTCAACAAATATTTTCTATTGGCCAATCTGCATCTTTACCAGAATCCAACGAACCTTTAATGTTAATTATTTGGAAAGTAATAATCATACTGAGTTAATACTCCATTTCCAAAATAATTTTACTTACTTACTTACTTACAAATGGCTTTTAAGGAACCCGAAGGTTCATTGACGCCCTCTCATAAGCCCGCCATCGTTCCCTATCCTACGCAAGATTAATCCAGTCTCTATCATCATATCCCACCTCCCTCAAATCCATTTTAATATTATGCTCCCATCTACGTCTCGGCCTCCCCAAAGGTCTTTTTCCCTCCGGTCTCCCAACTAACACTCTATATGCATTTCTGGACTCGCCCATACGTGTTACATGTCCTGCCCATCTCAAACGTCTGGATTTAATGTTACTATTTATGTCAGGTGAAGAATACAATGCGTGCAGTTCTGCGTTGTGTAATTTTCTCCATTCTCCTGTAACTTCATCCCTCTTAGCCCCAAATATTTTCCTAAGCACCTCATTCTCAAACACCCTTAACCTATGTTCCTCTCTCAAAGTGAGAGTCCAAGTTTCACAACCATACAGAACAACCGGTAATATAACTGTTTTATAAATTCTTTCAGATTTTTCGACAGCAGACTGGATGATAAAAGCTTCTCAACCGAATAATAACACGCATTTCCCATATTTATTCTGCGTTTAATTTCCTCCCGAGTGTCATTTATATCCAAAATAATTTTTATTTTCCTAAATTTCCATTAATCTCCGTGAAGAGTACAAATCAATCTCCAACAATCTCCGCCGACACCAATATTAAAAAAAAACACACAAGTGATAAAATTAATCTCCATAAATACCTGCCCCTGATTATGACAGACATAGGTACGTAAGTTATATCCACTGTAAATCATCTGTTACGTAAGTTTAACCTTTACCCGTCTCTGTTCCTCCCCCAAAAAAAGAAAGGACGATGCTAGGACTTAGAACTACTTAGGCATCTGTTCATGATTTTTCTATGGTGACAGTTCAATAAGTTATTAAGAATGTTGCAACGACACATCTAAATCAGGATCTGGCGAGGTCCCAACCATTGCAACAGAGGCAGCGACCCTTCACACTTCTACACCTGTTACGCATACAGTTTCAAATAAACGCACGACAAGAGAATGAAGGAAAGACAAAGAGGGAAGAGAAAATAGAATGATTATTTAGATAAATAAAAAAGTGTATGCAGTATTTTTGGACCTGGAAAAGGCTAACAACGCCATATTATCAACAGTAATCTCACTAGAGGCTTTGATTTATCTAGAGAAAATCAAAACTCGAATGGGATTTAATTGACTATTACACGATTAGAAGAAAGTATATAAAGATTAGAAGTAACGAAATACTCCAATACAATAAAATATTAATTGCCTTACGAAAATACAACCTCGATTGGAAAACGCACAATGCTATATTATGACGAAATTTAAAATTTAATACTTACTTACTTACAAATGGCTTTTAAGGAACCCGAAGGTTCATTGCCGCCCTCACACAAGCCCGCCATCGGTCCCTATCCTGTGCAAGATTAATCCAGTCTCTATCATCATATCTCACCTCCCTCAAATCCATTTTAATATTATCCTCCCATCTACGTCTCTGCCTCCCCAGAGGTCTTTTTCCCTCCGGTCTCCAAACTAACACTCTATATGAATTTCTGGATTCGCCCATACGTGCTAAATGCCGTGCCCATCTCAAACGTCTGGATTTAATGTTCCTAATTATGTCAGGTGAAGAATACAATGCGTGCAGTTCTGTGTTGTGTAACTTTCTCCATTCTCCTGTAACTTCATCCCGCTTAGCCCCAGATATTTTCCTAAGCACCTTATTCTCAAACACCCTTAACCTATGTTCCTCTCTCAGAGTGAGAGTCCAAGTTTCACAGCCATACAGAACAACCGGTAATATAACTGTTTTATAAATTCTAACTTTCAGATTTTTTGACAGCAGACTGGATGATGAAAGCTTCTCAACCGAATAATAACACGCATAAACTAATTTTATTCTGATTTGAAATTAAGTACTAGTTATAAAGTACTGAAAACGAATTCGTGTGGATGTGAAAAGCGCTGCCAGTTGGACAGCCCTGCTCGGACGCCCACTCCTGCTGTTGTCCGTCCATTAGTCCACAGATCATCAGATGAATGTGTCGTTCGGAGGTAAATCACCATAATGACTCTGGAATCCAGTCAGTCTGAGATCGACATTTCATCAATACGTGATATCTATGCTGGACAGCAACACGTTCATTTCTGTTTGTGTGTGGGCAGTACATGTCCAGCCATCGTTACAGCTATAACATTCAAATATTTAACAGACTATCCTCTTCTTATTCAAACTCTTGTTTTCTTGTCTACCTCCATCAAATATGCGTTAGATATCATGTAATGTGTACACTATTTGCTTTTTTTTCTTCTTCTTCGTTTGGTAAGCCTACTGTTTCTTTCCTTTTTTTTTTTACTTCTTCATTATACAGGGACATCATTTTATTTTTTACTAACATTTCTAATATTAACCTGGCTATACCTTTGGATTAACGGTTGAGAACCGGAAACATCGTTTGCTACCCCCTTCCACGACTGGAGTTCGATGATACTGGCGTAAAATACAAACAAATCACTCTACTAAGTATAGGAGGGAAGAAAAGTAGTTCATTCACTTACGTAACTAGGAAATATCGCGATTTCGAGTTTGATAATTTTCATTAATAATAATAATAATAATAATAATAATAATAATAATAGTTTTATTTTCCCTGGCAGAGTTAAGGCCATCAGGCCTTCTCTTCCACTCAACCAGGATCAAATCACATACAAAAAAATACATACCGGTATACAAATATTAACTTAAAAATAATAATAAACATAATTAAGTAAAAAAAGAGAGATTGAATACATATACACAATCAGTATTAACTTTAAAATAACAGTAATAAAAATATATATAATAAAAAAAGAGATTGCATACATAATCACAAACAGGAAAATACATTCTAGTATACAAGTATTAACTTAAAAAAATAATTAATACATTTGAATATAATCTCACAACTAAAGGAATAGTAGAATTAGTATGATCAGCACAGCATGGGTTACATTGAGACAATGACAATTACCTAGATATTAGTGTTAATGGAAAAATAAAGAAATGACTTTGTAAAATAATAATAATAATAATAATAATAATAATAATAATAATAATAATAATAATAGTAATAATAATAATAATAAATAAAAATTATACCTAAAAAACTAATTCTGTGCATTTAAAATATTTCTAAACAACTTAGGTTTTTGTTCAATCAAATTACAGTACATTATTAACAATAAGTGTTTTTACTCACTAACTGAGCTATCCATTCGGACATATTCATTATGCTGTGTATATTAGGCCTATACTGTCTACAGCACATTAGCGTACAATATAGAGAAAAAGTTAAATTGAAAAATAATCATAATATGGATATTTAAACACATTTTTGAAAATGGTGGCCGTTCATTTCGACATAGGCTTCAGTTCTAATGTGCATATTATCGCACTATAGACTATTGTACCTAATCCCAATTACCTTTCGTCCTTCGTACTAGTAACTCATGTTGAAATAATTCTGTACCTACTCTATAAAAGAGTACCTTACGTACTGTAAATTCAATCTTCACTTCTGCTCAATCCGAAAGGATAAAATTACTCAGACATGCTATCTGCTGTCCGTCCAAGTGGTTTTGTCGCAGGGTCGTAGAAAGGGGGGAAATCACGTGACAGTTAATTACTTAACGAGGCCCTTTTATTTAAGTCATTTTAAACAGTTGTATAATATTACGTAGACGTCTAATTCCTAACAGAAATTAATGTTTTTCAGGAAAGTGCTAAGACAGTTCAGTCACTAGCCTTTACAGAGGGACGAGCAGAAACAGGTGGGGGAAACCGGGATGCGACGTAGACAAACGAACGACAGTACCTGTGCGAAAATATGATTCGATATTGAAAGCTCTTTCGTCACTGGAAAACGCGAACATATTTATGGAACGGTACTGTACTCACTACCTCAGTAGTGTTTACTATGACCGTCAGGCGACTTTGACTGCATACGCGTCCTTGGTTCTGTGTGGAGGACGATTGGAAGTTTACTAGTAGAGGGGGCGGGAGTGAAGTACATTCAAAAACTCAGGTACAATAAAAATTGAAGTAAAAATAAAATGATGCAAATTTGAAAGCAAGTTTGAAATGAATACAAGTTAATAGTCTAAATACAATGAAAGATAAACTAGCCCACTCCTGAATGAGTAAGACTCGTGCTCAGGAGGGGATTCCAATACAGACAAAAATAAAATTAAAATTGAGAGTGAATATAGATTAAATAGTGTTTAATATGTTTAAACCCAAACTATAAATCCAATACATTTTTTTTATTTTTTTTATTAATTTGGAGAGGATTCGTGGTTAAAATAATATTGGAATAAAATTTTGTTTGATAATCTGGGATCTTGACTCATGCTATGATAAAAAGCTGCATTGGTTTTACATTTTTGTTCAGACAAACGCAGAGAATTCATATTTTTAGTTCTATATTTATGTATATACCTTTCAAAGTTATTAAAATTTCTATGAAAATATTTTAATAAAATAAAATAATACATTTGTTTAATATTGAAACTTCGAAGTGTTTAAACAACAATTCAGTTGGGTAATCTTTCTGCTTTTTTTAAACAAATTTTTAATACTTTTTTCTGTAGTAAAATTAACGGATAAAGGTTGGATTTATAAGTTCCATCCCAACCTATGATATCATACATAAATTTAGATTGAAATAATGCTAAATAAATTATACGTAAACAGTTAATTGACAAAATATCTCCCTGTACAACGTAAAAATAGAAAGTATTATGATGCATAAAATGTACATCCTCGCCGAAATACACGTTTTTATCATCCGTGATACAGAAACAGTGACTTTAGATCTGCAATCCCCACTGTCCATCTGCTTGTGGTCAGCGATTTCTCTAAACTGTTGGTCTGATTGCTTTCGTGTTCAATATACCTCAATCAAATTTATGCGGAATATTTAATTTTTGTTAATACGAGTATACCCTACCACAAGACATCTTTATATTCTTCATCCTATACAGTTTCAGTTGCTAGAAATTGGAACTCGCTTCCGAGTGATATAAGGGGTTGTTGGACAATAACTTCATTTAGGTCAAAATTGCATAAATTCTTACTTAACAGATGAATTGCTGATTAATATTTGTTACTTATAATGAAACTAACATCTGTCCATTCTTATTATTATTATCATTAATTTTTCTAAATAGATTTACAAAACCTCTAATGGCAATTACTTTAATATTCTCATTATAGAAATAGAAATATATATATTCTCCCTGTAACATAGTCCTAGTAAGCTTATATTAAATTAATTTTCATCATTTTACTAGCTATCTCAAATATTAAATTAATTATAATTCATAGAATTAAATTAGCTCATAAATTAAGTTACTATTTTACCTTATAGATTTATCTAAATTTAAATAAATGTGTAGTGAAGAATATTGCTGGAGAACCTTTTAAGTGTAGTGTAAATATTTGTAATTTAAATTTATGTATTGTATCGATTAAGGCTGGTTGATTGGAAGAGAAGGCCTTATGGCCTTAACTCTGCCAGCGAAAATAAAACATTATTATTATTATTATTATTATTATTATTATTATTATTATTATTATTATTATTATAAATAAGATTATGAGACTTCAAATTGAAAGGCGTTGAAAACGACAGATGATTTTCAGAGTCGAAGAGATGGTGATATGGTGACAATAAAGCAACAATTTCCAAGAAATCCGCGTCACTTATAGAAAATGTCTACACTACGAATCTTAACGTACTTATCCGAGAATCCTTTGTGGAGCAGCAATCTGCTGAGTGAATAGCCATTGATTCATCGCAGCCAGTCAATGAAGCTGGCATCCTCCCACGCAATCGCTTCCGTATTTTTAGTCGCAGATAGAAGTGGGTCAGCATATCGGCAGGTGAGGAACACAACGCGCGGCAGCAGTTCTATTCAGCCTTTCCGTTTCCGCTCACCCGTATTCAAAATGAAAAAACAGTAAAACCTGTGAATATGACCACCTTTGTAGCTTGGCCATCGTTATAGTCAGCCGCAAATTAATGAAACCTTCAAGTTCTTGAGTTTTTACTCGTATTAGTGTTGGTATTTTGCTCTTTTTGTCCACTTCATTCCCTCGTATGTTTTCAAAGATTTTTGATAGACTATTACAGGATGCGGAAGTAGCTTTCGATTATCGATTAGTGTACTTCCGGAACTTCCGTTTCAATTCAAGTGGCGAATCTCTGTAGGTAGTGTATTAGTATTAGTATTAGTATTTATTTATTTAAACTGGTAGAGATAAGGCCGTCAGGCCTTCTCTGCCCCAATACCAGGGGATTACAACTGTAATATGAAGAATAAAATTACAATTAATATTAAATTTACAATTACAATTACAATAAAAATTAAAGTACGACAAGATTACCTGATTAATGAAAGCTAGACATTTTATCATAGAAGTTAAGAACAAAATATATATATATATATATATATATATATATATATATAAAACATTTGAGTCCACACCTGTGGAGTAACGGTTAGCGTGTCTAGCCGCGAAACCAGGTGGCCCGGGTTCGATTCCCGGTCGGGGCAAGTTACCTGGTTGAGGTTTTTTCCGGGGTTTTCCCTCAACCCAATACGAGCAAATGCTGGGTAACTTTCGGTGTTGGACTCCGGACTCATTTCACCAGCATTATCACCTTCATCTCATTCAGACGCTAAATAACCTAAGCTGTTGATAACGCGTCGTAAAATAACCAAATAAAATATAACATTTGAACTGGTAATGGAAATTACGGGTAAACGGATGAACGGATTTTAATAAATGACCCGTCATTTTGAAACTTGGAACCCAAAATTTTTCAGAAAAATAGTAGTTTTCAGTGAAATTTCAGTTTTCTACATCATTTTCCTATTTTCCAAAGTCCATCTGTCGTCAGTTTTCAGAAATAATGGCTTTTAGATAATAAAACAAAACACGAACACACTACAATAAACAATATCACACGAAGGCTACGACATATTTAGAGTTCATATTGCTCAGATTCTCTGACATCATAATACCAATATGTCGATCTTCATTTGTGTAGCTTTTTCAGAATATTTCTGTAATATTGGTTATTAAAAACTTCAAGATTTACTAAAAAAATTTACAGGTCAGATTCTCTGGTGTGTAATTTTCTGAGTACAGCTGTCTGTGTATTGGATATTAAAAACTACAAAACTTAAGAATGTTTGATGACATTATTACCATTAAAACTGAAATATTATTATAGTGAATGCCATGATGTGAGTATTTGTAACTTATACAGATTGATGCTTTATTGGTGATATGAAAGTGAAATCTTTTGGGGTTATATAAGTAGGCGTAGAGAATATCTGAAGTTAGATCTTCATTTCTATAATATTTACTGAGTGACGGCTATATAGTAGTCTATACAAAATTTAAGTAAGATAATATTGTTATTAAAAATGAGATATTTTTATAGTTATTAATCAAGTGGTATAGCTCTTTTCCATATATTTAATGAAACTCAAGAACTGAAGATGTATAGGTTCAATAAAAAATATTTTGCACAAAGAAAACCATTCAGAGGGATATGTTTCATTATTATGGAAGCAAATAACTTCCAAAATGTCTGGTATTCGTCAATGGAAATAATTTTGAAAAATTTTAATTTGAACTTCTAATGAACTTAGTTTGCAGCATTTGCTGCACAAGCCCCTAGTATTTTTGAATTTACTGAATTACAAATTAAACTTAAAATAACAAAATTCTATGGTGATGAAATTACCATATATTGAAATATTTTTTGATAGATTAAGAGAACTATTTACAAGAAACCATGTCTGAACGAGTCTCAATTACTGACCAAGTGCCTAGTAAGTTTGCATTTGAATTCAATTTTATTTCGACAGTCCCTGATCCTAGCAGCTAGCGAATTCCAGAGTCTTGGCAAGGTTATTGTGAAAGAGGATGAGTATGAGGAGGTGTGATGGGATGGTATTGTTATTATTGTTTCATGGCGAGAGCGTGTGTTCAGATTGTGGTGGGAAGAAAGGTAAGTGAAGCGAGACACAGGTACGAAGGGATAGAAGAGTTCAAGATTTCGAAGAGAAGGAGAAGTGAATGTAAATTTCTTTTCTTATCTAGTTTAAGCCAACCTATTGTTTCCAGGGATGGGGTAATATGATCATATTTGCGAACATTGCTTACAAAACGTACACACAAATTATGAGCACGTTGAAGTTTCGTTTTGTTGTCGCTGGAAAGGTCAGTCAGTAAAATGTCAGCATAGTCAAAATAGGGAAATACAAGTGTCTGCACAAGGGACTTTTTTTTAAGCAAGAGGGGAGATGAACATTTATCCTTTTTAGCACATGGATAATAGAATATACTTTTCTGCAGGTTTCTGTGATTTGCATGTCCCAATTGAGATTATTATCCATGTGAATGCCAGAGTGTATGTGTTTAAGTTATCGTTGTAATATTGTGCGACTTCAGTTCCTTCAAGATGTTGAAGGCTGGTGAAAGTAGTAAACAGAAATACAAATTGTCTGAAAATTTTAAAACTAAATTCTAGTGTATACCAAGTTCAACAATTTACATTTTCATTAGAATTATTCAAAATTAGTGTAACATTTTTATGTCCTGCTTTTTTTGTGGAAAATCCTGCTTTTTTGTAGAAAAATGTCCTGCTCCTGCTTTTCATTTTTTACATCTGGTAACCCTAGGTAGAGGGATCATATAGACTATAGGGGAGTTCGGAGGCGGTGCGTAGGAGGATCTGTAGTTTGGAGGGCCTTAGGATATGCACACCATTCTAATACAATGGGCCCATCTGAGCGGCCTGCGTGCGAGGACAGTCCCAGTTCATGCCTTCCCGTCAGTGAATAGGGATTATAAAGAATGGACACTGAGCGAATTTTCCTGTGTTTTGTTTCTCTGTGTGCCGGCGTTTAGTTCCACTTTCAAGCGCTAGAGGTTAGTGTAATCGAGGATACGCTAAGATAATAATTGAGAACAGAGTTGAGACATAGGATCCAAACATCGCCTACCTTATTGCATAATCCAGTAACGCTTTGCTTCAAATAAATTCAAGTTAACGGCTTTTCCTTATTTCTCAGTGACAAACTAGTTGTAATAATATTTTTTTTAATATTTCAGATATAATAAATTATATTATAAAATAATATAATACATCATAAAATTAAGTATCGAATTCGTTTAATATTTGTATATAATATAATATAGGTATATGGTTTTACTTCTCATAAGAGTTTTGTTTTTCCATTTTCAGCGCTATCAAATCATTACATATTTTAATTGTTGTTGGGGTCAATGTCTCAAGTCTCATTATAAAGGAACTCTAGAGTCTAGACATTACAGTTAATGACTGATTTATTATTTTATGGATCCAATTTATTTTATTTAAGTACATAATGTACCCAGATATATTAATTATATGTGTTATATTTCCGCTGTGTCGACTGCTAGCTGGTGTGATGTCAGCGCCAACTCTAGGGAGAAAGCAGAATCTCACGCCCTAGCTGGCTTGAAAGTCATTGAAATCAGTCCGGCTACATCAAAGGTACCGATGCGAAGTGTCCATACTTAATTACCTATACGCTGCACCTGTGAAGAGGACTAATAGAATAGGTGGTCTTTCTATTTGGATTAGTATTTACCATACTTGCTATTGTATTCCGAGTTAAAGGATTGAAAACATAGTGAAAGCGGTGGATTTTTAAAGTTGTGAACTTCCTTCGGGAAAAATAAGTCAAAGTCCAATTCAATCAATGTATCGGTTACCTGTTCTTTGCTCCAGCAAATTCCCTGCCTGGCATACAGATGTCTCTGCGAGCCATCACTCTATAGAGATCATGGGTAATTCTAAACCGTCTTCACTGAGCATATTATTCCACTTTGATTTAGCTGAATTTGCATCCGAATTTTTGGTGAACTAGAAGGAATGTCTTTACATTATAATGAACAATACTTGAGATAGAATGAGGGCATTCCCCTGTCGTGGCTGTTGTTGCCATGCTGCTGCTGTTATATAAATATTCCACCATCCAAAGTGTTTCGCAGTGCCTAACATAACGTTGACTAAAAATAAAATTTTATTTGGGTCGGTTTCAAACATGCCTCCTTCACACCATGCACGCTTCCATTTGGAATTTTACAAGAAACAGAAATCAAACATTATCATAATCTTCACTGTCATATATAATTTATCATCATTTGGTCTTCGATACATTGCCTTGTAAGAATTGCGACCCAAACTTGACATTCACAAGTAACGAGTCTCTTTGGTGAAGTGGTCAGCATGGTGCAGACCACAATCTAATTCTAAGTTGATTGGCACATCGAAAGTTAGATTATTTTTTATTTCTTTGCTAGGAATCAGTCTCAGGCCCGTTAAATTTGCACTTCTTAATTTGGTACCAATTCTCTGGCCGGGAGGAAATAGTAATATGCGTTACAAGAGCGGTATGTTGAAGTTTTCATGTTCGAGGAAAAGTTTGAAAAAGCGAAACGTAGTTGAGCTTTTTAATTTTCGAGAATTGAAAGAAAACATACCGCTCGTGTATCGTACATTATTTTGTGCGAAGATCGTTTATTACATACCTGAAAGAGGAATTTCTAATTAGTTGCAATGAAATCTCCATCTTGGTTTCTGTTCAATGACGGCAAATTTGCAAAACAAAAATATCTATCTTCTACATTGTTGCTTTAAAATATTTTCTGTCTTTACTATACTCCAGAAGGCCGTGATATACGTCTGTCTTTTTTTCCTCCAGTCTATGATGAGTCTGGAATCTTTGTTGATTTTTTCACGGCTTCCTTAATGTTACTTGCATCACGAATGCAGTAACTTTAGTGGAGTTGTAGAGTTTACTTAATTTTTGCAAATATTTAAAAACAATAATTAACAATGCAATTTAGGTGAAATTGCAGTGGTAAGTTTCCAATTTATAATTATTACTATATTGAACGTCTCTAAAAATAATACGTTAAAAGCCTGAAGCTGTAAAATCAATATGTCACTTAAGCGGTAAGAAGAGGGAAATTGGTATGTGTGTTAGGTTGAGAATACTGAATGTGGAATTTTAGACTTTCCGCGGATTGGTTTTGTGCGGAAACCAAGCAAATACGCACGATCTCGCACATAAGGTCTTAAGCAAAAATATTATACTTTGCAGGAGAGCAGTAGGAAGATTGAAATTGGTGTCAATTATAGAGTCTTTTTTTAATTAAGAAGTTTTTCCTGGATATTATTTATTTATATTTCTTCTAAAATAGGTAATGTTGCTCATTTAACAATTTTCTTGATTATTTCCAAAAATAGCCGCACTTAAGCCCTTTTAAGACTAGAACCCAACCTGAGTAGAGGGGACTATTTAAACGTAAGACCTTTTTCACGTCAAAATAAATGAGAAGTGTAAATTATTAGGAATCCAAAATGGGTTTTTAAGCAATTATAGGGCTGTTTACCCTGGTGCTTAAAGTTTTAAAAGGAAAGGGCATCAGTATGTGATAAAATGCCTAAAATACAAGTTAGATCTTTTTAACAGGGAAGCATGGAAAGTAAACATATGATGATCTGTAAGGAATAAAGTATTAAATATACTTAAGTCCTTTATTCTGTGTGTGCTCGATTCAAAAAGTACTTAGGACATTTGGTAAAGCTCTATAAATCCAATCAGGAGTCTTATTTTACTTCAGCCGTTTTACCAGATTGTAGAGAATTGTTTCCGCTTTCAGAATATATAAAAATCTCATTTTTACAAAAAAAAACTGACTTAAGACCTTTTTCCTCCCGGCCACAGAATTTATTCACACCAGTGATACCGAGCGAGTTGGCTCAGACTGTAGAGTTTGAGGCTCGCTTTCGGGAGGTCCTGGGCTCAAACCTCTTGCCGACCAATCTGACTGGAGTTTTTCATGGTTTCTCTCAGTCATAAAGGCAAATGCCGGATTATAAATTTATATACCATGATTCATCACCGCTTCAATCGTCAATATCATAAACATTAATCAAAATGTAAAATCAGTTACATGAGCACATCTGGAACACGCAATAGAAACAGGAGCTCAACAATAGCAGAAACGGCCTGCTGGTATACTCACAGACTCTAAACATGCGGTATGATCACAGATGTTAAAGCGTGTATAAACAAACGTAACAAAAAGAAATCAGTGACATTTTTGTAGAACGAAAAGTTCAGCGAAAGAGGAAAGTAGGCCTATTTTTAGCTAAAATAAGAAGGCCAAAATGGCTAGAGAGAGTTAATAAGCAAATAGGCTTTCTTTGAATTTGAAAAAAACTGTGTATACGATTTTTAATAAACCTTCGTTTTATTATATTATTCCGAAATAATTAAAGTTTAACGTTTCTATAATACAAAAAGTTGCATCAGTTAAATTTTTAGGTTTGATTGTTGATGAACATTTAACATGGGATAAGCATATTTTGGCTGTCTGTGAGAAAATTGCTCCAATGTCTGGTATTTTGAAAAGGCTTAAAAGATCTTTGCCTATATCTTGTCTCTTGAGTGTATATTATGCTTTTATCCATTCTCATTTAATGTATATGACATTTATTTGGGGACATAATAAGAAAACTGCTTTGAGGCCTTTACAAGTTATTCAAAATAGAGCTTTAAGAAATTTATTGGGTTTTCATTATTTGACTCCAGTTAAATATCTATATCAATTTTCTTTCGTTGAATCAATTATCAAATTAGGTGCTGCTATTTTCATGTACAAAGTTATTATTAACAATTTAATACATAGTAATATTACATTTCAGTTTAATAAAGATATACATACTGATTTAACAAGACAAAAAGACAATATATTTTTTTCTCAGCATAGCTCCGTAACTTATGGAACGAAAGGACTTAACCATTTTTAACAACAACTTTTAACCAACTTCCTTTAGAACATAGACTTTTACCAAATTGCCGGTGTTTTAAGAATTGTTTAAAAATACGTTTTTGGAAAGATTATTTATTTTAATTCTCAGTTTATTTATTTATTTCATGGTTTCAAACTTTTTCTTCTTTCTGCCCAAAACTTTATGTTATCTTACTATTTGTTCTTATTTTGCTTTCTTTCTTTCACAAATTCTTGTGTTATTGTTTGTTTTCACAGACTGTAGTTTCATGACTTTTTCAATTAAATTGTATAACATATGTATGTGATCTTGTATAGCCCCTACATATGAGTTATACTCGTTGGGGTATACTCAATAAATAAAAAAAAACTTATTGTATTAAAGAAAGAAAACTCCCATAGCTCCAAAACGTAAAGTAAATCTATGATATTTATAATATTTGCCTCCATTTACTGTAGGTACTTCAACGCTGTTGCTTTGAAGATTCATTGCTTCCCATGCTTTATTCTTAAGATGTCTGTCTTTGCGGTACAACGAGGTGTGTATAGCTCAGACATCTAGCTCACAGTCTCTCTCGAGACATCGGCTGTATAGAAATCTGCCCACAAAGCAGAAAACTCGGTGAGGCGACTAACATCTACTCGGGAAATGTTTTCTTATCAACGTGTCGTAAATTTACGAGGGATGTCATGCTATGGATTTTTATCGACCCTTACGAATTCGCTGCTCTCTGCAGGCTGTAACCCCTTGAACTTAGTAACTAATGGCAAATGGTAATCGTTAGAAGTGACTAGAACATCACTGTAAACCTGTATGATTGTTTAATTTCTTCAACGTACAGTAGGTCTATAGGCCTATATCATATATCGAACATGAGTATTAAATTTTAATTTATATATTAGTTGAACATAGGTTAAGGGTGTTTGAGAACAAGGTGCTTAGGAAAATATTTGCGGCTAAGAGGGATGAAGTTACAGGAGACTGGAGAAAGTTACACAACACAGAACTGCACGCATTGTATTCTTCACCTGACATAATTACGAACATTAAATCCAGACGTTTGAGATGGGCAGGGCATGTAGCACGTACGGACGAATCCAGAAATGCATATAGAGTATTACTCGTAGTTGGGAGGCCGGAGGGAAAAAGACCTTTAGGGAGGCCGAGACGTAGATGGGAAGATAATATTAAAATGGATTTGAGGGAGGTGGGATATGATGATAGAGAATGGATTAATCTTTCTCAGGATAGGGACCAATGGCGGCCTTATGTGAGGGCGGCAATGAACCTCCGGGTTCCTTAAAAGCCAGTAAGTAAGTATTAATTGAACAGTTTAATTTTTTTTTTTTTTTTTTTTGCACAGAGAAAATAAAAGTTTTAAAATGGTCATATTTACTCTTCATCTGAGTTCATAACAATTACTGTACAATTTTTCTATACTGTCAAATTCAGTATAACGAACACACTTTAACGAATTATTCAGTTCAAAGAAAATATTCCTAATTCCGTTCATATCTTTACAAAGCGCCATTTTAAATCTAATTTCATTTTTACGAACGCTGGTATTACGAACATTAAGCTAGAAAGAAATGCAGAAATGTTTCTTTATCAAAATGTGACGGATTGAACGAATTTATTTTGTTCATTTTCTTTTAAGTTCACAAATGTATATTTTGTATGAATGTGAGTGTGATTGTGAGTGTGCCGGGTTAATATTAATTAATCAGTCATCACAAATATAAAAATACATCAGGACTGTCGCTGGACAGTAACCTGAACACACGTTTCAGCGTCACATTGTTGACAAGTAACTCCATCTGTTAGCACAACCATAAAGCATCTAATAGATGCTATAGAGTTACCAACAACGAAAAAAAAAAAAGTATATTGTAGTCTAATTCAATGAGCGGGTTGTTTACCCCTACCCTCCTAACTATATTTCCTCGCCTGGGCCGGTTTCCTAAATGTGCCTCTTTTGTCACAAAAGGAATAGTACCAATCCAGCACAGATTATGTAGACCTATCTGTAGCGAGCTTCCCCCCCCCCATGAGCTAAATAAAAGTAAATATGTTATAAGACAGTTTTAGTCTTTTATATGTACCGAACATTTAATGTCTTGTGAAATAACACTTGTACTTACTTTGTTCTTTAAAATGTACCGTACCCTTTGCGTCAAAAGATTCTGATTGACCAGAATTTCAGTGTGCAGGAAGTGTCCTAAAGTAATTCATGTCAAACAACACTCTAGCGGAAAGAAGATACACGTCTTCTCTTTAAAAATATAAAATATCAGAAGAACTAGACATGACTTGAAGTCTCATGTAACGAAGAAAATGAGGCTCGGCAGTAAAACATGATAACTGACATTTTGGTAAAAAAAAATGAGATATGTAGCGTATAATATGGTACCTTACATTCTGCGTCTAATGTAGTAGTTAGTTTTCCAACATCTCAACAGATGGCAGAAGTATACACACTTTACTTTTCTGGTAACTGTACAAACTATTGTATGTATAAATTTTTACCTACCTAATAACTTCAACACCAAAACGTCACTTACCATGTTTTACTCCCGAACCCCTCATAATATTACATCAGTGCATCTACACTTTCAACATTCATTATTGTATTGCATGACTTGAATGTTTTATTGTTATGCCTGAACAGTGTTGCCATATGTACGGATTTATCCCTCAGCGTAGGATTTTTTTAAAATAATTCAGTGTATTTTTTGACTTGCTTATTACTCATGGACAAATATTTACTCTTAAATCGCAGCAAGAAGCCTGACATACTGAGAAAATCCAAGCACCATGATCCGAAATAGTTAATGTTCTATTATTCTGTGAGCACAATCGCCTTTATTTTTACGATCAAATGTGATGAAATAAGCATTCGTGGATTCACCAGCAACCTTTCAACAATCTCTCTCTCACTCATATTCATAACACCTACACAGTCACACAAGAGCTTATCTGCTTCTGTATTCACCAGAGTCAGTTACAGTCATTTCGTATCATTTCAGAATTTATTTTTCCCTAAGTTTATTACTTTGAAACTAAAATGAAATCCTTAATCTTTGGTCAGTCTTATTTACGCTTTTACATAATTTTTTCTCCGCCGAAAAAATCGGCATATTTAAAGTTGTCGATTTTATTCTGGAAATTTTTTTAACAAATTGAATAATGACAAAATTTTAACTCATGGTTCATAGGCTTATTTCAAAATACAGCGAAAATTGCTAAAATGTATATTTCTCTACCGCACTCTAATGTGGAAAGCATTTTTTATGGTGCCTGACATTAAAGAAATAAATACATAAATAAATTGTTGACAGACAGTGGTTCATTACTTGTGTGTATAAAACTAGACATGTGCAACATTAAAAAGGTGTGCTAGGACTATCCAGTAACAGAAGAAATGCTTAAATCATTTAATGAAAGCATGTACAAATGGGACAAAAAAAAGAACAGACGAATTATTGAACATATAGTGGGTGAAAAAGAGGTGGAAAATAACGAGGAAACTCAATTTCAATTATAACTGTAAATACAGGGTGTTTCAGAAATACTTTGACAAACCTTGAGGGCATGTTCCTCACATGTTCATTAAAGTTGCATCACTTGCTACCAAGCTGACAATATCTAACAGATGTTCCATTATGTTCTTGCATTAATAGCAAAAATCTAAGGATTTCGGACATGTTTATATTAGCTTTTTTCTTGTTTTGTTGTGAGGAACATGCTCCCAAGGTTTGTCAAAGTATTTCTGAAACACTCTGTATAAACTTTTTTTTATCACCATCCGATATATAGGCCTAATTAATACCTGGCTACCAAATAGGAGCGTTGAGCTTTGATTTAACAAACGTATGGATTTCTTACTGACTGTGAGGATTTTTTAAATATCTGTAGAGATTTTCATCTGGAAAAACCTGGCAACACTGTGCCTGAAGATTGCTCCAAACAACGACGCTTTTCAAACTACCGAAAAACATCTCAGGGACGTTCTTAGAAAACGATCTTTCGAATCATGGTGCCGATTTCAAATAGAGGCAAAGGTGTTTGTACATATGAAGCCAAGTCCTGGATCACCTTTAAACAGTGTCTTTCGTCCTCGGAATACATCACTGTCATCACGAGAGCTTTGTAACGTCAGCCCAGTGAAATATGTTCCTGGCAGAACCTTCAGAACTGCCGTTGTCGCAATCTAACTAAGCTAGACAAACGTTTGGCTGCGTACTGGGTTACTGCGTAACAACCATCGTGCCCGTACAGCAATTGCCATCCTGCTGAGAAACAGGGGATGGTATGAGAAGGAGAAGAGTCATTGTGTCTCTGAAGATGACTTCGTAGGAGGATGGATATAATCGTCATCAATATAAGAACTCAGAAAGCGATGGTCTTAGACCCCGCTGTAACTTATGCATTGAGCGAGACACAAATCAGGCACGGCAGATAAACAATGACAAGCGAGCTAAATATGTACCTTGCCTTCCACACGTCACTGAAAAATATGGCGCTTTACAACTGAGGTGTTGCAGGTTTACTGCATGGAACGAGGGGATATCACCAACACTCATATGTAGTATTCTTAAATCCCTTAATAATATAATTCCTTTTATGACTAAATCTCTTAATAATTCCTTTTATGACATAACAAAGATTGTGAAGGAAATTCTGAAGGTCTCACCTCAAATCTTACAAAGGCTGGTTCACAATAAACCGGAAACGAGAATCGGAACGAAAACGAAAACGGTAAAATTGTTAAAATGTATACATTTAAATGTGAACATTCACAATTAACGGAAAGCTTGCCGGAGCCCGGGATCGGGAACGGAGAGTTGGCCAAGTTTCAACTTTGGCGTTCACGTTTCCGATCACAGCCCACTAGATTCATTCTATTGCCATCTAAAAGCTATTTTGTCGTCGTATATTTTGTAGCAAGAAGACAGTGACATAACCTATGCATTATTTTGTTCTGTGCTGTGCATCATGGAGCAAGTTTTATTTGATGAGATTCTAATATTGAGTGTTGAGGAAAATCCTCACGTTTACGATAAGCGGCGCGCCTCGTATAAAGATGAGAAAATGAAGGAGAATACGTGGCTTTCAATACCTGCATCTTTGAACACCGATCGGAAGCGAATCATATTTTATTACTGTATTGGTTGTATTACACACTACATATTCACGCTTCAAGTCAATAACTACTGTTGTGTTCATTTTTCTTCTATTACAAATGTTCCTTCTCTAATTATTTTTCGTTATGGTAGACTTAAAATAGGTTGTGATAATAAAGATGCATGGGCATATTTATAGTACCGTACCTAATGAAATGCTTCAGTTGAAATTTCGAAGTTGGTTAACCTGTGTTTATGTTGGCTGCCTTGTACTCATGAGAGAATGCCATTGGTCAGTTACATACAAATAACATCAGAATGCGTAATATCGACTTTACATATCGTTATTGACATACATATCGATATGCATAGTCGTCTACGTTCTCGGCTTATTGTGAATAAAAAATTTTCATATTCACGTCCTCTGCTTCTCGTTTCATTCAGGTTCTCGTTCCCGGTTTATTGTGAACCAGCCTTTATAGGCTATAATGTAAACACGTAAGTAAAGTAAGTCCAGGCGCTACAGCCCATGAAGGACCAAGACCGACCAAGACAGAGACACGGTATACAGGTAGACATCGCGTTGTGAAAGCTAGGTGTAATTTTAAATTTGTTGTTTCGTGCAATTTAACTTCAGTTCATCAGGAACTGACAGACTAGCTTCAAAACAAATGAATTTACGATGTTGCAGAACTATTATAAGAAAAAATTAGATGATGCAATGGAGGCTTGTCATTTGGAAAGTGTTTACTTTGGATTGTTGCCATCGTGTGGCATTTGAAACGTTGAGGCTCAGGTGAAGAGAAGGGGAGTTACTAGTTTGGTAATCTCAACTGGCTAATCGGAATTTTTGTCCCACATCTAGACATTCTGAAAGTAAACGAGGGCGGTTAATTTACGAGATTCTGAGGAAATTACGACTTCAGACGCTATCTTGGAGACAAAGAGATGGCAGCTCCATACATCAAGCTGAAACTGCACATTTGCTAATATGATATGTTAAAACAAAAAGAGGTATGGCAGGACGAGAAGACCGACATTGTGAAGCAAAAGATAACGAACGAAAATATACGAAGCAAGTCGATTAGAAGAATAGATCATAAAATTGTACAGGGACATCATTTTATTTTTACTTGAATTTTTATTGAACCTGAGTTTTTGAATGTACTTCACTCCCACCCCTTCTACTAATGAAGTTCAACCGTCCTCCACACAGATCCAAGACCGCATATACAGTCATAATAGCCTTACGGCCATAGTAAACAGTATGTTCCAAAAATATGTTCGCGTTTTCCAGTGACGAAAGAGTTTTCAATATTGAATCATATTTTTGCACAGGTACTGTCCGTTTGCCTACGTCGCATCCCGGTTTCCCCCACCTGCTTCTGTTCGCCCCTCTGTAAAGTTTAGTAGCTGGGCTGTCTTAGCTCTTTTCTGAAAACATTAATTTCTATTAGGAATTGGACGTCTACGTAATATTATACAACTGTTTAAAATAACTTAAATAAAAGGGCCTCGTTAAGTAATTAACTGTCACGTGATTCGCCCTCCTTTCTACGACCCTGCGACAAAACCAGTTGGACGGACAGTAGATAGGATGTCTGAGTAATTTATCTTTTCGGATCGGGCAGAAGTAAAGATTGAATTTACAGTACATAAGGTACTCTTTTATAGAGTAGGTACAGAATTATTTCAACATGAGTTACTAGCACGAAGAACGAAACTGGTAATTGGGATTAGGTACAATAGTCTATAGTGCGACAATATGCACATTAGAACTGAAGGCTATATCGAAATGAACGGCCACCATTTTAAAAAATGTGTTTAAATATCCATATTATGATTATTTTTCAATTTAACTTCATTCTCTATATTGTACGCTAATGTGCTGTAGACAGTATAATATACACTGCATAATGAATACGTCCACATGGATAGCTCAGTTCGTGAGTAAAAACACTCATTGTTAGTACTGTACTGTATTTTGATTAAACAAAAACCTAATGAAAATGATCAAACTCAAAAGCACGATATTTCATAGTTTACGTAAATGGATAAACTACTTTACTTCCCTCCTATACCTAGTAAAGTGATTTGTCTGTATATTACGCCAGTATCATCGAACTCCAGTCGTGGAAGGGGGCAGCAAACGGCGTTGATCTAGAGGTATAGGCAAGTTAATATTAAAAATGTTAGTAAAAATAAAATGATGTCCCTGTACAAAGCACTATATAAACCAGGGATGTCGAACAGCGCTCTCGAGCTGTGAAATGAAGACCCTTCACTCCTCTCTTACCGTGCAACGGTTGAACACAGGTAGCAGGCAGACCGGGCGAATGATTGTAAACAAAAGCGAAACTGCTAAAGCGGCGGCGGCTGATACTTTGATAACTTTTATACATCTTACTAATTGATTAAGAGTTCATTTTAGATTTGTACTTGATGAAACGCTGATGAACGAAGAATGTAAGCCTATATGAGGATGATGATGATGATTTTTTTTATTTTTTATTGGGTTACTTTACGACTCTGTATCAACATCTAGGTTATTTAGCGTTTGAATGAAATGAAGGTGATAATGCCGGTGAAATGAGTCCGGGGTCCAGCACCGAAAGTTACCCAGCATTTGCTCGTATTGGGTTGAGGAAAAACCCCGGAAAAAACCTCAACCAGGTAACTTGCCCCGACCGGGATTCGAACCCGGGCCACCTGGTTTCGCGGCCTGACGCGCTGACCGTTACTCCACAAGTGTGGACATGATGATGATGATGATGATGATGTTGATGATGATGATGATGATGATGATGATGATGATGATGATGATGATGATGATGATGATGATGATGATGATAGCGTTTTAACTACTAGGTCATTCCATGAATGTTGTTCGTTAGTAATAATAATGTTGTTAATATCATGTTTAAAATACCAACATAGTCTGTAGATATGTGTGATAGCAGTGCAACTTCAAGTTCAGAAACGTAAACTGTTTTGATGTACAAAATTAATTACTTTTAGCGTGACTTGAAATTTGTTCATTTTGTTACAGATTCAAAAATATCTTCTCCTCCTCTAGTGAAATGACATCTACAAGATCTCCATGAACATTGAAATCTGAAACGACACTCCTTATGAATATAGCTAGCTTCACCGTATCTTTGAGCTAGTGAGTAACAAGAAAAAGTTTTCATTCTTGCTATCAGTTGTCCCTCCAAGTTATCTCCCATTTTGATATGCCTTCTACAACAATATTACGAGACAAACTTATAGATTTAAAATCATTAACGTATTCCGGACATATCTATTTTGCATCAGCTATGAGAGTCTTTCACAAATTCTCCGTCAGTAAATAGCTTTGAAGCCGTTGCAATAATTTCACAAATTATGTAGCTAGCACGAACCAAGCTTGTTCTACTAACACCCGATAATGATGGAAGGTTTTATGAATTCAATCTTTATTTTAATTCCTCTAAACCCTTTTCAAGAGTGGAACCGGATAACTTTTCTGGTCCTAAGCTTCTGCAAGTGTTGAATTAAAATTTATTTTAATATTATGATTACAGGAGAATGGAGAAAGTTACACAACACAGAACTGCACGCATTGTATTCTTCACCTGACATAATTAGGAACATTAAATCCAGACGTTTGAGATGGGCAGGGCATGTAGCACGTATGGGCGAATTCAGAAATGCATGTAGAGTGTTAGTTGGGAGGCCGGAGGGAAAAATACCTTTAGGGAGGCCGAGACGTAGATGGGAAGATAATATTAAAATGGATTTGAGGGAGGTGGTATATGATGATAGAGAATGGAGATTAATCTTGCTCAGGATAGGGACCAATGGCGGGCTTATGTGAGGGCGGTAATAAACCTCCGGGTTCCTTAAAGGCCAGTAAGTAAGTAAGTTTAATATTATGATGGCTCAGGTATCCAAGTTCCTTTCTATATATTAAGCAATGTGCCTTTCCGTCCTGATAAATAAATATTTTATCTGTCCACTCACTATTGAATCGTCGTTTCATATCCATACCAGCCGCCAGAGTTGATAAATATACTGCGTATAGAACAATGATACAGCGAGCTCAGATTGACCTTACTACCGTTTCAGCTCAGCTACGGTAGGAAACAGTTTTAATCGTCACAGTTTGAGAGCGCTGTTCGACATCCCTGATACAAACTAAATCAGAATCCCAAATATTTTGAAACAAATAGTTGGAAACAATCACATTCATAATCAAATTACAAGCAGGAAGAGCAGGCCTAAGATTTGTGTGGGTTTGGGAATTCGATGTTTTTATTTCTTTCTTTTTCCGTTTAGCCTAATAATACCGACGTGTCGTGTGTCATCGTTCTTCTCGTTATAGTAATGAATTGCTTGCCGCCTACGCCTCGCTACATGAACAGAGCTGTCAGTGCTATAACTCTCACTGTTTGTGTACACAAGCTGGGATGTGGCCTTTCAGTCACTTGTGCAGAAAATGCTGAAACTGTCATTCGTAAATTAATTTGTAACGAATTACAAGTGTGACAATGTCATTGGAAGGAGATTTCTTTCGACTACTCATAAATATACGAGTACGTACGTGCAGATCTCGAGTTTTATAAGTTTGAACCTACCTTCACCGTCGGGCGATCGATTCTGACCAGTCAATTATGTTATTAAATTCGAACCATAGCCTTCATCTATAGGAAACCCTTCTGAATGACAAGCCACCCTTCCTTCTTCTCTTCTTCTTTAGAGCGATTTAGCAAGGTGTGAAGCACTTAGATCTATTAATTTTATCCATTTTTTAGTGTGCAGGCTTTCCCGGCCGGTGTCTAGTTGAAACGGAGCTTTCGGGCTAAGATGCCGTGGTCTACTGGTGCTACAGGTATCCCGAGCAGAAGATTTCGACCGAGAATACCTAACCACTGAAGATATCTGCCGCAGTAGTAGACGAAACGTCTGGTAACATCTGCACCAGTAGACCACGGCACCTTAGCCCGAAAGCTCCGTTTCAAATTTTATTCATTGTTAATCCCTTTCACGGCGGTTGCATAGGTGGCCCAGGAGCAAATGTAAACTTGCATAAATTGCCCGGTTTAATTTCCCTCAAATCGTTAGAAACCAAACAGCAGTTTCCAAGAATTTTATAGCTGATTTCAACCCAATTAAATGTTTGTATTATGGTATGTATTAAGCAGGGGGGGAGAGGGTTTGAACCAGCCTTGAACTTTTTTTAATTACATATTTAGATTTGAATATTTTTTATCCATAATCGTTCTCCTTTCTCTAATTTTTCAGAGTAACAAAATCTACATCGACATAAGGCATAGTTCTCCTACACTTCCTTCAATATAATCCCTGTGCTGGTGCTGCAGCACGTTCGAATTATAACAATGCTATCTTTATTACAGAGAGACCTACCACCTAGTACCGACCTTGTAGTAAAATGAAGCCGACATAATATGAAATTTAATTTGTTGTGAAAAATATAGAAAAGTTGTTTTAACAGTTCTGCAGTGCAGACGTTAAATATTATGCATTGTCGATTTTAAACTAATTTTAAGAGCTGTATTCACCCGTTCGTTAGTTTCAGTTCTGATTTTATTGTGAAACGTTCGGTTAACGTTTTGTGCGTTTGACAATTTTTAATAATACAATAATAATAATAATAATAATAATAATAATAATAATAATAATAATAATAATAATAATAATAATGTACAACATTTAAAATGCATTCATTCATAGCGTTCTGCCCAAGGGCAGGTGTTTTACTGCAAACCCAGCATTCTCCAGTCTTTCCTATTTTCTGCCTTCCTTAGTCTCTGCATATGATCCATATATCTTAATGTCGTCTATCATCTGATATTTTCTCTGCCCCGAACTCTTCTATTTAAAATACCGATAATGTAATAAATGTACATAATTATTAAGTAAATTATTTCTTCTTCCTTCCCACATTACTGCATCTAAGATAAGTACTTATTTTCATAACATGTTGGTATGACTATCGCCTAATTAAATCCCCTTCACTTTAGTAGCCAGAAAAAATCTATTCTCAACCCTTCAACTTTCAACCCTTCTCATTCTCTTAAAATCTTATTTCAGTGCTTGAAATTCAGCATTAGTAAAAAGACAGGAAAGTGGCTATCTCTAGTGGTGGATAAAATTATATGTTTTGCAAAACATTTGAAGAGTCCACTGCAAGAATGATGGATGTCACTTTCTTGTCGAAAATGAACCAAGACTGTCGATGCATAGCTTAAGACATATAGAATGTACATATGGCATTAACACTGATAGTCATTGTCCAGTAATGATCGGAAAATCACAGTTAAGCTTTGAGCGCTAAGCATTTCAAACTTTCAATTGCTTCTCCTGAAAAACGTATTCCAAATGACATCCATCATTCTTGCAGTGGACTCTTCAATTGTTACTTTGGATTATTATGCTCCTATTACGCTCTTCATCAACCTGCAAGCGATTATTACGAATACAGAGGTCAGATGTGTCAGAACGAAAGTGAATGTTCATTTTTCCATATTATTTGTTCAGATTTTTCCAGAAGCGGGTTAAACCGTCTTTGTTCCATTCCTAGACGAAGGAGTTGTTCACAATATCAGTTTCGCGCGGTAAATTTTGACTATTTTTATGTAGGCCTGCCCTCTGATCAGCTCTAAAATTTCTGTCCTCACATTTTTTAACCTATAGCTATAATACGTACTTCGTGCGTTCCGTCGATCAATCCAGTAACTCGCTTCTTCGCTATGATTGTTGACACATTCCTCTTCGTTACAGAAAACAACTGAACACTGCAAACAGTAAACTAGAAAGCCACTTCTGAACTGCGGATAACGCAGATGAAGACTGAAGCAGCGCCGCGAGTCAGTTGGGATGCTGTGTGAGTCCGTCCGCCATAAATAGCAGCGAGCAAAGCTTTCGGAGCAAGACAAAATGAAAGAGACAAAATATATGGCCGTTTCTTCCCCTCCCCTTCAACAATGTATCTTCGCAGATGAAAAGAATATGCCTGAAAGCGACTACATAAAATGTTTCTTTTGGAAAGAGTACAAATTTCTTGTATTTTTATCTTCTTTTTTTTTCAGTGCAACCGATCCGCAACTGTTTTCTTGATTCTACTTCAACCAAGTAAACATGGGCTAATTAGTGTTATACATACATGTGCTGCTGAGACAGGCCATAACCCTTTCACACCGTCATTGTTGTTCGTATTTTATGGATTATGTCGACCTTTCTGACGGTGTACATGTAAAATAGACGGGTTAAATTCGGCATTTTAGTAGTAGTACTAGTAGTAGTGGTAATAAGGTACCTGATGGTAATATGGCCAACTTAATTTGAATTAATTTTTTTCATGACTTGATATTTCCTAAATAATAAAATTCGTGTGTTTGCATGAACTTTGATTCTTTATGCATACATAAAACAATCCAAGACTTTTCTTTAAACCAGAATTCTTTGTTTTTTATATTTTGGAAAATCTTACATTGTGCAAGTAATATGCCGATATGAAGGTAATATGGCCATAAGAAAGAAAATTCATTATTTTGGAAAGAAAAACATTTATTGCTGATTAATGAAGTGTGGATTGAAAATAATGGTTCTTGGTTCAAAAAAATATTTCCACAAATAGTTTGTGACTAGGACTATAAAACATTGCAATTAAAAAAAAAAAGACAAAGTTAACAAAAACAAAAAAAAATCAATGGGTAGATATAATAATAATAATAATAATAATAATAATAATAAAAACCGTAAATCCCCAGTGGGCCAAGGCCTCCTGCTTGGGCAGGGGTGGCTCAAGTCTTGACCTTCAGAAGAGCCGACCTGATGGTCTATTTACATTCCTAGTACTTTGTCCACAATTTCACTAGCACTGGTTGTTGCTCCCGCTCAAAGTTGGTTGACTGCGTCCTTCCACCGCGTTCTTTGGCGTCCTATTCTGGTCCACAGTCCTCCTAGCTGCAACTTGAAGTCGTCCCCCCATCTGGTTCTCGGTCGTCCACGGTTTCTCCAGCCAATTCTTGGATCCCACAGTGTCGCCGTGTGTGCCCATCTGGTAGGATGCATTCGTACCACGTGTCCTCCCCAGCGCCATTTCGTCCTATTAGCGAGTGTGACCACGTCCTCTACGCCGCTTCGTCGCCGTACTTCTTCGTTTCTGATTCTGTCCTTCAGGCTTATTCCGAGTATTTTCCTTTCCATTCTTCTTTGGCATCTTCCTAATTTTAATGCCTGTTTCTTGGTGAGTGACCAGGATTGCGCCCCATATAGAAGTACAGGTGCAATGCAGCTGTTGAAGATCTGCCTCTTGTTCTGCAATTTCTGGCTCTTGTCCATTAGGATGAAGGACAGACTTCAAAACTTTCTCCATGCCGATGCTATTCGTCTATCAATTTCTTTATCCATGCTGTTCTGAAATGATATGGTCTGGCCAAGGTAAATGTATTGCGTGACAAATTCGATGTTCGCATTGTTGACGATCATCTGTCCTTCTGCGTCATTTGTCAGTACTTTGGTTTTGCTGGTGTTGATTTTTAGGCCTACTGCCATGCTTTCTTCGCACAATTCGTTCAGCATCTCTTCCAATCGTTTCCTGGATCTGGCAAACAGAACCACATCATCAGCGAAGCGTAGATTAGTCAGTTTTCTTCCGTCGATAGATATGCCGTGCTTGCAACCCCAAGGTAGCTTGCGAAAGACCTCCTCCAATACACAATTAAAGATCTTCGGTGACAAGGCATCTCCTTGTCTCACCCCTCGTTGTATGTTGAATGGTGCTCCTTCCGTATCCAGTTTCACTTTTGTAGTGTTTCTTTGGTATAGCACGCCAGGCAGTCTAATATATTTGGTTGGAACACCCTGATTCTTGAGTGCATAATCCACAAAGGCTATATACAGTTTTAAATTGTGTTCCTCGACTTTTTCCATGATCTGCGTCAATGTCTGAATGTGGTCAGCCGTTGAAAATCCAGAACGAAATCCAGCTTGCTCCGGAGGTTGATATGTGACAAACAAATAAGTGCGTATATGCAAATAGCACATAGTTGCATACCTATGTAGCCATATTACCTGCATGCAACACCTCTCGAAAAATCAGCTATTTTTCAGTTCAATATGAAAGCATTTTAAATAAGCACTGGATTTCTGTAACGAGCATTGAACAAGTTATAAAATGTTATACAGAAACTATAATTACCAATTGCTTGAAAGGAATAGTACGAGAGGGATCCAGGAAATAACGACCGTTTCGTTGCAATAATTAAAAAAATATATATTTATTTGAAAAAAAAAACAAAGTCTGTTACATAACTGAAGCTTCCTTTACTTCTCTACATAATCACCACCTACATTTAAACATTTGTCGTATCTGTTCACTAGCTTTAGAATTCCCGTGTTATACTCCTCTGCCGCCACTTCATTAAGCCAGGTGTTCACTGTCTTCTTCAACTCTTCATCACTTCCAAAACGCGTACCACCCAGAAAGTCTTTCAGCTTAGTGAAAAGGTGAAAATCGCTAGGAGCAAGGTCTGGACTATAGGGCGGATGATCAAAGATATCCCAACCGAATTGATCCAGCAATTCTCGAGTTGAAGCAGCAGTGTACGGGCGGGCGTTGTCGTGAAGAAGCACAACCCCTCTCGAAAGCATTCCTCGCCTCTTGTTTTGGATGGCTCGCCGTAGTTTTCGTAAAGTCTCACAATAACGATTTGCATTGATCGTAGTGCCTTTTGGCATGCAATCCAGCAAAAGAACACCTTTGCGATCCCAAAAGACAGTAGCCATGACTTTTTGTGTTGAGAGAGTCTGTTTGAATTTTCTCGGTTTCTTGGGTGATGAGGGATGATGCCACTGACGTGATTGGCGCTTGGTCTCTGGGGTGTTGTGAGACACCCAGGTGTCATCACCACTCACAATTTGATCAAGAAAGGCGTCTCCATCTCTGTGATATCGCATCAAGAATGTCAATGCTGAGGCCATTCTCTGAGTTTTGTGTTGGTCACTCAGTTGCCGTGGAACCCATCGTGCACAGATTTTGTGGTAGCCAAGATGTTGCGACACAATTTCACCAAGCAAAGAACGAGAAATGTCAGGAAAGGCAATATGCAATTCGTCGAGTGATGTGCGCCTGTCTTGCAAGATTCTGTCGTTCACTTTAGTCTTCAGGTCTTCTGTGATGAGTGATGGGCATCCGGGTCGAGTTTCATCGTGGACATTTGTTCGCCCATTTTTTAACATTTCGCACCATTTTCTCACATTTCTTTCATTCATTACAGTATCACCATACACTTCTTTCAATTGCCTGTAAATTTCTGCAGGTTTCAAATGTCGGGCATTCAAAAATCGAATCACACTCCTCACCTCACAGTCGGCGGGATTATCAATCACGTCGTTCATTTTGAAGTAACACAAAATGCACAATGGCGACTTGTTGCAACCAGTACTCACAACATTATGAGAACACATGTTAAGGAAGCCAGTTGACCTTCAAACAAGGAAGGAGAGTGAGCTGCGCGGCGGGTATGCGCGAACGGTCGTTATTTCCTGGATCCCCCTCGTATAACACCGTCTTAATCCGTTGCCACAGATCAAATAAAGAAGGCTTGTGGAAGCAGTTTTTTTATTATCGTTGTCGTTGATTATGTACACTTCTTAATACGTGGTTCGACATACTGGCACTATTTTCTGGTTATCATTTCAATTAGCTATAGAACAGCAACGTGGCCATATTATCTGCATCGGCCATATTTGCAACAAGTACATTAGTAGTAGTAGTAGTAATGACGCTGTCAACTGCGGGTACTGTGGTGGCTGCAATATTTGTTCTGTTGCGTTGAACGGGGGGAAGCACGTAACGCATGTGATCAGGAGTCAAGGCTGATGCAACCATAACAAGAGGACTATATATATTATATCATTAGTCCTCTTGAACCATAAGGATAATTGTTGCATTACCCAATCGAATTGCGTAAGCAGTAAGCAATATGCATTAGGTTTTCGAATATACTGTACTGGGTGTTCATTTCAAAGTGTGTCATGACGTCACTGTTGTTGGGTCACCGATTTGAAGCGAGTTTCAGCTTATATGTTAGAGAAGTTGCCTATTATTTAAGGCGTTCTTCAATCTGAACTTGAAAACGTGTACGGTATAACTTGAACGTCGTAGCAACAGATGGCGGTCTGTACGGTCTGTGTGCCACCATAACCTCTTTCGAACTGTGTTTTGCGCCGGCAAGTCGTACGCAGGGTATTTGTTATCATCGTTTGCGTACGGTAACATTCCACAACACAAATCAAATGCTCCGTGTCCATGTTGACCGTCGAAGTTAATGTCAACAAATACGTAAGTAATCGTCTTAACCCTCTCCCCATATCCCGACTATTTCCAAACAGTTCACATTCCTGCCACTACCGGCGTTACCGTACGTATCGGTACGTACTCTTCAGAATGAAAGCCGTACTTGCTAGGCAACTTCTCTGCCTCATAGGTTATACACCTCTACGGAAGTGTAGGAAGGTTGAATTCTCTAGGCTCATCGGCTAGCCACATGGCGGGATACAGCGAGCCATGACACACTTTGAACTGAACACCCAGTAGATTATGACTACATTGTAAAAATGTTCGTTCAAAAGCAAAAAAGCGACGAAACTCGCACGGAATTAGCTGCCGGTAACGACAACAATGAGTAGGATACCCTTTTCACCCCATGTTTTCATTTAAAGACGACGATAGAGCCAAGCTTGGAACTTCGTGAATTCCTTCTTCATTATTAGCAATAGAAAAAGTATCTCCTACACCTCCTCTAAACAATCTAACGTTGCGCTCTCCTTTTAGATGTCCGCGACTGTCTTGCAGACTGCAAGATGGAGGTCGATGGTACAGCTGCGGACAGTGAAAGTAACGCTTAGTGGTAAGGAGTAAGGAATAGTGACAAATATTTCTATTATCACATGCGAAATTTTATGCGGCTTTTTGTATGTAAACAATTTTCATGGACCCGTAATTAATCGTTAATTAGTAATCATTAAAAATAATTCATACCACAGCGGAAGTACGCGAATAAAGGAAAAAATCTACATTTCTACCGATTATACGCTACAGTAAACGAACATTTTCGAATATTTAAGATCCTTATAGTCGTCCTTGGTGACCTCGTTACTACAATAGGTTACGTACCACAAGAGCCAACACTCTGAAGTTCAAACCTAAGAAAGATGAATTTTATGAGATATATAAATCCATAACATGGCTTCTTTCGGGAGGGGAGTAAAACCGGAAAGCTCGTGTTGTATATTTACGACACGTACCTAAATGAGAGGAATTCAACGTAATTTATCGGTCATTTCTCTTCCACGTCAGAATTAGGAGGTGTCACAGTCTGCTCGTTTGTTTGTACTCCTTATCAAGTACGTTTATTAATGATCATAAATCGCCAAGCCAAAGACGTGCATAGGGAGCATTATCTGAAAATACTGCAGCAGTAAGCCTCTGTCACATGAATATGTGAAGAAAATGGTCTAAACAAGAAAAATAAATCGATGGCTAGTGAGTGATACCGCGTACCTGTAAATTTGCAGGTGAACAAAAAACTGTTTTATAAATTAATTTTTCTAAATATAGACAAAAGTTTTATATACCATAACCTATGCTTCGGCTTCACAAGACCTTCTCCTAGAGGACAAAATATTGTCCGATTTATTTATTTATTTATTTATTTATTTATTTATTTATTTATTTATTTATTTATTTATTTATTTATTTATTTATTTATTTATTTATTTACCTATTTATTTATTCATTCATGTATTTATTTATTTATTTACATATTTACGTATTTACTTATTTACTTATTCATTAATTTATTTAATCATTTATTCATTCGTTCCTTCGTTCTTTGGTTGGTGCGTTCGTTTGTACGTATGTTCCTTTGTTCGTTTATTCAGTTATTCATTTATTCCTTTATTCATTTATCTATCTATCTATCTATCTATCTATCTATCTATCTATCTATCTATCTATCTATCTATCTATCTATCTATCTATCTATCTATCTATCTATCTATCTATCTATCTATCTATCTATCTATCTATCTATCTATCTATCTATCTATCTATCTATCTATCTATCTATCTATCTTATCTGTCTGTCTGTCTATCTATCTATCTATCTGTCTATCTATCTGTCTGTCTATCTATCTATCTATCTATCTATCTATCTATCTATCTATCTATCTATCTATCTATCTATCTATCTATCTATCTATCTATCTATCTATCTATCTATCTATCTGTCTATCTATTTTTTATTTACTTATGTATTAATAATCAATTAAAATCAATTGCACATATATTTATTTATTTATTTATTTATTTATTCATTCATTCATTCGTTCATTCATTCATTCATTTATTTATTTATTTATTTATTTATTTATTTATCTTTTAGAGTTACCTAAGATCTTCAGGCCTTCCCTGCCACTCACTCAGAACTAACAACTATAAGCAATAAAAATATAATAAACTGAATTCGTTAAACCTACAATAACATTACAAGACAGTAATGTCATATAAAGATTCAAGTAATGGGTTTAACCAAAAAATATTAGCCATACTAACAAGAAGTAAATAGGCTGTAGTATTCAGTAATTAACTAGGCCTATATCAAGTCTAGTAATAACATACAAATAGTAAACTTAATAAGGGAGAAAGGAGATAAAAATATGAAGTGGACAAATCAGATGCAGTGTGAATCGTAAGTAATTTCATTAATTTCAGGGGTTATTCTTTGAGATACTTCAAACAATAGAGTTAAATGCCATTAATTTCAGGGGATTATTCTTTCAGTTATTCAAAACAAAATAGTTAAATATAATTTTGCTCTCGTTTGCTTCCTTTTCGAGGTAAAAATTATTTTATATGAAACATTTTATAGCGTATTTTGAGAAAGCCATTGATTGAATGCCCAAAATGCTCAGTAAATTTAGAAGAGCAGTGCATTATGATGATGAGCGATTGGAGGAAGTTTAGTTTTGTACTTTAAATGTGCAGAAATTTGATCGGAACAAATGTAACTTTTCTTTCCGCAAATTAATTTTCCAATGGCTATTCGCTGATTTCTCCTGATATTCTACGTGAGTCAAGAGCTGTACATAGAGTAAGACAAGAATTTCATTGTTATCATTATTGAGATTGACAGCATAGATTTTATATGTATAGGGAGGTAATGTTTTCTGGCTCTAGCCAAACCTTACCGGTATGTTTTTCACGTATTTATTCCTATTGATAATATATACACACAGGGATTCAACAATTTTGTAATAGAATTCTTAATTTTTCTGGAGTACTCAATTTTTATTGACGGACTTTATACGTTTTTCACTTTTTTTTTACGTCGAATGTGACATCAGCGAATAGGGATTATAAAGAATGGACACTGAGCGAATTTTCCTGTGTTTTGTTTCTCTGTGCGCCAGCTGCTAGTTCCACTTTCAAGCGCTAGAGGTAGTGTAATCGAGCATACGCTAAGATAATAATTGAGAATAGAATTAAGGCACAGGATCCAAACATCGCCTACCTTATTGCATAATCCAGTAACGCTTTGCTTCAAATAAATTCAAGTTAACAGCTTATCCTTATTTCTCAGTGACAAACTAGTTGTAATAATAATATTTTATATTTCAGATATCATAAATTATATTATAAAATAATACAATGCATTATAAAATTAAGTATCGAATTCGTTTAATATTTGTATATAATATAATATAATATAGGTATATGGTTTTACTTCTCGTAAGAGTTTTGTTTTTCCATTTTCAGCGCTATCAAATCATTACATATTTTAATTGTTGTAGGGTTCAACGTCTGAACTCTCATTATAAAGGAACTCTAGAGTCTAGACATTACAGTTAATGAAGGATTTATTATTTTATGGATCCATTTTATTTTATTTGAGTACATAATGTACCTAGATGTATTAATTATATGTATTATATTTCCGCTGTGTCGACTGCTAGCTGATGTGATGTCAGCGCCAACTCTAGGGAGAAAGCAGAATCTGACGCTCTAGCTGGCTTGAAGGTCATTGAAATCGGTCCGGCTACATCAAAGGTACCGACGCGAAGTGTCCATTCTTTATAATCCCCAGAGTCCGTGGATATACAGAGTAGCGCAATCACCGAGTCGGCCGCCATTGTTAGTCCTTTTCAACACGCTAGGGATAGAAATATTTGAAGTAAAACTCATATATTTTTAATTTGAAGGGCAAAAACGTCTAAAGGATCTTCTCACATTATAGAACATTATTGTCAGTCAACATACTAATGTAAAAAAAACTTCATTTGATAATTATAATAGTATAAATATACATTTAAGTGTTCAATACACTCTTTCATAAACGTCATAGTTGTAGGTATTACAGCAACAAGAACTTAATAAATTATAAGTAACAAATTAAAACAGCAATGTTTCAAATAAAATAACAATAAATCTAAACATTTCCAACAACATTCCTCGTGCGAACTCTCCGGCTTCCGCATGTAAGGGGACACTATACTGAAACTTCGCGAAGTTTATTAGTATTAAGAGTTCACAACAGTGAAATCCATAACTACCATGCTTACGAAGCTAGATTCATCAAACTTTTATCACTGATATATCTGCTTAATAGTGACAAGTGTACAAAATTGCATCCGCCTACGATACATGGTTTGCATTTTATTAATTATTTTATTAAAATATTGAACCGCTTTATATAAAAAGTCGCTTGCACTACAATTGACATTATTCTTAAGTGATTTTCATTTATATGGATCCTTACATACGTGGAATCAAAGCTTACTATAAGGTTTGGCTGTAAAATTAATCAGTAAATTACTAGAATTTTTTTATTATAAAAAAAAATAAAAAATTAATAGCCATAAAATTTCCTAATAATTTACCCATTCGCTGTACAGAAAATTCCAATAGTAATGTTTGTTCCAATGTATATAAAGAATCATATAAGTGAATATCAATGAGAAATAATGTAAATTGTGACGCAAGGGACTTTTTGTATAAAGCAATACACTATATAATTAAGTTATTAATAAAGTGCAAACCACTTATCATAGAGAGAGACGAAAGTTTGTACATGTGTTATTATCAACCAGATATACTACTGATAAAAATTTTGTGAATTTAGCTTTAAAAATATGGAAATTAGTAATTTCAGTATAATGTCCCCAAGGATACACTGACGTGAGGTTTTATCATTTTTGGTCAAAAAATCGTTTCTTTGTTTTTACCTTTAACAATTCATTTTTGGTCTAAAGATGCCCTCTGCCAATTTTCATGACCATACGACCGGTCTATCAGCTATTTAGGGTCACGTTTTTAAAAGGCTGCGGGCTCTGACTGTTAATTTAAATACTCCGTCCACGACCTCCACTCTGAATTCTGTGACCATTTTGGAAATTACGCTCTATTTCATACATTATTTATTATATTAGATTTCCGATTGAGCCAGTGTAGCTTCTCGACTTCTCGAAATATTTCTTCATAGAATCCAGCAGGTGTTAGGCCTACTTCAAAGGCTGCTTTCCTTTAAAAGAGAGCACAACTCTTGTCTAAAGGAAAATTCCACTTGTTGCTAGTAGCCATAACAACGTGTTTTCCATGCTTGGTTTTTGCTTGTGATACAAGAAATATTTGCAAGTTTCTAACAGTTTTATTGTTAGTGTTATAATAGTGTCTACAGTCTATAGTGATTTGTAAATAATATTTATCTATTATAGTGTTTTCATAAGTTTACATAGTTTTTTTAAGTCACCTTTATTTACTAGTGTAGGTTAGGTGTGCACAGCGTGGTAGTGTATATAAGGGTAAGTTCTGTATATAATATGCTAGGTCTATATGTTTCAAAATGCCTAGAAAATAAAAAAGGCAGAGACCTGGTTCATTATTATCATCCAAAACTTTGAAGTGAATTGTCTCCACTTTAATTTACTATAAATTTTGCATTGCTAAAAATTCTACTCTTTCTACGGATTTTGTACTACGTGCATAATTTTTTGTAGAGTTTTTTTTTAAATTTATTTATTTGATGTCGTTTTAGCTTAGGAAGTCATATCGCAAAAATACATAAACAATTCTTACTGTTTACATAGAGTTTACTGTATTACAATAATCATTAGAGGAGTTTTTGAATATGTTCTTAACAAAACTTACTATCAGGATTATACCTAACACTCATATTTTTTGTTGTTGCTGTTGCTTAGTCAAATGTCCGAAGACATGTTTGAATCTCATAAGTACCACCAATAAGGCATCATTCATGAGACAACTAGGCCAGGAGATAATGGGGTAGGGTGGCCAGTTCCTTTCTCCCTCCAATGCATACTTCGCCGATTAGCTACATATTCTACTAATTAGACTTCATATGCATACAAACAATTGTTCTTCCTCTGACACATATCGTCAAGTGAGATGTACTGCCCGATAATGGATGTCTATATCAGCCAGAATATCAATAAAAGGTATTTTAATACTATTTTTTTACGCTCGAGTTGAATTTTTTTTCCGTTTTTATGCTTTTAGTGCATTAAATATTTTTAATTATTTTTTAGTAAATTAAAAGGAAAATTGTATAGTAAGTTTTGTTTCTGAAGGTCTGACAAGTATGTAGAAAAAATTTGGCCATAATAGTAGCAATTTTTGAAAACCTAAATTGACACAATTTAAAATTACAAATTAAAAGTACAAAATTTCAGAGATCTATCTAGAATAATTTAGAAAACTGAAATTTCACATCAGTCTAACTTTAATAGGGTTTCTAGTTTCTACGGTCTCTGCATTTTCCAATCGAGCCAAACAATACAATCTTGTCTCAAGAATGAATTCAGAACTTCACAAATATATTATGTCATTCTTGCAAATAGCAAATAGGATAAAATTCAGAAATGCTTAATTTGAAAGGGAGAAGACGGTAAAAATTTGACACTGATCCTAATTGGTACGTGATTTTCATTTGTTTTATGTAGAATTATCATTGCTGAAACAACTTAATTTCTAGATTAGTTTTATAAAAATATTTTGGGGCCCAATTTTTGAAAAAATAAATATCAAAATACAGTCATTCATTAATCTCACAATGTATGCTCGCTTAGGTTGCGGATCGTTCCTTTTTATATTTATAGTCACTTCTTTCCTTTTTCCTTATTTCTTTCACCTTGTCACAGAGAAAACAAATGTGCGCTTTTTTCAGTTCTCTGTGAACAGTTCTGAACACAGCAGCATTGCATTTTTTCGCACTTAAATTACATTCTTTCCCTATGCAACTGTATACTGCATAGCGCGCGCTGGACTAACAATGGCGGATTTGTCGACATTTGCCGGCTCGAACGATTGCGGTACTCTGGATATCCACGGACTCCGATAACCCCTATTCGCTGGTGACATCTATTGGGGACTCTAGTAACTACTTTACGGATTCGACCGTACAATCGAACTGTATAATTTCTGCATAATAATATCTGCTTTAGTGCTGGTTCTTCTCTATTACAGCATAGTCAGTGGTATGATCTTTGATACAGGCTAATTATATGATGTAATTTTATCTCACCACATAATATACTTGAAATAACTGGGATTTTCTCACGTTTAGGGAAATTGCTGTCAAAATCGAACGACTGTACAATGTCGGGAATATTTTGAAGAACTGGTACCACCCCCTGATTAATCGGATAATATTCATGCTGTACGTTGGTATGCCTGGAAGCAGACAATGATTGGGCTGAATTGGTGACGATATCATTTGATCAGATTGTAACAATTAAATAAGAATTCTATAACGAAAGTGTTAAAATAGCAAATTCAAGTTTGAAGTAATCTGTATATATATTGGTGTTGCATTTACCATTTAATTCTGAACTGGTTTGTACGTTTTAGTTTTTTCCACAGTTTGTTATTCCCGCTTTGCATATGACTTGCGCAGAAAGTCTTTTGTAACGCACACGCCGAGGCAAAGTAGGTCTGCACGAGGGTAGGATTTTCCAGTTTTTGCACTGGAGTCTTCCCTCATAAATTCTTAATTTTCTATAATTCTTATGGCTCCAGGTGAAGATACTGATAGTGGGATGGAATCATTGTCATCGAGCAATAAGTCTTTGGCAACATCGGGGAGTAAAGAGCCAACCGGTAGCAAAGATTTGTCTTTGGAAAAGGCAGGGAGGTCTGAAATTGAAGATGACGATGATATAGACGATGAGGTATGTATAGTTAACATCCTATTTGATGTTCTAACACTAGTCGGAGTGCCAAATAGCCATACAGCTATCACAGCCTATAATGTTTCGCTTAATGTTCTTACACACCCAAGAAATTGCTTCTATCAGTTTGTTTGCTAAGTCTTGTGATGTACTCGATAACGCTATTTTACTGTAGTAAATAATTCTTCAGTAACTGTCAGTTGTCAGTAATTAACTACTTTGCTGAGAGAATGTGACTATAGTATAATTATTAATTAATAAAAGGGATCGTATATCATAATCTACATACACTAGCATTATTTTATGATCGCTCACTTCTGTTTAGACATGTGGACTTGATGAGACCTGCAGTCTTCTGGTTGGCCTTGGTCCTCTATGGGCTGTCGCGTTCCGTATTATTAGCGTTACTTTTATCGATGGCTATAATAACTTTTATTTGTTTGCAGTTGTCAACTTGATACACAGTACCACATAGTATATTATTTTCTTAACATGTTTGCTTTCAAATCCATCAATCAATGCAGTCTCACAGAGTAGTAATTTATAAAAGTCTGTTTATAATTAAACATAGGGTGTACCAAAAATTATTTATGATTATGTCAATATATATTTATATAATTTTTTTTTTTTATATCCAATGCCACCAGGTTGGCTTTTCGACATTTCTGGTCTTCTCTCCTGACGATGGCTTAGTTGTAACCCACTTCTGAGGTTGGGGCACCTGGAAGGCGGAGTTACATTACCCCGATGATGTGATAGGATGGTTATGATAATGTGGTGCCAGGAGAGGTCTTAAATCTAACTTGCAGTATGTCTATATATATGTGTAGGCCTATAAAATGATAGGGACTTTTTCCTACATAAGAGAAGAGTACCGGAATGTGGAGAAAGTTGATTTTCAGATTTCAGTGAATGTGTAGGCATTTCCGCAATGGTATACAATGTGCAGTTGTCGTAATATAGTAAGTTAATATTTAAATTATCACTCTCCCCACCCCCTTAAACTTTGAATCTTTTAATAAGATTTGTTGGCCTCTAAAGTTGTTTTGTTGATGTCTGAAAATATTATTTTGGTAGTTTCCTGGTACCCGGTACTCGTTACATAGGTCGTTTTTATGTTTACACAGTGGCTCCTTTCTGAAAAGAATTTTAATAGTTTGTTACTAGATGTGATTCCAGTCGGTTTGTAATATATTTTTTAACGTGTTCTTAGGTTAGGTTAGGTTGTAGTTCATTTCCGACAAAAGACAATATTTTTATCGTTATCTATAATAATGTTATCTTAGGTTAGGTTAGGTTAGTTTAGGTTGTAGTTCATTTCCGACAAAAGAAAATATTTTTATCGTTTTTCTTTTCAGAAAGGAACCACTGTGTAAACACAAAAACGACCTATGTAATGAGTATCGGGTACTAGGAAATTACCATTATTTTTAACAATCAATCATTCAATCTTCTTAATGCATGCAGCTGTTTGCTGACAACATTAAGTCCACTGTAGTCTATTCAGTTGTTGTTTTTCACGAGAAATGAGGGATATTTTGATTATTTTTAATAAGAAATGCACTTATTGATGTAGGCTATCTAATACCACTAAAGTAAAAAGATTTAAATTTGAAAATGAGAATGGTACAAGTCTGTAGAGAAGAAGATATAGTGCTGTAGTAGGCCTGTAGAAGAAACTGCTGTACTTGAAGTTCAGGTGACTTTAGCGGTGAAAATCGTATTTTTAGGCCAGGGAAAACACTTAACTTTTACGAAAATACTACTGTAACTCAGTGAAATATAGCGTTTTAAATATTAAATTTCATCACCATAAAAAAATTCCATTATAAATTCGACGATTTTCATTTCAAAATCACCTGTCCTTCCCAAGCGCTAGTTTCGCCTGCCAGTTTATCAGGCCTACTCTCTATGAAAACATATTTTTCATTTTTACTAACAAAAAATATATATTATTATAATGTACCGAAGTACATACGATATTTCCATGCAGATATTCTGCGTCATCATACAATGAAAGAGTAATGGAACGGAGAAGAATTCTCTCCGGCGCCGGGATTTGAACCTGGGTTTTCAGCTCTACGTGCTGATGCTTTATCCATTAAGCCACACCGGATTCCACCCCGGCGTTGGAAGAATCATCTCACTTTTAAGTTCCAACTCTTGGGTTCCCTCTAGTGGCCGCCCTCTGCACTACGTCATAGATATCTATGAACCTAGGACCGAAGTCCACACATGTGCTGAGGTGCACTCGTAATGAGTGACTAGTTGGCCGAGATCTGACGGAATAAGCGCCGTCCCGGTGCCGGAGAGAATTTTTCTCCGTTCCATTACTCTTTCATCGTATGATGACGCAGAATATCTGCATGGAAATATCATATGTACTTCGGTACATTATAATAATATATATGATATGCGTAAATCACTTCGTGATTTAAGACGGCGCTTATTCCGTCGGATCCCGGCCAACTAGTCACTCATTACGAGTGCACCTCAGCACATGTGTGGACTTCGGTCCTAGGTTCATAGATATCTGTGACGTAGTGCAGAGGGGGGCCACTAGAGGGAACTGAAGAGTTGGAACTTAAAAGTGAGACGATTCTTCCAACGCCGGGGTGGAATCCGGTGTGGCTTAGTGGATAAAGCGTCAGCACGTAGAGCTGAAAACCCGGGTTCAAATCCCGGTGCCGGAGAGAATTTTTCTCCGTTCCATTACTCTTTCATCGTATAACAAAAAATGTTTGAGGTTAATATAAGTATTGACACATATTTACCTTGTGACTGTTTTGCTGTTCACTGTAGTGGTATGGCTTTCAACCATATCCATTATATAGCCTACGTACGTTAAACAAAAACAACAAGCAATCTAACTGATTGACACATGATAGCAAATAATTGTGAGGGGATATTGTTAGTGTGTGATTACGTAATTTGTTTTGCTTTATAGGATGTAGATGAATCGCTGTCCGAGAGACTGTGGGGTCTGACTGAGATGTTTCCTGAAGGAGTTCGTAATATGACATACAAAGTCGTCTCTGGCTCATGTAATGGAATAAAAGGTTATTTCAAATATCTATTCCTTTCGTAAAGACAAATAGAAGCTGGAAAAAATATATAATTATGTATGTGTTAGAATTACACTTCTGCACATTGATTTATTTTCATTATTACTGTGTTCTGCTGCTAACAAACCCTGCCTCTCTGGTAGACATAAAGTTGAATGAACTTACAATAAATTAAATTCATCAAATTCTATGTTTTTAAAGACTCATGCAAAATGCCAACGTAAACTGAACATAATTTTACATGGAACCATTCCATTAAGTATGACTATTCAAAAAATGTTAACATAGACGTAAAATTAGAAATTTCAAAGGCATATTGGTTCCGTTAAGTACAATATTAATTGAAAAATGAGTTCTATTCAGTCAATACTTAACATATTGTGTTTTATGTTAAGTATTGACTGAATAGAACTCATTTTTCAAGTAAAATTACAAGCTTTGTAACTCAAAGCATAGGCTACATACAGGACTGACGTGCTACTGGAAGATCAGCACTCGAATTGAATCACAGAATAATCCTATGGCCTTTTTTTTTTTTTTATAAGAAACCTACAGATTGAAAAATTCAAATGCCTTGGAGGAACAGTAACAAATACAAATAATACTCGAGAGGAAATTACGGTAAATGCAGAATAAATATGGGAAATATCTGCTACTATTCGGTTGAGAAGCTTTTGTCATCCAGTCTGCTGTCAAAAAAACTGAAAGTTAGAATTTATAAAACAATTATATTACCGGTTGTTCTGTATTGTTGTGAAACTGACTCTCACATTGAGAGACGAACAGAGGTTAAGGATGTTCGAGAATAAGGTACTTTGGCTGGGGCTAAGAAGAATAAAGTTGCAGGAGAATGGGAAAAGTTACACAACGCAAACTGCACGCATTGTATTCTTCGTCTAACATAATTAGGAACATTAAATCCAGACGTTTGAGATTGGCAGGGCATGTAGAATGTGTGGGTGAATCCAGAAATGCATATAGAGTGTTAGTTGGAAGACCTGAGGGAAAAAGACCTTTGGGAAGCAGAGACATAGATGGGAGGATAGTATTTTTAGTAGGTTACTTTACGATGTTTTATCAACAGCTTAGGTTATTTAGCGTCCGAATGAGATGGTGATAATGCCGATGAAATGTGTCCGGGGTCCAGCACCGAAAGTTACCCAGCATTTGCTCATATTGGGTTGAGGGAAAACCCCGGAAAAAACCTCAACCAGGTAACTTACCCTGACCGGGAATCGAACCTGGGCCACCTGGTTTCGCAGCCATACGCGCTAACCGTTACTCCACAGGTGTAGACAGGATAGTATTAAAATGAATTTGAAGTAGGTGGGATATGATGATAGGGACTGGATTAATCTTGCTCAGGATAGAGAATGGTGGTGGACTTACGTGAGGGTGGCAATGAACCTGTAGGTTCTCTAAAAGCCAAACTAACTTAAGTATAAGAAACCTACAAAATCTACTTGGAGTAGGGCTATCAGAATTAATGCTCGAACTCTCTGACACGAAATATAGATAGAAACTACTGTCTTACTAAGAACACACAAGTGACCCCTCTCCACATTCAGTTCCACTTAATTTTTACCAACACTTGTAAAATATCAGAAAAAATGTGAATCCTTCATTCAAGCCATGTTCACTGATACAGTTTTGGAAAACATATCTGTTTGCAGTGGTGGAAATCGCAAGAAAATGCTATTGGAAAGATGGTGATGGATAAAGTTACCCTACTACTGACAGAGCATCATCTGCCAGCATAGAATGAGTGTTTTCTACGTTTTGATGTTATTGGGAAATAGACTGCATAATAACGAAACTTCTAAGCTTGTGTTCTTGTATAAATACTTAAATATGGACACATTGCAATAAGTGAAAGTCTCGGGAATCTTCTATGCCACATCAGTAAATTTAAAAATGCAGTTATATTGTCAGACTCCAAAGCAGCTATTCTATCAATAGTCTCTAAACACACACCTTCATCTCAAACAGCAGAAATAACTAAAATGCTCTCTCAATTAATATCACTCAATAAAAGAATTGTATTCCAATGGATACCATCCCACTGTGGAATCCTGGGAAACGAGAATGCGGATGCTTTAGCAAAGAAGGGCAGCACTGCTACTTACAGACCTGTTACTAAATCTACATATTACTCTGTGAAAAGATTTATTAAATCTACATACTTAGACTTCAACAAACAAAATTTGATAACACAATCCCATGGGAAAAAATAGAACCCTCTGCATCAAAATCCACAGTTAATTCCCGATTTACCACGAAAATCGTCTGTACCTGCATTTAGATTGGCAACAGGCCATGATTGTTTGGCCAAACACCTGCATAGAATTGGAATATATCAGTCCCCTAACTGTCCATTGTGCAACTCAAACCAAGAAATGGATTCGGAACACCTCAAAATCTGTGCTTCAGTGGCCGGTCATGATAATATCTTTGAAAAATATTGAAGTGCAAGAGGTCAAATGACTTTATTGTCAAATGCCTGGCATTAGAAAACAACAACAACAACATATGGACACTTCAACTGTGACGGAAGAACTGATTGTAAAATATATTCTAATGTGTTGTAGCTGCTCATAACTCAAAATATTATCGTACAATTTACAAACATTACATTGATTCTTGTTAGCTGTCTTACATAGAATACACATGAATACTGAAGTCTAACCGCAAATATTGAGCTAATTTTGAAGCTTTTCCTGTTTAAAATATAATTAAAACCAAATAAATATGATTTAAATTAAATACAAATTTAAATAAATTGTAGAATTTGATTTTTAAAAATAAATAATTTTTATACAGGGTGGAAAATAAAACTAGTCCAGAAAATCTGTAATATTTACATTTATATATATATATATATATATATATATATATATATATATATATATATATATATTTATAGTTATAAGACTGTTTAAGACTGACCTTTGTTAATGAACATCACAGAAGATGCTGGAAATGGCCACAGTTTCCTGCATTGTCAGAGTCATTTCCGCATCAGTCTTATACATATAATTTAATATATCTTTGGTTGGTGGGAAAAGCCACATAAGTAAAAAAAGTCGATTTTTATGTTGTACCTAATCACATAAGTCAAGTATTTTTTCTAATTTTTGAAATAATAAAATTTCTTGTATGTTAAATTGAAAAGGGTCTTACTTTGCCCAACATAGAGTTTCATTATTATGTTTATATTCAGTTAAGAGTAAATTTTAAAAAAAAAAAGTATCTCCTGAAAAATTATTATTTTTTTACTTATGTGCCTTTTTCCGCCGACCAAAGACATATTTTCCACAGGCCCCCTACAACCTGATGTAAAACCATCCTCAAACGTCTGTCCGCAGACTGTGTTGTACCTAGAAGTCACACTTTCACTCTCTGTTCTTGCAGGCTTGTATGGTCTTAGTCGAACAATTACCTGGTGTGTCTTTAGTTCATCTGTTATCCTCTTTGCTCCATTAATCTTCGAAGTGGAGCGTGCTCAGATGGAAGAAGTACAACGTAGTCAGCAGAAACAGGTATTGATGCACGTTATTTTTTATGCTCGACCATGCCGAAATGTAGTAATTATACACCTGGTAGCAGACCTTTAATGCATGTCATTAAAGTACACCTACTCATTAAAGGTCAGGTCTTTCAGGCAATGACGACTCAGGTTACAACTGTTCAGCCAATGACAGGTCAGCTTTCTACCGTTATAAAACCTCAAGTATCGATTATTCTCGGATATGCAATCGAAAGAGAATTAGCGAAAAGTAACGGAGGCTGGAAATCCAATACTGTCACAGAAGGTTATGTTCTGTTACTATAATAATTAGCGTTAATTGTAAATAATATTCAAATAAATTCAATTTGTCATCTCTTTTTTCAATGTCTAATTTAATTTCAATGTTATCTCTGTAGGTTCTTATGGCCTAGCAAGGTCAATGTGGACATCTGTTCCTCGGAAAAAATCAATACTTTCGCGTCTGCGCACATCTCACAACATACGGAACATTGCTCAATGTCAAATACAAATAAAATTAATAATATCAAGTTAGAAATATGGTCGAGCATAAAAAGTCGTATGAAACTCGCCTATAATGGTAATTAAGAAGCTCGTATGAAAATTATGGAACTCGCTTGCGCTCGTTTCACAAATATCCATACTCACTTCTTAATTACCTTCATTATAGGCTCGTTGCATAATGTACTATTATATTGTACAGAAGTGCGAAATGCTGGTATTTGTTCATAATATTTTATAGTTTAATGTAACTGTCAATGATTAGGTTAGTTTTTGCTCCAACAAATTTTATTTATAAACTTCATCTTACGATGTTGGGTGACGTATATACGTCCGTTGATGTGACATATTAATAAATATTTAAATACTTATACTCGTACGTATAGTCACAATCATGCCATGGTATGAAAGAAAAATTTCACAACCTCGAGCAGGATTCGAACCTGCGACTTCCTGTACTCCGGTCAGGCGCTCTACCAACTGAGCTATCGAGTTCGTTTCACGCCAAAGGCTTGAAATCCTCCTCTCATACTGGCGACTCTGTTATAGAGTACTGTCCATAGCGTCTGATCTAGTCAGCACTGCTTATGGGTGGAAAGAAACATTGTAAATGTAAACTTCATCTTACGATTTTTTATTTTTTATTTACTCTCTTGTTGTAAGAAGCAGAGGAAAAGTATTCGAATATGGTATTGCAAAAAGTCCGTTTACAATTTCGTAGCAAAATCACATTTTAGCTGGCATCTGATAGGCTACAAAGAAAAGTAGCTTTTAGATGTGCTATGTGTATCGTTTTTCTTAACTGTTGAGTGATTCTTATTTGGCACAAGCAGCAGTTCTAACAGATCCCGTCAAGATACTCACTCCTACGACTTATTTAGACAGTGATGAAATTGAGTTTTTTATAATTCAGTACAGTAAAACCCCGATAAGATGCTGTTCAAGGGACTGGGTGTAAAACGCGTATTAACCAGGACCACGTATTAGGCAGGTATACTAATTTTGACTTATATACAGTATCTATTAGCATTTTTCTTTATTGAAATACATGATTCATGAAAGGTAATACAGTATTACTCCATTATGTAATTACTGTACTGTACGCCAAAGACATTTACAATATGTACTGTACTTAATTCTTTCGAAAAAAAAAAGCCATTTATAGTTGTTTGCCGTGTGCGTGTTCTCGAAGTCCTCATGTTTACCACACTTCAATTTCTGCGATTACGTCCTCCTGACATCGCAGCTGTAGTGATTGAGTCGCGATTTTTTATTATCGTTCTTAATGTCGATGATGGGATTCCTAATGCATCAGGGAGTTGTTTCTGAGTAAGAGTACTGTTCTCATCGTACTTTCGTAAGATTTCCAATTTTTCCGACACAGAAAGGGCTTTTCGTTTAACACTCATTGTAATGACATTTTCACAGACACTTCAATACACAAAAGGACAACAAAC